>NW_006282951.1:2262-8214 GCF_000327345.1 Myotis davidii
CCCCCAGCACCGTCCTCAGCTCTCAGGCCGCACTGAGCTAGCACATGTGGACGCCGTGCGGCTGCCTGAGTGTCACAGGTGCAGGCGATGGAGTGAGGCTGGAGCCTCCGTCACACCCAACACCACATGGGGCTGTCCTCCCGCGGCTGCGTGTGGGGAGGACACCGTTTCTCACCGTCAGCGGGTCAGCTCCCAGGGAGCCTGAGTCCAGGCTGCTGCAGGGGACAGAGGAGCCCGGTCAGGGTCTCAGGACCAGGGCGGCTGTCCCTGTGCGCACATCCCGCATGTCTGTGCCTGTGCCAGCGAGGGAGCCGGGCCTGAGGTCTGAGCACCTCCATTTCCTGGGAGTCAGATGCCCCCCCACAGCCATGGGGCCAGGCCTGTCCCCTTCCAACGCCCCATTCTGGGGGGGTGCATCTCACTGAGTTGTAACCAGCATTTTATGGGTTTTGGTGTGGGAACCCCTTTCACACTGGCGCCCCCTTGGCAGGAGAGGGGACAGGCGTGGCCTGGAACAGACGGGCCCGTGTCAGGCCCACGGCCAATGCTTCCACCTCTGGGATGTGCGGCCACCGAGCGAGCTTCCTGTCACCGCTCAGGCCCCGGGGCGGCTGGTTTTGTGCATCCGGCTGCTGTGCGTTCAGCTGGTCTCCTGGGCACAGCTTCCCATGACGGAGCTCCCTGCCCACGGCGCTGACTTGGCCGGTCTGCGTGGGAGGGCTTCTGCCCACTCACACTGGGCCTCCCCGCTGTGGACACCGTGGTGGGGAGCGCTCACCCCCTCATTTCCTTTCATCCTTCATCATCTTATTGCAGCCAGATACTGTCCTTCCTCGGTGTGAAGGCAGGGATGGGCCGGCCACTGCCCCCTCCCTCCCTCCCTCCGCCCCACACTCTAGGGGCTGCCCCTGCCTGGATCGCACACCTTGCACAAGCGCATTTACACTTTTCTCTGTGCGGGCTGTGCTGGGGACAGGGAGGGACAGGGGCTCCTCTGGTGGGGGGTGTGAGGAAGGAAAGGCACGTGGGCGGGGCCTGGGGCTGAGACCCCCACACTGGGGGAGTAGGGAGGAGGCCAGGCACCAGCTTCCCTTATCTGGCCCTGGGATCTGGAGGAGCTAAGCCAGAGGCAGTGACAGATAAAGTGAGTGTTGGCTTATCAGGGAAGGTCCATCGGGCCTTCTTTTGGGCCAAGGGGGCTGCGGGGGGGGGGAGGGGACAGCGCTTCCTGTGTGTCCACATGGGTCCTCCTGAGGGGGCCCCCATGCTGGGCCATGTTCACTGGCTGCTGGTGACCCGCACCCCAGGTCCAGGCGAGGGTGGCACTCTGGGGTATGCCACCCCTCCTGGAAAATGGGCACAGAGAGGAGTCCTGTCAGTCATCGGGGGGACCACACCCATGGTGATTGGAGTCCTGGGGGTGTGGGTGCTGTAGGAAACCATGCATGGGTGCTGGTGGAATGAGTGGGGTCTCAATGCTGGAGGCAAATGAGCTAAAATAGATGAGGGCCCTGAAGGCTCATCCTGTGGGGACCAGGGAAGTCACTGGGGGTCTGGGCAGCACAGAAAACCTGGGTTTTCTAGACCCGGCCCCCAACCCACACACTGGGTGACATCAGGCCCTCAGAGGCTGGGCGTGCAGGCCAGAGGGCAGTTCCCCCTTCGTCCAGGGCACCCTTCCAGGTCCGTTCCTGTGATGGGTTCAATGCAGTCGTCACTCAGAGATGGTGCCACGACCGTCCCTGTCCATCGTCAGGGCAATGTGGCACGGGCACCTTCGAACCACATCTCCAGGCCGGGTGCTGGAAGGAGACATCTGTGCCCGAGAAGCCAAAAGGTGGATCAGTGACACAGAGGCACCTACAACCCAGGCCTGTGACTTGGAGCTGGGAGTGGGAGAGTGCAGTCCCTCCCAGAGGCCCCCATCAGCTCAGTCCTCAGGCCCTGGCCAGACAAGATGGTTAGATACGGGTGCCCCCATGCTCTGTCCGTTAGATCTGTGGTGGAGATCACGGGACTGCAAGATGGAGGTGGGACAGGGACAGTGGGGAGGGTGGGTTGGTGAGACTCCAGTCCTGGGGTTTCAGACGTTTCTGGCCTTGAGCTGGGACTGTCCTGAGAGATCCCCAAGATCAGGCTTTGAGAACAAGGGATCATGGGGCTGCAGACAAGCCCTGGTCCAAGAGGCCAGCAGGACATGGGGCAAGGTCAAGGGTCAGGGCTAGGGGGTCAAAGACTTCAGCGCAGGGAGATAACGAGAGTGGGTGCCTTCTGCAGCCCTAAGCCGACTGCCCCGCTGGAAAGCTCTCCCCGTGGGGAACCCCCACAGCACCCACCCCCGTCAGAAGCTCTGGCAACAACTTCTCCCTACGTTGTCAGATGCAGCCTCTCCAGCGTGTGAATGCCCTGTGCCCGGCTGCTACGATCTCAGCTTTTCCCGACGAACTGCCCGAGTGGGGGAAGCATGGGCCACCAGCCGCAGGTTCTCGGGGAGGACCCTGCCACTCTGCTGGGGTGGCAGTCACCGTCCAGACGCCCACCCTCGCGCGGGACTTAGATTCTGCCGGTCGCCCTCTTGTTCCTTAAATAAGTTAACGTTTATTCTGTTTTGCTCTGCCCCCCATGCCCTCAACTTCAGAAGCTGAATTTCTGCATCGGATTATTGCAACTTTAACCTGAATTTATAAGAGAAACAAAATGAAACAAAGGGGCATCCGTGGGCACAGCTCTGCTCAGACCCCAGGGTGGCCGTTGGAGGTGCTGGCCTCGGGGTCTTGGCTCCCATTCCCTGGCGATCCGGCGTTTCAGAGACCAGTCCACAGGTGTTTTCTGGACAGAATGGTGGGGAGGGGTCCAGGAGGGGCAGGTGGAGAGACAGCGATGGCAGAAGTCGGGACAAACGGACAGGAGCTCAGACTGTGAGTGATGGTGAGGCACGGCTGCGGGGGCCCCGGTGACTGAGCTGCCACCCGCGAGGGCACAATGGCCCCAAGCGTGAGCTCCCTATAAAAGTAAGTGGATGTGAGGACGGGACTCTGCCGGGCAGCCTCTACCTTTTCCTTTTGGTTGCTTTCTGGTCCTTGTCCCTGGTCCTCTCTCGTGAAGGGACTGCTGACCAGGCTGCCAGCAGTCTGACCACAGCGGCCAAACGCGTGAAAACCAAACCTGAACAGAAAGGCTCCCAGTCTGAGGAGCTAACCTAACTCCTTTCACCCAGAACAGCGCCTGCCTCCCTCTCCCTGGGCCGATGTCCTCCCGGCTCCTCTGCCCGGCGTAGGGCCCGAGCTGGGGTCCATGCATGGCCCTGCCTGGGGCCACCACCCCACTGGATACCCAACCCCAGTGCCAAGCCTGTGTGGTATCGTGTCCCCAGCTACACAGGCTCATCCGCACTGTCACCAGGTGTGGGACTGGCTGGGGGGGACCCTGCTTTCTTTGGAGGGCTCTCGGGGACGTTGAGGTACAGCCCCCATCCCTTCTCTGGGGGGTCGCTGGAGGGGATGGGAGACTCTGTTTTGTGAGGTTCGGCAGGTGCTGTGACCCCTGAGGAAGCTCTGGGTTCTGGGGCCACCCTGTGACCACTGTCCGAGAACAGGTCCCCGCTGGGGCACCCCATGTCCAACGGCTCGAAGGCAAAGCTGGGGATGGTCAGGTGCTCTGCACGGCAGGGAACCTGGCCCCAGCGCTCCCCCTTGCTGGTAGGGTCCACCCCCAAGCCCTCCATGGGCTCGCAGGACGGGGTTCTCCGCCGCAGGGTGGTACTGCCACCCTCTGCTGCAGGGGGCCAGGCTGCACCCTCGTCCTCCACGGGGGGGTCTATGGAGATGCACGGGGGGGCTCATCTTCTTCTTCCTGCGCGACCCCAGCGCCGGCTCAGCCTCCAGGGCCGGGGCCTTCACCTCTCCAGGCTCAGAGCAGCTGTCCCCTCCACCCTGCTCCACTGAGGGCCGCCGGTGCGGGTCTGCCCGGCCGGGCTGGTCCAGAAGGCCCTGGGCGTCCACACCATAGAGCCTGCCCAGGTCCGGCTTGCCAGCCACCACCCTGTGGGCTTCGGGCGAGGGGCTTCGGGCTGAGCTGGTGATGTGGCTGACCTCCTCGTCGGCTGGGTCTGGGGCCTCCGCCACCTCCCCGGCTGGGGCCTGCAGCTGGCTGGAGATGCAGCTCTGTCCGAGAGTGTGCTTTCGGGCTCGGATGCTGGCGGGCCTCGGGGAGCGGGGCGGGGACCGCAGGGAGTCCCCCAGGGACGCCTGTCCGGTGGGGGTCTTCCCATCAGGCTCCCCCGAGTCCAGGCCGCAGTCCGCAGGGCCTTCAGCCTGGGCTTCCAGGGAGTTGGTGTGCAGGGCCTCCTGCACGGGCATGGGGGTGGGGGTCTTCCCATCAGGCTCCCCCGAGTCCAGGCCGCAGTCCGCAGGGCCGTCAGCCTGGGCTTCCAGGGAGTTGGTGTGCAGGGCCTCCTGCAAGGGCATGGGGTCGGGTGAGACCAGGCAGAGCCCCGCCAGCAGCCAGGGGCGCAGACTCCTCCCCACCTGGGCAGAGTAGGCTCCGACACCCGAGGTGGGGATCCAGGGTGAGCTGGGCCCGAGAGCTCCTGGCGTGTGTGTCACTGTCCTCCAGCCTCACCCGTGCCACCCCGGAGACCACTCTGTATGCGGGTGCCAACCACCCATGCCTGTCACGAGGGGAGGGGCCGTGAGGAGCAGAGGGCTGCAGCCTGTAGGGAGAGCCTGTCATGGGCCCTGGAAACCCTGCTGGGCACAGAGCTGGGCCGAGGCAACCTTGTGCACCACCAGCCCAGCGTGGCACCCTGAGGCTTGAAAGGTGGTCTGTGGGTCCCTGAGGCCCACAGGGACCACTGCAGGGTGTGGGGGGGCACAGAGGCTGCTGTCCAAGGAGAGGATGTGGTCCTGGTGGCTGGGAACTCTGTCATCACGAGCTCTAGGGATAAAGCACCCCCTTCCCAGGCCTGTCACTCGTCCTTCAATGGGGAGAGGGGCCCCCTCAGGCTGTGCAGGAGTTGGGGCGGGGAGGTCCTACCTGTCTGCAGAGTAGGCGGCTAAAGCTGGGGGAGTGGGCCGTGCCCCGAGGGGGCAGGGTGAGGAGGGTGCTGTTGCCCTTGGCAGGGGAGGACGCAGTTGGCAAGGCCTGGAGAGAGGCGCAGGACTCCACAGGTGGCACGTGCTCCACGGAGGTCAAGCCTAGGGCAGGAGGGTGTCTAAAGCAGGCAGCTGTCACCAGCCCTGAGCCCCCCGACCCGCCCGAGTCCTGCTGTCTATGCCTCCACCTGCCCAATTTCTCCAGCTGTCTCTGGGGGTCTTACCAGAGGTGGTGCCCACGTAGGTCTCCATTTCCACCTCCTGCAGCGGGTGGGGGTGAGGGGCCGAGGCAGGCGCTACGGGCCGGAACATGTAGCTGTCATTGGGCAGAGAGAGCATCCTGGACACAGACACCTTTCGAGCCACCAGGGGGTTGGGGGCGTCAGGGCCGGTGCCCGGGCTCTGCGGGGCTACGGGCCTGGGACCCGCGGGCGGCCCCTGCGCCATCTCCAGCTCGAGCTCCGCGTCCAGCTCGGCGTCCTCACGGGCCTCCTTGTTGCTCTCCTCCAGGTGCTTCATGAGCACGGCCACGACCACGTTGACCAGCACGAACTGGGCCACCAGCACGAAGGTGACGAAGTAGATGGGCGAGATGGCGGGCAGGTAGGTGAGGCAGTGCTTGTCTTCCCGGACGCACTCGCGCAGCGTGTCCTGTGGGCGAAGGGCAGCTGCAGGAGGGCGCAGGCCGACCCCCCCTCGCCGCCAGCCTGGCTCGGGCTGGTACCTTCATGATCCCGTTCCAGTTGTCCCCCGTGGACACGCGGAACAGCGTGAGGAAGGCCATGCCGAAGTTGGAGAAGGTGGCGTGCCGGCTCAGGCCCTCACAGGGGTTGTCCTCAGTGCACTCTGCAGGGTGAGA
>NW_006282952.1:0-469 GCF_000327345.1 Myotis davidii
TCTCCAGGTGCAGAGGAATGCGTTTTCTAAAACTGGTATGACCACAACCAATGGGGTATTCAGTTACAATCAATAGGGCATTCAATCAAATGGGATGATTTATATAATTCAGAAAATCAAAATAACTTTTCTATTATTTTAGCAAGCAAATAATGACAGAAGCCAAGTCAGCAGGGTTAAAATATCAAACAGCAATTCCCACCAAGCATGGTTGCCACCATGCTTCAATATTTTTTCCCTTCTAAGGAGATTCTACAAAGATCAGCTCCATGGAGAGTAGGGAGAGAGCTTGGTGGGAAAGGGGGACGTAGCACTAATGAAGCAAAGATTTCACTTCAGAAGGAATAAACTAATGATACCCTTCATTAGTTTATTCTAACTAAGAAATACCCTTCAGATCAAAAAGAACGTGTAAGAAACTATGAGTCTGTTGTAACATCTAAACCAGTGGTTCTCCACCTTCCTAATG
>NW_006282953.1:0-757 GCF_000327345.1 Myotis davidii
AAAACCAATATTAGAATTTCAGTTTGAGAAGATGAAAAAGGTCTGGAGAAGGATGATGGTGATGGCTGCACAACCTTGTGAATATACTTAATGTCACTGAATTGTACACTTAAAAATGGCTCAAATGGTGCCCAACCAGTGTGGCTCAATGGTTGAGCATCGACCTATGAACTAAAAAGTCACGGTTCGATTCCCAGTTGGGGCACATACCTGGGTTTCGGGCTCCATCATCCTCAGCGGGGAGGGGGTGGACCGTACAGGAGGCAGCTGATCAATGGTTCTCTCATCATTGATGTTTCTGTCTCTCCCTTTCCCTTCCTCTCTGAAATCAATAAAAATATTTTAAAAAATAAATTTTGTTATGTATATGTTACCACAATTTTAAAATAGTAACTACTATTTGAAGGACCTAAGGCAGAATCAGAATAGAATATTTTTACATCAGTTGTCAAACAATAGTTTAAAATGCATGTTTTCTAATTAATACAGTAAATAGTCATTGATAGCTAATACTAGTGTTTAGTTTGTTTTTTTAATCCTCACCTAAGGATATATGTTTATTGATTTTAGAGAGAGATGAAGGAGAGAGAGAAAGGAAAAAAAAAAAACATCAACCTATCGACCCGTTGACTCCCGTATGCACCCGACCAGATATTGAACAAACACACAACTAGATATGTGCCCTGACCGGGAATCAGATCTGCAACTTTTAGGTGTATAGGAAAATGCTCCAACCAACTGAGCCACTTGGCCAGGG
>NW_006282954.1:0-303 GCF_000327345.1 Myotis davidii
ATCAAAAGTGTTTCTTATGCCATCCTAAAATTGCTTCACCTTTATAGGGGGGAAGACCATCTATAATAATAAAAGGGTAATATGCAAATAGACTGAACAACTGAACAGCAGAAAGACCATCAGGACGACCTTCCAGACTACCAAATTATGACACCCCTGGCACCAGGCCAGCCAAGGCAGGTGTGATGCAATTGGTCAGGGGCCTGGCCATTGCCCCATGATCGCCCTACAGAGGGAGGCCCAGGCCACCTGGCCAGTGGCGCTATGGCAGGTAGCCTGGGCCTCCCTCTGCAGGGGCAATCC
>NW_006282955.1:0-247 GCF_000327345.1 Myotis davidii
GGCCAAAATCTCCAAGTAGTTGCTCCGCATGCATTTGAGATCCTATTAAGGAGTCCCCCGGAGAGATGGATGTCCATCGCCCGCATTACCCAGTACCAGGTGTTACTGCTAGACCCACCACGAGTCAGCTTCCTGAAAACGGCTGCCTTGAACCTGGCCACACTCCTCCCTGACAAGAAGGCAGAGCCCCCTTTGCATGACTTCGAGGAGACACTGACTGCCTTTACTTCCCTCCGAGAGGACCTTG
>NW_006282956.1:0-253 GCF_000327345.1 Myotis davidii
TTAATGTAAGAGCTTTATAAATCCTTTATCAAAATATTGGTAAAGAGGCCCAATGCACAAAATTTGTGCACTGGGTGGGGGTGGTGTCCCTCAGCCCAACCTGCACCCTCTCCAATCTGGGACCCTTCGGGGGATGTCCGACATCCCTCTCAAAATCCAGGACTGCTGGCTCCTAACCACTCGCCTGCCTGCCTGCCTGCCTGATTCCCCTTACTTCTTTTGCCTGCCAGCCTGATCAGCCCCTAACCGCTCC
>NW_006282957.1:0-225 GCF_000327345.1 Myotis davidii
CTGGGGGTCTCCAGAGGCAGGCACATGGAGTGGGCAAGCTTGGCCTTGCCACAAGCCTGCTGCCCCGGCAGGGCTGTGGGGACTGGGCACTGCCATCTTGTGGCTGTGGATGCCGCCATCTTTGAGGGCAGGGCAATCAATTAGTATATTCCCTCCTTATTGGCTGTGGGCGCCGCCATCTTTGAGACAGCTTGAGAGTCAATTAACATATTCTCTCTTTATTAG
>NW_006282958.1:0-239 GCF_000327345.1 Myotis davidii
CTTTCAGCCATCAGAGCTGGAGCGAGCAGAACCACAACAATGTTGTAATTATAGAAACCAAACAAACCCTAGATTCCTTCTTTCAGCAGCCGAGGCCTCAAGCTGGAGCCGGCCTCAGAGCTAAAGCTGGCTCTCAGCTCCAGTGACAGCCATAGAAGGTAAATAAATCCCAGAATAAGAGAAAAAAAGGAAAAAAAGGAGAATCAGGAGCTTCAGTCGCCTGCCAGCCTGAAAACGGC
>NW_006282959.1:0-590 GCF_000327345.1 Myotis davidii
CTGCAGATTCCTCCTATTTGTATCAGGTTAGAAAGTGCCCAGGCGAGGTCCATCTGTGAAGCAAGGCAGGCTGGTGGTAGTGCTAGGTCTTGGGCCTTTTATTGATAGGTTTGGGGCTCAGAGGAAGTGGGAACTTGTTAGTTCAGTTCATGTGCAGTCCCTGTAAGAGGAATAGCTGGGTCACCAGCAGCCTCCTTATCACTGAGCCCCAGTCCCTGCTCGTTTTTGAAGCCCATAGTTAAGGAGTCTTCTTGCCAGCTCTGGAAGCCTGGTGTAGGATGGGACCCCTTACTCCTCACAGGCAGCCTTCACAGAGACTATCCCTCCAGATAAAAAAGCAGCATACACATGCCTGGCCAGCGTGGCTCAGTAGTTGAGCATGGAACTATGAACTAGGAGGTCACATGCCTGAGTTGTGGGCTTGATCCCCAGTTGGGGCATGCAGGAGGCAGCAAATCAATGATTGTCATTATTGATGTTTCTCTCCCTTAAAATAAAAACAGCAGCACATGTGGGTGCTCTTCAGCCTCTCCTACTACTCTGTGCTTTCTTTTCTTCTTCTCTAGTTGTAAGACTTCCACTCAGCCAGC
>NW_006282960.1:0-372 GCF_000327345.1 Myotis davidii
CCCAAGTTGAGGGTCTCAGGGGTCAGAGAGGGGTCATGAAATGGCTGTGAATGCATGTGACTAACAGGACTGATGTTCCTTTCTCCCAGGTATCCTGTCCCAGGTGCAGCTGCAGGAGTCGGGCCCAGGACTGGTGAAGCCCTCACAGACCCTCTCCCTCACCGGCAGTGTCTCTGGATTCTCCCTAACGAGCCATGGTGTACACTGGACCCACCAGGCTCCAGGAAAGGGGCTGGAGTGGGTCTGGGGCTGTATGGACTGATGGAAGTACCAGCTATAACCCAACACTGAAATACTGCCTCAGCATGACCAGGGACACATCCAAGAGCCTAAGTTTGTTTAACACTGAACAGCATGAGAGCTGAGGACACA
>NW_006282961.1:0-316 GCF_000327345.1 Myotis davidii
TTAAGATCAGGAAGGTGGGGCCATCCATGATAGTGACAGAAACAAGGGATATAGTTTGAGACAGACTATATTAACCCAAACATTAACCCAAAATGCTCAGAGGAAGAACAGACTGGAAGAGAGAGGAGAGCTGTTAGGGACAGGAAGGAGAAGTCCTGTAAAAGTAATGCATCTGGCAAGAATGTGCACTGAGGACTGAGCCCTGAGGTATGCAGGCATCTTGAGGTCAACCTGGCCCTAGGGCTGGGTAAAGCTACTGAGCAACCTGAGTCCATGGATCCTAGCGGTGGTTGACAGTCTCTCAGCAAACCTTAAT
>NW_006282962.1:0-953 GCF_000327345.1 Myotis davidii
CCAGCTGCCCAGGGCCACCCGAGGCTCAGATAATCAGGGCCGGCTAAGGCTTACACTGCCGGCAGTAGCAGCAGCACAGGTGTGATGGGACATTGCCTTCCCCTGATCACCAGGTTGCCTCCTCCATCTGATGGCTCTCAGACTGTGAGAGGGGGCAGGCCAGGCTAAGGAACCACCTTCCAGTGCATGAATTTTCATACACCGGGCCTCTAGTCTATATATATGGCTAATATGCTAAGTGTCCGACCATCCAACCAGTCACTATGATGTGAATTGACCACCAAGGGGGTCAGATGTTCAACACAGAAGCTGCCGTGATGCTCACTGGCCATTACAGAGACATGGCACCACGGACCTGGCACCCACAAAGCAACACTCGGCTTCCCATAAGTGGGTCGCAGGCACCGCCACCATCCCAGAGCAACAGCTCATTACAGAGCATGGCACCACGGACCTGGCACCCACAAAGCAACACTAGGCTTCCTGCAGGTGGGACACAGGCCCCGCCACTCCTCCCAGAGCAACACCCCCAACAAATTGCAGCCAACATTGCCAAGACCCCATCGTGCAAAATGTGGCCCACAGCCCAGCACATGCCTAGGTTGCTGGCTCATTAATCTCCTTCTACTAGGGAGCGGGCAGGAGGCAGCCAATCAATGATTCTCTCTCATCATTGATGTTTCTATCTATCTCTTTTCCTTCCTCTCTGAAATTTTAAAAATATATCTAAATGTACCTCTTATAATTAATAAATTTTTAATATGTTTTTATTGATTTTTTCTACAGAGAAAGAGAAACAGAAACATCCATGAGAGAGAAGCAATGATGAGCTGCCTCCTGCACAACCCCTACTGGGGATCGAGCCAGCAAAACAGGCATGCCAACAACCTGTAGGTGCATGGGAAAATGCTCAGCCACCTGGAAAATTAATCAATAGTTTGTGAGGATCTAAA
>NW_006282963.1:0-399 GCF_000327345.1 Myotis davidii
TTGGCTTACTTTATACATATTCAAGCTAGGCATATATTTCTGTCTCATAACATGAGAAACTATTGACAAAATTTATATTTTCACAATTTGAAATCCTTAGATAAAAAACAGTAAAATTAAATCATCTTTTAGATCTATTAAAATAAATATTTTTGTTACTGTCTTTTAACATCACAGATTTTACTTAACAATATCTTGGATGTAGTCTAAACTCAAAAGGATTGTTAATTTTTATTTCTGCATCTTAAGGACTTCAGTCATGTTGTTAAATTGTGTTGTCTTTTCAGTAATACTTTAGTTGAAGTTATTTTATTCTATAAAACAGGTTTTTAAAATATTTTAAACACAAACTATGTGACAATTCCATATGTGAGCCTTCAGCAAGTGATTGGGTGTAAC
>NW_006282964.1:0-220 GCF_000327345.1 Myotis davidii
CATGTCCCTGTAGAGGACGCCTCCTCCATCCACCTGGGTGCTCTCCCTGCCTCCTGTCCTTGCTTATTCTCTTCCACTGCCCTCTGTTCTCACCCTGTGACATGAGGGTCCATCCCACATGGCTGGTTCGGATTCACATCTATACACCCCTTCATGCTGGGCCATGAGGTATCTTCACAATCTTGGAATTTTTTAAACCATAAAGAACAAAGGATGGGTA
>NW_006282965.1:0-387 GCF_000327345.1 Myotis davidii
TGCAAGAGACTCACCTCAGAACAAAGGATTCACCCAGATTGAGAGTTAAGGTATGGAAAAAAAATTTCAAGCAAATGGAAAGGAGAAAAAATCTGGGGTTGCAATACTTATATCTTGCAATACTTATATCTGACAAAATAGACCTCAAAGTAAAAGCCATAAAAAGAGATAAGGAAGGCCACTACATAATACTAAAGGGAGCAATTCAACAAAAAGAGATAACTTTGGTAAACATATATGCACCCAATATGGGAGCACCCAAAGAGATCAAACAACTTCTGGAAGATATCAAGGGAGAGATCAATAGCAATACAGTCATAGTAGGGGACTTTAATACTCCATTGATACCATTAGATAAACAAAAAATCAGCAAAGAAACAGCAATCC
>NW_006282966.1:0-597 GCF_000327345.1 Myotis davidii
TGGTTATGCTAATATGCATGTGTACAAGTCCTTCGGTTGCTCTCTACGCCCCCCGCCCCACCCTCCCCCAGCCATTCGTCTCTGGGTCTATTCTTGTTCATCAAATTATGTTGATCATTATATCCTACATATGAGTGAAATATGTGATATCTTTCTCCAACTGGCTTATTTCACTTAGCATAATGCTCTCTAGTTCCATCCATGCTGTTGCAAATGGTAAAAGTTCCTTATTTTTTATAGCGGCGTAGTATTCCATTGTGTAGATGTACCACAGTTATTTAATCCACTCATCTGCTGATTGGCACTTAGGCTGTTTCCAAATCTTAGCTATGGTAAATTGTGCTGCTATGAACATAGGGGTGCATATATCCTTTCTGATTGGTGTTTCTGGTTTCTTGGGATATGTTCTTAGAAGTGGGATCACTGGGTCAAATGGGAGTTCCATTTCTAACTTTTTGAGGAAACTGCATACTGTCTTTCCACAGTGGCTGCACCAGTCTGCATTCACACCAGCAGTGTAGGAGGGTTCCTTTTTCTCCACATCCTTGCCAGTACTTGTTGTGTCATTGCTCAATTAATATTTGACAAAGGAGGCAA
>NW_006282967.1:0-317 GCF_000327345.1 Myotis davidii
ACTTGGGCTGTTTCCAGATCTTAGCGATTGTCAGTGGAGCTGCTAGGAACATAGGGGTGCATGCATGCTTTCCAATGGGCGTTTCGGGGTTCCCCCAAGTTTATGGGGGAAACTTTCCTTGATTCCTTCTCTCCTGAGGCACCGAGCCGAATGCAAAATACAAATATGTTTTGTATAAGAGTCACCCTGTTTCTCAGGTAAAAGACGGGATATTGTGGACGTCCGGCCCGCCTCCCTCTCCCAGCGAAGGAGAATGAGGTCGATCACCACCCAGGGTTCGAGGAGGTCACTGTTGGCAGGTTTGCAATTTCCAGGGA
>NW_006282968.1:0-761 GCF_000327345.1 Myotis davidii
CATTAGACCCGGGCAGGGGATCCCTAGCTCCTGTAATTTCCGGCTCCACATCTGGCTCCCTCCCTGCTCCCCACGATTGCTGGCTCTGCCTCTGGCCAGGCCTAACTCCTCAAGGCATTAGGCCTGGACAGGGGACTTCTCATCTCTGAATGCAGGATCCGATCTCCACTGGGTACCTACATATGCAAATTAACCGCCATCTTTGTTTGGTTAATTTGCATACTCATCTGATTGGCTGGTGGGTGTAGCAAAGGTACAATCAATTTGCATGTTTTTCTATTATTAGGTAAGATAAAAATGTTGAGGATTTTAGCATTTATTTTCATCAAGGATATGACCTGTCATTTTTGTTTCTGTACTTATTTTGCTTTGGTATGAATGTAGGGGTCACCTCAATAAATGAGTTTGGAAGTTAACCCTGTTTTGCAATTCTTGGAAGTGTTTGAGAAGAACTGATTGAGAAGGTGCTGTTTTTTCTTTGAAATTTGGATAGCAATAACCCTTGAATACATGTGGCATGCACTTTCCTTTGCTGAGAGGCTTTGGTTATTACTTCAATTATTTTTTAAAAATGTATACCCATCTGAAAAGTCAGGAACAAATTTCTAATTGAAGCAACAAATACGAGGATTGATAAACACAATGGTTGAACTTCACAGTGAGTGGGCAGAGCTTGCACATACGTGGAGCTGAGCAGTGAGAGCCTAACTGGCATCCGAGTTCTGCCTCCCACAGGTAGATCTGAGCAATATGAACTCACA
>NW_006282968.1:2099-3446 GCF_000327345.1 Myotis davidii
TTACTTTCTCAGGCATCTTTTAAACATATGCAAAGGGTATTAGCATTTGTTCAGACCATTTGTCAATCTCAGAACCCTAGTGTAGCCACAATTTGTAAATTTTTAAGTCTAATGTTATACAAACACTTTCTATCCTGGTGCAAAAATAAAAAGAACAGACATTTTTGATATTTTATATCTTAAATTATCATGTCACTTTGATCTGATAAACTACTCCCCAATCCCAGGCAGTTGGTACAGTCCTGACTGTTGATGCTGCAAATTTTATAATTCTTGTGCACACTGTTCTGTTTGCAGAGACCCCAAACTAGTTACATCAGAAATAATCGTGGTTTTAAATGGAGAAAATACAAGACATGAAAACAGTGATCAGGTGTGTGTACAGCCCTGAATCATTCATACCTTGAAATGCTGGTAGGAGATTGATATGTTTTTTCACTCTAGTGTTATCAGTGATGTTGTGGTTCAGAGTGATGGAAATTGGAGAATTCCTAGCATACATTTTCTCACAGAAAAGGGAACTTCAAGTCTGGCAGGAAATCCTCACTCCCAACCTCCCTCTGCTTTGTCCCTGGGGATGCTCACTGTGGTGAGAGGATGTTAGGCTCTCCTCCATAACATACAACATCCTTAGTGTGTAATACACGCATTCTCCCATCAGGCACGTGATTCTGAAAGATGCTTTCTGCCTGAGCTTATAATTTAATTCTTTTCACGGAATATTTGGTGGGACAAATGTTTATTTTATTTTATTTTATTAAAGTCCAATTCATCAGTACTTTCTTTGATGTCTCCTGTTTTGGGTGATTTTACTAAGAATACCTCAGAAAATTCCTAGTTTCCATGGTTCGTGTGGATTGGTTATAGCAGCCACAGAGACTGGTGCAGATTCTGGTACCAGAGGGGAGTGCTGCTGGGAAACTACCCATAAATATGGACTTGACTGTGGAACTGGATGAAGGGAGGAAGCTGGACTTGTTTAGAGTCACATGACAGACATATGTCTGATGTTCATGGACAGAGTGTTACTGGACATATCGGTTTAAAGCCTCCTCCAGTGAAGGCCCAGTAGGAAGTGCAGGGCACGATAGAGACAACATGTGTCATTATAGGAAATACATGAATAATTATGAACAGGAGTTTGATAGAGATAAAATCATTAAAGATCTTATAGGTAGGAATCAAGAGAAATAAGGAACCTGTCATTGCACACTGGTGGGAAGGGGATCCCTGTCTCTTACATGCATATTCTCACATTGTCTCTATCCTAGAAGGTAACACATTCCCTGGTCCAGGGAATTAGGACTTGGACAGTTTTGGGGTCATTACTCACATGGCCTCACCATG
>NW_006282969.1:0-250 GCF_000327345.1 Myotis davidii
ATTTAATCTAAAATCTTACCTAATAATAAACAAGCATGTAAATTGACTGTACCTTCACAATGCTAATCAGCCAATCAGGAGAATATGCAAATCAACCAACAAAGGTGGTGGTTAATTTACAAAGTAGGCTCCAAGTGACAGAGCAAAGACTGAAGGCATGCTGGAGCAGTGAAGATGGAAGACTGAAGGCGGCTATGGCTGGAGCAGCGAAGACGGCAGGCGGCTCTGGCCAGATCAAAGGCCTGGGTTC
>NW_006282970.1:0-426 GCF_000327345.1 Myotis davidii
AAAGAAAAACTGACAATTCCATCAATATAAACCATTTTTTATAAAAAAAAAAGGGGGGGGGGGAATAATGTTATATGTTAAATTTTTTAAAAAAATTCAATGCAGAGGGTTGTACAACAGCCAAAAGGCATCGAGCCTCCTGTACAATAGTCTCTGCCGACCAAGCCTGGTAGAGAGATACACAAACCAGACAAAGAGTTTGACCAGATCTGGTGATGATGTGGGGAAGAGGTTGTGTTTTATATCTTTCCAGAAGGAGCAGCCTCTGCCTCCCTCCTGGGAGGCCGAGTTAGCACACCTGACCAGTGCCCGTCTGCAGCAGATGTGCAGCCCTGAGCTGGAACCACCTGTCCATTGGAAGAATTACATGTGCCTCTTTTTTGTCTGTCCATGTGTCCCAGCTTTGCCCCACATCTCCTTTCCTTT
>NW_006282971.1:0-1437 GCF_000327345.1 Myotis davidii
CCGAGCTCAAAAGGTTCGCTATCACTGTTCTAGATGATGCATTAAATCTCATATCCTAAGAATGTGTCCCCAAGACAACGAATTCATGCATATCCAGTCTTATGTTCCAGCTTCCTTTCCCCTCAGCTCCCGGACAAAGGATAAGGGGTCTTTTGGGAGGGTCAGGCAGCCAGAGTCACTCATCCCTCTCAGCTCTGAGTTGCAGAGGATAAATTGCAGGAGAGTGTTGCAGAGAGGCTGGGACTTAGTCTTCCTCCCATTCCTACTTCTTGGGGTGGAAATCCTACCACAACAATGGCAGGTTGGAAACACTGGGACCTCATTGTCTTTGCCTTGGCTCCCTTGCAGGGCAGAGATTCCATGCTCAGAAAGGCAAGTCAAGAAGCCTAGAGGCTACTGCTCTCCCCCAGTGCCTATAGCACTGGCCCAGAGATATATTCCTGGAAAAAAGGAAGTTTATAATAATAGAGAGCCCTGAAGATTTACCCCAAAGGAACTGACTTTATCTGAAACAGCGTGGGGGAGTTCAAGCCTAAGGGTGCTATTGAAAATAATGGAGATTTTGGTGGTGAGCATTAAGTCTCACAGGGGTGGAGAACCTTTTTCTGCCAATGGCCTTATGGATATTTATAACATCATTGTTGGGCCATCTAAAACTATCAACTTAAAAATTAGCCTATTATATTTAGTCAAACATTTCATTAACTCACTCCAAATGCCTTGGCAGGACCAGACCAAATGATTTCTCAGGCCTTATACAGCTCATGGTTCTCTCAAGTTCGACATTCCCCACCCCTGATTTAAGAGAAGATCAATCTATATAATAAAAGGCCCATAGCCGTAACGCTGGAATGCCGGAATGACCAAACAACGGGTCACCAGGAGGTGCATGGAGCATCTCTCGGTCCCTCCCCGCAGTCCACTTGCTGCTCACAGCAGCAGGGCAGGTCTTGCGTCCTGCGTGGCGAGGTGGGGCTCACGGCTCCTCGCGCAGCGAGCTACTCACACATGGTGGGTCTGGGCCTTCTGCAATTTCCCACACTGAGCCTCTAGTAACTCCATAAGAGCCAAACAATGAATTGAAACAATGGATTTACTTTTACCTTAGATGAGGAAGGCTGTCAGTAGAGCAGGCTTTGGGTAAAGATATGTTTAGAATCCAGTTTTGAGCATGTCAAGCTTGAAGATTTAAGACATCCAAGTGGAGGTGTTAAGTAGGAATGTGTTTGATTGTTGGACAGAGGTGTGGGTGAGACATGTATTAGGGGTCAATGCCATGGGGACTGAAGACACGTTAAGAGAGAGAGTGTAGATATAGAAGGAAGTCCAAAGATTGGGCCTTTGGAGGATGATAGCATTGAGAGTTCTAATAGAAGAGGAAGAACCTACAGGTGTAGGAGGAAAAGCAAGAGTGCAGTATTTTCAATTCCAAGTGAA
>NW_006282971.1:9385-10207 GCF_000327345.1 Myotis davidii
TTTTGAATCTTTGGAATAAATACAAAGATAAGTCAATTTTGTACTTCTTTGTAAATGTGTATCTGTCTTTAGTGGGTGCAGATTTCACTTCATCTTCTATTATTCTCAGGATTTGGTGGAAATAACTTGGGTCGTAATCACGTTGGTCCCTCTGAAGGTTTTTAATATTTTCAGTGTATTTTGAAATAATGTGGTTAGTAGTCCTATTTATGGACTCTTTATCTTGTTCTTCTGCGTTCTTTGTAAATAGAAACAAGCTTCTGCTCATTTTGACATGTTCTTCATAATTGACTTCAAACTCCATTTGAGACTTACCCTTCACTCTATTCACGATGTCTGTCTCCTTTTTAAAATGTTCCAAAAGGATGTTTTCAGAATCCACATCAATGCCAGGCTCTGTGCCTGGAGGGGCAGTTGAGGACACATCACAGACCCATTTTTCCCAAAGCTGTTTGAATTTGTTATGCAGCTCTTCCTCACTCAGTTCTTTATCCTTTACAGTTAAAGCCAATTCTTGGCTTCTTTCCCATAATTCCTTTTCATAACTTGACTTTTTGTTATCCAGTATTTCTTGATTCTTTTTGTAACTGATATGTCCCTTGGCTTTATTTTTGCTCTCAAAAATAAGTGCCTCTTTAAGATTTATTAATTTATTTTCAAAACTTGCTTTCCACGGAATAATTATTTCACTCTCTGGATCTTCATTAAAATATTTGTCGAGTTCTTGTTGGATGGCTTTATATTTTTCTGTAACTGGATTCTCAAGTGTGCCTAATGTCAGTTCCTGGGTTTTGCCATTCATTATCTGGTTGATGAGCTGGT
>NW_006282972.1:0-337 GCF_000327345.1 Myotis davidii
ACCAGGCCTCTAGTCTCTCTATATAAAGAGCCAAGGGCCATCGTAACCAAACGGACAACCGAACAGGCTGAGTGGGGTAACAAGGCCAGCAAGGGGGTTAGTGAGGGACAACCAAATGACTGAGGAGAAGGCTGCGTGGGGCGACCAGTCTGGTAGGGGGGGCAGTGAGGGACAATCAAATGACTGAACAGCAGGTTGCATGGGGCAACCAGACTGTCGGGGGAGGGGGCAGTGAGGGACAACCAATGACTGAGCAGCAGGCTGCGTGGGGCGACCAGGCTGGAAGAGGGGTTAGTAAAGATGGTCAAATGACTGAACAGCAGGCTGTGTGGGGTGA
>NW_006282973.1:0-257 GCF_000327345.1 Myotis davidii
GAGAAAGAAAAACAAAGTTGGGGGGATCACAATGCCAGATATCAAAACTATATTACCAACCCACGGTTCTCAAAATTGCCTGGTGCTGGCACAAGAGCAGACATATAGACCAATGGAACAGAATAGAGGACTCAGAAATTGACCCAAGCCATCATACTCAATTAATATTCAACAAAGAAGGCAAGAGCATACAATGGAGTCAAAACAGCCTCTTTAATAAATGGTGCTGAGAAATTTGGTCACATACATGCAAAAAA
>NW_006282974.1:0-671 GCF_000327345.1 Myotis davidii
ATAAATGAATAAATGAATAAATAAATAAATAAAGTCATAGTATATGGTATTTTCTAACTTCAGAAGCCAAAATGCTCCTAGTGCACCTGACACTGGGTAGAATTCACTGTTAGTTCTGTGCCTCCAGCCACTTTTGTTTTCAAGAATTTCTTGATCGTCATGGCTCCACTGTGTCTAAGGATGCCCTGCACCCACACGCCATCTCCCCCGTCCTATTTACTGCAGCAAATCACTGCCTAGTTGGGATTGTTCCCTCCCTGGGAGCTCTGCCTACCCAGCATGTCTGCCTTTGGCTGCCTTTAAAGCCTTCCTCTTCTTCTCTCCCTTAAACAATGAGGCTAAGGTGTATCCAAAGCTCGCCCTGCAGACCATTTCATCAGTCCCCCCAAACTGCAAACAGAAACACCATGTGAAAGAGGGGAGGGTGGGGCTAAGGGGGAGAGATCAACCAAAGGATGTGTATGCATGCATATAAGCATAACCAATGGACACAGACACTAGGGGGGTGAGGGCATGAGTGGGTGGATAGGGGGATGATAAGGGGATAAGGACACATTTGTAATACCTTAATCAATAAAGGAAAAATATTTAAAAAAATAAATAAAAAAGGCGTGATTTTCCTTCAGAATATAAGCTCCTACAATCCAATTAAAAAATGGGCAAAAGACTTA
>NW_006282975.1:0-311 GCF_000327345.1 Myotis davidii
TACATATGATCAATATTTCTTCTTGTTATTACCAGTGTCTGTCCATTCTTCCTCTTTTTTAAAAAAATATATTTTTATTGATTTCAGAGAGGAAGGGAGAGGGAGAGAGAGAGATAGAAACATCAATGATGAGAGAGAAGCATCGATTGGCTGCCTCCTGTACACCTTCCACTGAGGATTGAGCCTGCACCCCTGCACATGCCCGTGACTGGAATCGGACCTGGGACCCTTCGGTCTGCAGGGCGATGCTCTATCCACTGAACCAAACCAGGTAGGGACCATTCTTCCTCTTCATGCCCGGCTTCCTCCCC
>NW_006282976.1:0-365 GCF_000327345.1 Myotis davidii
CTCTCCCTCCCTCCCTCTCTGAGATCAATAAAACCCTATTTGCTGCAGGGGGACATCGGAAGGGGGTCTGTGGTAATCAAAGGGTTTCCCTGCCTTTTTGTTTTGCTTTGTGGGGGTTTTTTGAGAGAGAGAGAGAGAGAGAGAGAGAGAGAGAGAGAGAGAGACATCAGTTGGGGGCCTCCGGTGCGCGCCCTCCAGGAGGAACCCAATCTGCGACCCTTTGGTGCTGGGGGCGCACCCGGCCCTGGGCTCCCTGTCTTTGCACGGAGAGCCTGTCCGGTTAGACGGCAGGGGGTCTGGGTCCCCCTTATCTCAAGGGCTCAGGGCTGTGCCCAGCGGACCCCCAGCCCCGCGCGCGCCCCACC
>NW_006282976.1:2346-2929 GCF_000327345.1 Myotis davidii
ATAAAGAAATAAAAATTGTAAAAATAGAAACCGATAAAAACGCGCAAGTATCGGCACGTCGCCAAGAAACTAGAACGACAGAGTGGAGAGAGAACGAGGGAAGAGAAGCAGCCGGCCTCCGCCTGCCGGGAGCCAGTCCATCCTTGCTGCCTGACACAGTCGCTGCAGGGAAGGAACATCTGCAGAGCACATGTTTCAAGGGACCTGGCATCTATGGCATACTGTTCTTAATATGTTTGCTCACCTTCTTGGCGCTATGTGTTTTAACCAAGGTCACCTCTCTGAGAAAGGTTGTTTCCCCAGGTAGGGATTTTTCCCTGAAGTTAGGGAGGGAATAAAACCTCTTAACTAAGTGCCAGGCGGGTAATTAATCACTTTAACTACGAACAATCACCCTTAAGCTACATAATCTTTACTCCCTGCAATGGAGATAAGAAACGCCCTAACCTTTGGAATAGAAATTGATAGGATTGGAATCAACTGGTATAAATACAGATGTAACAAGACCATAAAACACAGAACCTGGAGACAGAACCTGGCTCTGCTGACCGACTGAACGCTGCCTCCGTGTCATTCTTTCTTC
>NW_006282977.1:0-372 GCF_000327345.1 Myotis davidii
TCATCACTTTGAATATTTCTTGCCATTCCTTTCAGGCTTGCATAGTTTCTGTTGAGAAACTGACAGTCGTATGGGTAATCCCTTGTAGCTGACAGTCATATGGGTAATCCCTTGTAGGTAGCTAACTGTTTTTCTCTTGCTGCTTTTAAGATTCTCTCTTTGTCTTTTGCCCTTGGCATTTTAATTATGTTGTGTCTTGGTGTGGTCCTCTTAGGATTATTCTTGTTTGGGGTTCTCTGCTCTTCCTGGACTTGTAAGTCTATTTCTTTCATCAGGTAGGGGAAGTTTTCTGCCATTGTTTCTTCAAATAAGTTTTCAATATCTTGCCCTATCTCTTCCTCTGGCACCTCCATAATTCGGATGTTGGTATGT
>NW_006282978.1:0-268 GCF_000327345.1 Myotis davidii
GGTGCTGGGGCTGCTGGGGGTATCATAGATACAAAACCGCAGGCCCGACACCCAGCAGACCCAAGGCCAGCCACCGCGGTGCTGGGGCTGTGGGGGCCAGATCAGAAACACAAACCCGCAGGGGGCCCCTGAACCCAGCAGACCCAAGCCCCGCCACCACAGTGCTGGGGCTGCTGAGGGCAGGATTGGAGACACAAACCCTGCGAGCCCTGCACAGGACGGGGGATCCGCTCCTGGCAAAGTGCTTTCCCTCCGACCCCGCTCTCCC
>NW_006282979.1:0-333 GCF_000327345.1 Myotis davidii
GGGCTCATCCGGGATCCCCAACACCATCGAGGGGCCCCCCAGTCCGGAGGGCCTGACTAACCACGGTAGGTGTCTGTGTCGTTGTGTGTTTTGTATCTGCCCTGTGTGAGCTCACTTCTGAAATCTGCAATCGTAATAGCCTGCAATGATCTAAAGTGGACGCACAGGGGGATCAAGGGCGGGAGGAGTCGGGGGATGCCTCAATCCTCCATCTGAAGGGGTGCATTTTTGCTTCCGTGGAGTCAGAAGGTCTGTAGGAACCCCTCAATCTGAGACAAGGTGGGTGCTCCCGCTGGTTGACACGCAGCCATCGTCTAGCTTTCGGTTTTTGCT
>NW_006282980.1:0-313 GCF_000327345.1 Myotis davidii
GGGAGCTCATTGACCACCAGAGGGCAGCTCCTGGATTGAATGTCTACCCACTGGTGGTCAGTGTGTGTCATAGTGACCAGTCATTCCCAGTCTTTCTGCTCTTAGACTCAGTTTGCATATTACCCTTTTACTATATAGGATAGAGGCCTGGTTCATGGGTGGGGGCTACCTGTTTGCCCTGAAGTGTGTCCCGGATCAGGTTGCGGGTCCCTTTTGGGTGCCTGGCCAGCCTGGGTAAGAGTCTGATGGCTGTTTTCAGGCTGCCCGCACGCCCTTTAAAGTGGGTGTCCCCACTGGGGTGCGTGGCCAGCCT
>NW_006282981.1:0-505 GCF_000327345.1 Myotis davidii
GATACATCACATAAACAAATGGAGAGAAAAAAATCACATAAACATATCGATTGATGCACAAAAGTCATTTGACAAAGTCCAGCACCCTTCTCTGATAAAAACGCTCAGCAAAGTGGGAACAGAAGTATCATACCTTAATGTAATAAAAGCCTTATATGACAAACCTACAGCCAACATCATACTCAATGGGCAAATACTAAATCCATTTCCCTTAAGAACAGGAACAAGACAGGGATGCCCGCTTTCACCACTCCTGTTCAACATAATACTAGAAGTACTAGCCATAGCAATCAAACAAGAAGAAAAAATAAAAGGCATCCAAATTAGAAAGAAGTAAAATTGTCATTATTCACAGATGATATGATACTGTACATAGAAAATCCTAAAGACTCCATCAGAAAATTATTAGACTTAATAAATGAATTTGGCAATGTAGCAGGATACAAAATTAACACCAAGAAATCTCCGGCATTTTTATATACCAATAGTGAATTTACAGAAAGAG
>NW_006282982.1:0-455 GCF_000327345.1 Myotis davidii
CGCCCCGCCGGGAAGGGTCACAGATCCGGGTCCCGGGACCGGGGACAGTCTCAAGCGCTGCCCCCAGCCCGGCAGGCTCACAGATCCATGTCTTGGTCCCGTGAACAGCCTCAAGCACTGCCACCTGCCCGGTAGGGTCACGGATTCAGGTCCCAGACCGCAGACAGCCTCAAGCACTGCCCCCTGCCCAGCAGGGTCACAGATCTGGTCCTGGACTGCGGACAGCCTTAAGCACTGCCCCCCGTCCAGCAGGGTTATAGATCTGGTCCCGGACTGCAGACAGCCTCAAGTGCTGCCCCCTGTCCAGCAGGGTCACAGATCCGGGTCCCGGACCGTGGACAGCCTTGCCCGCTGCTGCCTGACTTCAGTATGCAAATTAGCCGCCATCTTGTTGCTTTAGGGTGAGGGTCCCCACCGGGGTACCTAGCCAGCCTGGAAGAGGGGATGATGGCTGT
>NW_006282983.1:0-215 GCF_000327345.1 Myotis davidii
TCCAGGAGTTTTGCTGACCTTCAACCGCAGAACTAGGAGGACCAAGACCAGGAGTACCAAGACCAGGAGGACCAAAACCAGGAGGACCAAGACCAGGAGGACCAAAACCAGGAGGACCGAGACCAGGAGGACCGAGACCAGGAGGACCGAGACCAGGAGAACCGAGACCACGAGGACCAGAACTTTTCCGTCCCCTCCCCTTGGTATCTTTGTTT
>NW_006282984.1:0-1012 GCF_000327345.1 Myotis davidii
TCAATTGATATGATTACGTGATTTTTGTCTCTCTGTTTATGTGATATATCTTACTTACTGATTTGAAGATATTGTACCATCCTTGCATTCCTGGAATATATCCCACTTGGTCATGGTATATGATCTGTCTAATGTATTGCTGAATCAGATTTGCTAGAATTTTGTTGAGGATTTTAGCATCTATGTTCATCAAGGATATTGGCCTGTATTTCTCTTTTTTGTGGTATCTTTATCTGGTTTTGGAATTAGGGTAATGCTGGCTTCATAGAAAGAGCTTGGAAGTGTGCCTTTCTCTTGAGTTTTTTGTAATAGTCTGAGTAGGATAGGTTTTAGTTCTTCCTAGAATGCTTGGCAGAACTCCCCTGTAAAGCCGTCTGGACCAGGGCTATTGTTTGCTGGAAGAGGCTTTTTTTTAATTTTGTTTTATTGCTTAAAGTATTACAAAGAGTATTACATATGTCTCCTTTTTTCCTCCCTTGACATTCCCCCGGCCTCCCCTCCCCTCCAGTGTCTTGTGTCCATTGGTTTTGCTTATATGTTGGAAGACATTTGATCGCTGTTTCAATTTCTTCGGTAGTTATCAACCTATTCAGGTTTTTTTATTCTTCTTGGTTGAGTTTTGGAAGCTTGTCTTTTTCTAAGAATATGTCCATTTCATCTAGGTTGTCCTTTTTGTTGGAATAGAGTTGTTCATAGTATTTTTTCATAATTGTTTGTATTTCTGTGGGATTGGTTGTTATTGCACCTCTTTCATTTCTGATTTTGTTTATTTGGGTCCTCTCTGCTTCTTGGTTAGCCTGGCCGGAGGTTCATCAATCTTGTTTATCCTTTCAGAGAACTAGCTCTTGGTTTTGTTGATCTTTTGGATTATGGGTTTTGTTTTTTTGTGTGTGGGTTTTTTGGGGGGTATCTATTTCATTTATCTCTGCTCTGATCTTTATTATTTCCTTCCTTCTACTTATGCTGGGATTTTTTTTGTCGCTCTTTCTAACTCTTTGAGTTGTAGGGTTAG
>NW_006282985.1:0-268 GCF_000327345.1 Myotis davidii
AGTGTGTCCTGGCTCAGGGTGGGGGTCGCCTTGCGACGTTTGGAGGCCTGGGCAAGGAGCCTCTGGCGGTTTGTAGGCCGGCCATGCACCCATGGGGTGAGGGTCCCCGCTAGGGGGTCATGGCCAGCCTGGGCAAGGGGCTGATGGCTGTTTACAGGATAGCAACACCCCCTTCAGGGTGGGGGTCCCCACTGGGATGCCTGGCAAGCCTGAGTGAGGGGTTGAGGCTGTTTGTAGCCTGGCCATGGCCCCGGGCAACCCAGGCTCC
>NW_006282986.1:0-409 GCF_000327345.1 Myotis davidii
CATTGAGGAAGGTGTCTGAACAGCTCAGCTTCATGACTGCAGCAAGGTCACAGAAGTAGTGAGTGATGGTATTGTCAGCACAGAAAGACAGCCTGACCAAGAGGAGGGTGTGCAAAAGGGAATGGCCACAGGAGAGATTCCAGGAGCCAGACACCAGCAGCAGACACAGCCCCTCCCTCATGAAGGTGGTGTAGTGCAGGGGGTGACAGATGGCCACATACCTGTCATATGCCATCACAGCCAGAAGAAAATTGTCAAGACCAGCAAAAAGCAAGAAAAAATACAACTGAGAAATGCATCCCCCATAGGAGATAGATTGTTGCCGAGTCTGCATGTTCATGAGCATCTTAGGGACAGTGACAGAGGAGAGAGAGATGTCAGATAAGGCCATGAGGCTGAGGAAGAAGTA
>NW_006282986.1:1789-2365 GCF_000327345.1 Myotis davidii
CTAAAGAAAATATTGGAAAATTTTGAGCAACTCAGTCACACTCAGGTACATAAAAATGATAGCAGATCCATTTCAAGAAACAGGGTATTGCTTAGAATTTGAGTATCTTAGGTAATTGTGCCCCAGAAGGAGGACACTTTAGAAAATACTTAAGTCAAGGATGCAGATCACAAACACACACACACACAAACACACACACACACACACACACACACACTGCTGATTGCAGAATGTAAGTCACTCCTGACCAAATTTCCATCCTAAAGGAAGAATAGCCAATATGTGGTTCATCTCATAAACACTCATATGCATATATACAAGTCAGAATTAACACAAAGTTGGACATACATAACATACAATAACAGACCTCTCACCACAAAACACACTCACAATGCACATCAAACCACCTGCCTCATGATGCACCTGGTGAACACTCAACTCAGCACATATACATAACTCAAACACTACACACACTCAGCAAAATCACACAAGACCACAAATTCAAAAATCTTACAAGAAACACACAACAGAACGCATATGCACACCCAGCCACACTCATTAAACAAACAGTATACT
>NW_006282987.1:0-418 GCF_000327345.1 Myotis davidii
TTTGGCTAATGCCCTCATCTCCAAGAGATTCCACAAAATCCTGCAGGTCAAATTTAGCCCCATGAAAGTTGAGGTCAATTCTATTTCTCTGGGAATCAGTCTGAACTAGGACATTTGAGCCAAAGCCTGGTTGTGTTACTAAGGTTTCAATTATACCCTATTAACAACGAAAACAGAGTCCTATTTACTTTATGCAAATAAGTCTATAGCCTTATAAATAAAAATACTCAAAAAGACTTAAGAACTTTTTTGAAGTAAGTCAAATAGGGAGAAAAAAACGGTCAGTGTTGTTACCCACACGGGTGTCATTTTTTTCATTCCCATTGCCAACAACAGTGGCAGGGCATCCACTAAATGTCCCCCTGGAGGAGGGACAGAGTTTGGTTTTATGCAAACTCATCACCTGCACCCAGGGTAT
>NW_006282988.1:0-242 GCF_000327345.1 Myotis davidii
ACCGATCATGTTAAAAACTCTCAGCGAAGAGGAAATAGAAGGAAAGAGCCTCATTGATGAAGAGCATTCAGAAATCAAAACCCACAAAATCAAATTCATTGCTAAAATCACACAATGATGAAAGTCCAAATACTTCCAGCCTTACAGCAAGGGTGCCCACTCTCAGCATTTCTGTTTATTACTTAGCTGTGGTCCTAGCCAGGGAGGGCTACACAGAAGTGAAATAAAAAGCACGCTAACTG
>NW_006282989.1:0-249 GCF_000327345.1 Myotis davidii
CTTATGCTTTAACCTATATTATAGTCATGTTATCTACTTATATAAAAACCATGTGTGTTGTTCATCACGACCAGAACCACTGCGACTTAGCAGAAGGAAGTCAGTCCTGCAGGGGTTGTGTTGGCAATGGCTGCACCCTCCCCCAAGCTGTTTCATGGAGCTGTTTCCTGTAAGGGCAGCGTTTGAGGCAGGAACCCACCCTGGGAGGGTGGAGGTATATCTTTATAAAGTGTGCCGCGCCAGCACAGC
>NW_006282990.1:0-516 GCF_000327345.1 Myotis davidii
AGCGGTTGTACGCCAATTATCATGTTTCTCTTTATTAGTGTAGATTAGAAAAGAATTGAAAAGTGTGAATTCATGAAACTTTGGCTTTTTGTATGAGAGTCTATAACTTAACTTAGTTTGGTTTCCATCAGCCTTTTACTAGAACTTCAGAAATACATTAAAAATTCTATGATCTATAATCCTCTCATTGATTTTTGACATGAAATATATTAACACAGTGGGTCCAGCAATGAGTTTTACTATCCAGAAGTCCTAATTTTCCTACAGGGTACCTTAAATGAGATATGAAAACACCTGCAAAAACCCTGAAATTGGATGCTAAATTTTATGCATTTCTTACACAAGATTTTATAAATTTCATAAAATTTAAAAATTTTATAAATTTTGTGTAAGAAACAAAAGGAAAACTTGATATATCTGTTCAGCATATTTAGGAAGATCAATTGAGATAATATATGGGTATATGCTCTGTAAAAATTAAAATGCAAGATGAATATCAGTTATTTTTTTAACCTA
>NW_006282991.1:0-1460 GCF_000327345.1 Myotis davidii
TCTCAGGGTCTCTGCCACTCCCTATTGCCTCTACCTGACAATCTCCCTCCTACACATCACCTGCCTGGCTCCTATAAGCATTTCAGTTCTGTAGGGAGCTGGGTTATAGGACAAGTAAGAGAAGACGTTAACTACTAGAGAAATGTGAAGATTGACTAGGAGCTTGAAGTTTTCTCCTAGATTAATGCAGGTTAAGAGCACATCAGATAAAAGGCATCCTGGAGGTTAGCTTAAAAGGCATGAAGAAACCAATTTGGAATTTTGCTCAGAGAGACCAAGAGGGAAGGGTGCGGTAGAGACACCTACTGTGTGCCAGTCTCTTCCCCAGACTTTTCTCACTAACTCATTGATCTTACCCAGAAGGTAAGATGTGCCCCTATGTTACAGATGAGGAAACTGAGGCAAAAGAGGTGACATGAGCTTCTCGAGGTCACCCAGGAAATGAGCAGCAGAATTAGGCTCCAAACCTGGATGATGCCTGGCTCTATGCAAGCCTCACCATAACCATTGTCCTTTCAAGTGGCCCGGGAAGGGCATTGGACAAAATGGGCTCTATGGGGCCGAGGAGGAGTGCAGGAGTGCCTGGGGAGGGACTGGGGAGCAGGAGCAGGAGAGGATACAGAGCATCCAGGTGCTACCTGAAGTGGGTGAGAGGACAAAGGTCATGGTCACACTGTTCTGTGGTGGGGTGGGCAGGATGCCTTCTTCTTGGCCTTCTCAGGGAGCAGAAGGTTTATCCTTTAGAATAGGCTGATAGCCTCTTTGGTCCCTTGGGTTTCTGAGTTTTCAACCAGGGGCCTGGGTCTTTGCTAAGAGCCTGGCCTGTGGTCCAGCAGCCCCTCTCTGGGGGCCAAGGAGGAGTGCAGGAGTGCCTGGGGAGGGACTGGGGAGCGGGAGCAGGAGAGGATACAGAGCATCCAGGTGCTACCTGAGGTGGCTGGGAGGGCAAAGGTCATGGTCACACTGTTCTGTGGTGGGGTTTCTTCCCCTCTCAGGGCCAAGTTCATGCTACTTCCTCCTCTTGAAAGCTGCTACTTCCCCTTAAGAGAGGTCAGCTCTGGGTTACATTGTCTCAGAGCCCGGTGGTCTCCTTAACAGTCTCAGAGTGAAGGTGTAACTCCCCGGATCCAGGTCGGCTTCCTTACAGGTAGGAAGTTCCATGAGACTGAGACTCCATATGCCCAATTCACAGCTGAATCCAGCCCCTGGGACATTGCCCGACACACCAGCCGGCCACTAGCAAGTGCCAGGGGGATGGGACAGAAGGAGCAGGGCCCTAACTGACTGCCTTCTTCTCCCTGCAGGTCATTCCCTTCTCTAGGGCCACACAAGGGGATGACCAGTACACCCTCCGGTATGGACATCAGATCGTTGTCAAAGGGATGTTTCTTCAGTCCTGTGGAACCAGGTACCTAGTGTTGTTTCTCTCCAGCCTTGACCGTTAGCAAACCATGTCAACT
>NW_006282992.1:0-217 GCF_000327345.1 Myotis davidii
ACGCCCCTCTGGCTCGCATCCGGGTCTGCCAGCGGGATCTGTCCAGTTTGGGGGCGTGAGTGTGGGCTGATACCACAGTCGCCCCGCAGGCCCGTATCCTGGTCTGCCGGCGGGATCGGGTCTCGGGCAACTGCTGGCACACACACCCCCAACCCGCTTTCGGATGGCGCTGTACCATCCTGCTTGCAATATGCAAATTAGCCGACATCTTTTTTGG
>NW_006282993.1:0-235 GCF_000327345.1 Myotis davidii
ACGTATTCAATTGATTTTGAGTTTGTCGCTCTTTCTCTGAGGGCGTCATTTTTTATTGAATTGACTGCAGAGTATTAAGTAAGAACATTTGTTATAACAGACCAGGTACAAAGCTTGTCTTCCTACTCAGACTCTCTTCACTGCCACACACACACACACACACACACACACACACCCCTACATTCCTCTCCCCTCCAGGTTATGTTTCAGGACATTGGACCTGCTTCCAGGGAGT
>NW_006282994.1:0-1486 GCF_000327345.1 Myotis davidii
TTATGTAATAATAATATATATATTAATTAAAAATTTGTTAAAGAAAAAAAAGAACAAAAAAATAAAACATTACTGTTACAAAAAAATAAATAAAAGGAGAAAGTGATATGTCTACAAAAAAAAAGAAAATATGCATTATATAATAAAGAATGTTGGAAGAACTGAGTGGGGAAAAATACTGAACCAAAATCAACTCATTTTACTCATAACTAATATAAAAACTGAAAGCTACTGAAAACCCAAGGGTACAAAGTTATCAAAAGTGAAAGAACGGAAAAAAATATATTAAGCAAACATAAGCCAAATAAAAAGTATATGATAACACAGAAGACTTGAAGGCAAAAAGCATTACTATAAATAAAGAGCACTTCATATCAATAATTTCATTTTACCAGGAATATCCAAATTCACAAGCACTTCATAACATGAAATCAAAGCACATACAAGACAGCTACAAGGGAAACTAGATACATTTATAATCATAATAAATTTAATACACTTCTCTCCTTCAGAGACAGAGCATACCTCTTTCAGAACCAATAGCCTCACACAAAGACTTCAGTGAGGATGTAAAACACTTCAACAACCTGAGCAGCAAACTGCATTCAACATTCAGATAACCCACTGTACCCAACAACCTTTCCTGCTAAAGGCATGAAGATGTTATTCCCAAGTTGCACATGCATACAAGTCCTTTGGTTGATCTCTCCCTTGCCCCCACCCTCCCTTGTGTTCCCTCTGAGGTTTGATGGTCTATTTGATGCTTCTCTGTCTCTGGATTTATTTTTGTTCATCAGTTTATTTTGTTCATTAGAGTCCACAAATGAGTGAGATCATGTGATATTTATCTTTCTCTGACTGGCCTATTTAGCTCAGCATAATGTTCTTCATGTCCCTCCATGCTATTGTGAATAGTAAGAGTTATTTCTGTTTTTACAGCTGCATAGTATTCCATTATGGAAGTGTACCATAGTTTTTTAATCCATTCGTCTGCTGATGGGCACTTAGCTGTTGCCAAATCTTAGCTATTGTAAATTGTGCTGGGTGCATATAATTTTTCTGTTTGGTGTTTCTGATTTATTGGGATATAGTCCTAGAAGTGAGATTACCGGATCAAATGGGAGTTCCATATTTAAGTTTTTGAGGAAACTCCATACAGTTTTCCACAGTGGCTGCATTCCCACCAGCAGTGCACAAGTGTTCCTTTTTCTCCACATCCTTGCCAGCACTTGTCGTTTGTTGATGATAGGAAAGTTCTTAGTTTTAAAAGTTCTGAAACACACTCCTAAATAGCATTTCATTCAGCACTTAGAGATGCTCCACTATAGCCACCCCCTTGTCCTGCTGACCAGCACTGAGGTGCTGCTCCCAAGATGCACACGACATGACAGCAGAGGAGCACTTCAACTATTTTTTAAGTGAACCTGCTGGAATATGAAGCAGGTTTCAACTAACTTCAAAGAATTGAAATTATATACAATATGTT
>NW_006282995.1:0-521 GCF_000327345.1 Myotis davidii
GGCAGCCACGCAGCTGAAGGGAGCAGGAGGTTTTGCTTGCTCCAGTGGGGGAGGAAGCCAAGGATCCCCGCCAGCCACGGCCCAGCTCCGAGGTCTGGAAGCAAAAATGTTTCAATTATAGAAGCTAAACAAACCCCACATACCTGCTTTCAGCCGGCTGGGGTCTCAGAACTGGAGCCGGCTCTCAGCTCCAGTGATAGCCATAGAAGGTAAATAAATCCCAGAATAAAAAAAAAAAAAAGGCGGGGGGCTGAGGCCGAAAAAAAAGAGGCCGGGAGCTTCAGTCGCCACCCCAGCCTGAAAACGGCCCTACCCCTCATCCAGGATGACCATGCACCCCAGTGGGGACCCCCACCCTGACGGGGGTGTGACCAGCTGCAAACAGAGATCATCCCCTCATCCAGGTTCGCCAGGCACCCCAGTGGGGACCCCCACCCCGATCCGGATCACCCTTCAGGGCAAACCAGCCAGCCCCCAGCTGAGCACCGGGCCTCTATCCTATATAGTAAGAGGGTAATATG
>NW_006282996.1:0-664 GCF_000327345.1 Myotis davidii
TTATCTGACTCCAAAGTACATGTTTAATTTCTTGCCAGAATTTAGCACACTGGCCATTCTGCAATATTATGGTCACCTTGACACATACTGTGTGATATTGAAAGTGTAAAGACAGCTCATCTATATGAGTTTTGTGCTCGATATGGTCTTCAAAGCACAAAACATCAATATCTGAACAATCTCATTTGTTAGTTGTATTATTGTACATAAGCCTAGATATTTTTTTCTTCATGTAGGCGTTAGTTATGTGCACATATCATAAGATACAAGTTATAACTTTGGTAGCTTCAAGTAAATTTTAGGAAATATTCAGTGAATATAAAGAGTGGCTTAAAGTTTGGCATTTACTTTTTTCCCCCCTCCAAATTAAAAAGGCTATATGATTTAATTCTTGACAAGTGAAATTGTACATGTTTAAGAAGGCCATAAAAATCATAGAAGAATCCATAGGCAACAAAATATCAGACATATATCATAGCAACATTCTTACCAATACAGCTCCTAGGGCAATGGAAACTAAGGAGAAAAGAAATAAATGGGACTACATCAAAATAAAAAGCTTCTGCAGAGCAAAAGAAACCATCAACAAAACAACAAGAAAGCCCACTGCTTTGGAGCACATATTTTCCAGTGTTATATCCAATAAGGGCCTAATCTTCAAAAT
>NW_006282997.1:0-2100 GCF_000327345.1 Myotis davidii
GAGAGGGAGAGACAGAGAGTAACATTGATGTGAGAGGGACACATCTATTGTTTGCCTCCTGAATGCACCCTGACCAGGGACAAAGAACCTGCAACCAAGGTACTTGCCCTTGACTGGAATCACACCTGGGAAATTTCAGTCTGTGGGCCAAAGCTCTATCCACTGATAAAAACCAGCTAGAGCCTGTACTGTCATTTGGATTGGACACAAAAAGTAGGACTTTACTGAACAGCAGGAAAGAACAACAGTTCATCAAGAAAGACCAGTATTTTCCTATATATGTTTAATTTGATGGTATATCCATGGATATCCCTACATTTTGGATACAATTTCTTTCACTTTTTGTCCTGTCAACAACATGCCTTTGATAGAGCCATGATATTAGTTTAACCTAGGACACTTGAAACTAAAGAGAAATTTTAAAAAGATTATTAATGAACAAAAAGAACTCTGCAATCATTACAACTTTTTTTATTATATACTAGAGGCCTCATGCACAAATTTGTGCACAGGTCGGGTCCGTCCGGCCCTCCCTGATGAGGGTTGATAGGAGGCACGGCCTGTCGACGGGTCTAATGTTGAAAACTCTAGCTTTCCTCCACCTGGATCTAATTATACTTTAAAGATGGCCAAAAGAAAACCCACAACAGAACTGTTTTGCATTTCATGTGAAGTTGTTTATGTGTTGTTTGCAAACATATATCAAGATGGGAGAGGGCCATTTAATGGTTTTTGCCTTCTTCCTGGGGCCCTACTCTGTTTCTCAATATAATCTTCATGTCTGTTTGTTTAAAAATATTTCTGTTTCTGAATGTGCCTACCCTTCGCTGTTGCTCCTGGCATCCTGTAGGTCTTCTTTGCCACCCCATTAAAGAGGGATTGAAAGCTCACCTAATCTACATGGCACTGCAATGTCACAAAATCCCCATACAGCCTCACTACATTCCTCTGCAAAGGGTCACCATCCTGTGAATGCTTAGGTCTCCTTATTAGCTAACTTGAAAGGTCTCGGGGGGCTGCCTTCCCTGGAGGGAGAATTACACACCATGACTGCAATATTAGCAGAGCACTTTGGAGACTCTGGGCAGGGTCAGAAGGGACTAATAATTATTTTATTATGCTTGCACTAAATGTACATGGACCAGAGAGCTAGACAGTGATCAGGGGTGTTGGGGGCCAGTTTGGGTAAGGGCCAGCTGTGGGGATGGGCCGTGGGTGGTTGGGGGCCGGCCAAGCCCCAGATCAGGGAGTTCGGGGAAGATTGGAGGCCAGGCCAGCTAAGGGGGTATGGGGGCTGGGAGGGGGGCAATCTCGGCCAGATTAGGCTGGTTGGCTCCCATGGTGTGCATCATAGCCACTGGTCATTCTTTTCATTCTGCTCATTCTGTTTGTTCTGCCCTAATGGTCGCTGGGCTTTTATATATTATAGATAACATTTTTTTTTTCAGTTAGACCAGTTAGTTGATGGATGCATAACTGTATTAAAAGGGAATGAAACCCTGATCAGTGAGAGTAATTTGTCAGTGAGATGCCTTCCTTTTCTTTCCTTTATTGGAACTTTGATACTATAGAACATGTCAATTATTAGGATTCTGTATTTCTCATTCTGACTAAATAGGAATGTTGCTAGTGTCACATAATTTTCTGACCTCAGTGCTTCATTTGTCCCTTTCATGTCTTTATTCTAATTGTTATAGATCTACAGAAAACTCAAAAAGAAGCACTGACCAAAAGAAAATCAAGGACAGGTATTCAGTGAAATCAACTTTTATATTGTAATCATGTATAACACATCAATCCAAATGATATTTTCACATAATGCAATTTTGTTAGATGTTTCTCACCCCAATTCTAGGTTTGTTTATTCACTAAAAAATATACAGGACTCATCATATAGGTGTGCTCATACAGGAGTTTTATTACAGTGAACGGTTTAAAGCAAAATCAGCAAAGAGAAAAGGTGCAAGTGACAAAGTCGGCAGACATCTGGTACAAGCTTCCAAGAGTCCTCACCCTGTGGAGTTTCCAGGATGTGCTTAGTTATTCAAGTGTCAAGTTTTGACCACACACATGAAATATATCATATACCGGTCTTGTTAG
>NW_006282998.1:0-735 GCF_000327345.1 Myotis davidii
TGCAAAACAAACAGAAAAAGAAAGTAAACATGCTAAGTGTGTCCTTTTATATATTTTCTAGAGTTTGTTTTATTAACGTACCTTTTCCTATTCCCCTTTAAGGAACAACCAGAGGCCATCTTAATAACAGCACTTCAACTAAAGCACACAGAGCTTCCTCACAGTGTTCTGAGGATGGATGAAGGTCAGGCAGAGAAGTGAAGTGATGCAACCAGACCTAGGTTTCCAATGTCACTCATTTCCAAGTGTTATTCCCAAGGAGAGATCTGACCATTGATAACAATGAAAGCAAAACAGGGCATCCAATGAAAAATGGAGAGAGCTTTAAAATTGATTGCCAAATTCCAGAAACTATGCCTAGGCAAAGGTCAGAACCTCAATGTCTTTGGCCAGTTGCTTTTATGGCAGTAACAGAGAGTGCCAGTAGATTAGGTGAATGTAAACAGAAAATTGTAACAGCAACGTTAATATTGCCATGCTGAGAGATTGACTGCATTTGGACAATCTGTCTGTGGAGGTGGTGCTCCAGATTACACTGAAATCACATTATCATATGTCAGCTATTTAGGCAAAGAGCTCCCAAAGATTACCAGGATACAAGGAAATAAGTAACTGACTGGATGGACACCATGATGGGAGTCCAGGAGCAGAATCACTTAGCTGAGGCTAATGGTATATGCAGGCATCATAGCCACATTGTCCAGAAAAGGATTCCCGTCTCTATTGATGGATCCT
>NW_006282999.1:0-482 GCF_000327345.1 Myotis davidii
TGAGCTGTATACACTGAGGATATGTGTGTGTGTATACATGTCAAGAAAAATTTACTTAAACATTGGGAATCACCACAATCCGAAACATGATATTTCATGAGTATTTCAGTCTCGCGACATCATAATGATGTAAGGTGGTAAAATCGTTTCTTAGTTGTCCCCCGGAAAAATGGAAGTGACTTCATTGTAAAAGTAACTGTTTCTGCGGTTCATGCCTGTTTTTATTCCTCAGTGTGTGGGAATGGAGGGTCTCCTGTTAGCCCTTGGTCTCACCAGGATGAGACAGCAGCAGGGTTTCCTGGGAGCTGCCCCCGGTGGTCCGCTGTCCGTGCCAGCCTTCAGCTGGCTGTGGGGTCCTGAGCCCCGTCAGAGCCCCCGCTCCCTCTGCTTTGTACTTCGGTGCATTTTGCTGCCGTGATGAGAAAGGCTCAGCTTGTGTCTGTGTCCATCTCGCCGCAGCCGGAAGCTGGCGGGGCCACACC
>NW_006282999.1:4996-5294 GCF_000327345.1 Myotis davidii
GAAAAGTGACGTGAGTCTGGTCTCTCTCAACACATATTATATTGTGCTCACCTTGTGATGCTGTGAGATGCTAAATTGCCTTAAGTGGAGAACTTCCACCTTTTCACTTACATGAAGCCCTCTGTGGCTTCTCTGAATCGCTGTCAACGCTGGTCTTGTGCTTTGGGGCCGTTATTACGTAAAGTACGTGTGACCTGAACACAAGCGCTGCGACACTGTGACGGTGATGTGATGGCTCGGAGGGCTGCTATGTGACTGATGGGCAGGGAGCATATACAGCGTGCAGGCGCTGGGCAAA
>NW_006283000.1:0-361 GCF_000327345.1 Myotis davidii
TTTTTTCAATGTTTTTATTGTAGTTGATTTCCAGTTTATGCCATTGTGATTTGAGAAGATGCTTGTTATGATTTGTATTCTCTTGAATTTGAAGAGACTTAGCCTGTGTCCGAATATATGGTCTATCTTTGAAAATGTCCCATGTGCACTGGAGAAGAATGTATATTCTGAAGCTTTGGGGTGAAATATTCTGAAGATGTCAATTAAGTCCATCTGATCTAGTGAGTCATTTAGGATTGCTGTTTCTTTGCTGATTGTTTGTCTAGAGGGTTTATCCAGTGGTGTCAGTGGGGTATTAAAGTCTACTACTATGACTATATTGCTATTGATCTCTCCATTGATATCTTCCAGAAGTTGTTTT
>NW_006283001.1:0-497 GCF_000327345.1 Myotis davidii
GATCTCTCTCCTTGTCAAAATCTGAAAATGTGAATGCAAAGGATATCCTTAAAGTTGTATCAGATGGACCTGTCACGTTTTGCACTTAATGTCAATTATCTTTGTTCCCTGAATACCACACAGTATTCATGTGCACCCTAAAATAATGGAAATTCACTGTTAGCAGTGGAAGGCGGGGAATGCCTGGGCTTTAAAAAAGAAAAATAATGCACTATGGCTTCAGATGTGAGCCAGATGGAAAGAGGTTCAGTATAGGAGCAATCATGACGATGGACTTTTCTCCTGCCAGCAGCACTCGCACTTGTCCCTGTCTATAACAACCTTGGAATTTGAGGGGGAAGAGTAACTGGGCAGAAAATAGACTTACCTGGGGTGTCTCTCCTTCAACTCATACCATTGTGCTGGGTAGGAAGAGACAGGCATGTAAGGAAACTTTTGGGAAAATAACCAGTTTCACCTCCATTCAAAAAGTGCCTACTTAGGAATATGCTTTGGAC
>NW_006283002.1:0-308 GCF_000327345.1 Myotis davidii
CCTTCCACACCAGGGGCTATGCTGCAGGAGGTGCTCAGGAAGTAGGATGTGGGCTCAATCAGTGAATCCTTAGGCATAAAATCAATGAAGCTCTGTATCCATGTATGTAAATATAGATGATATAGATGATATATATATAGATATAGATATAGATAGATATAGATATAGATATGCTAGAGGCCTGATGCACAAAGTTCGTGCAAGGGGCTTGGCCCCCCACTGCCTCTGTCACTTCATCCAGAAGGTCATCTGGTCTAATTAGTATATTATGCTTGTATAATTACAGATCATTTAGACATAGATATGGA
>NW_006283003.1:0-811 GCF_000327345.1 Myotis davidii
ATAAGGATCTTGCAAGTGGTCAGGTGTTGGTCCTGTGTGTGTCATCCTAGACTTTGTCCTCCTCATTCTAAGGTTGAAGGTAATCAAATCTCCCAGAACTGGGAAGGTTACAGTTCATATCTTCTAAAATTAGTTCCTAGGATTCTCATACAAACATGCTGTTTATCTACAAGCTTCATTATTAGTCAGAGTCTGCATTTACAGGAACAATGTGGAAAGAATGGTGAGGTGAGTTGTAATTCCCATGAAATACATGAATTCATGTAATTACTGCGACATGAATGCTGAGATGCTTTGTTATTCCTCAAGGCATTTGCACACTTTGAAAAAGTCTAATTGACCCTGGCTGGTTTGACTCAGTGGATAGGCTGTTGGCCTGCGAACTGAAGGGTCCCGGGTTTAATTCCCGGTCAAGGGCACATGCCCAGGTTGTGGGCTTGATCCCCAGTGAGGGATGTGCGGGAGGCAGCCGATCCATGATTCTCTCATCGTGGATGTTTCTAACTCTCTCCCTCTCCTTTCCTCTCTGAAAAAAATAAAAATAAAATACAACTCCCAGCTCAATGACCTGGAATGAGGCACACTCATCCCCAAGTAGGAAGGGAAGACGAATCGGGTCCTAAGGGAATGTCAGGCATCTGCCTGTTCGCATTTAGGAGAAGCACAATAAAAATAAAATATATTAGATAAAAAACATAGTTCAAATGTCACCCTCATACTTCCCTCGTCAGAATTGAGCCCAAAGGGGTCATGAGACAGAGTGTCTAGAGTGCAACACATGATAGATCTCGAGGTGAGGGCTCTTTTATAA
>NW_006283004.1:0-414 GCF_000327345.1 Myotis davidii
TTAAATAAAATATTATAAAATTATATATATATATATATGGCTTAATGACCCACCATACATCTGTCCGACCATCCGACTGACCTACCAGTGTAAAGAATAGCATGCTTTATGCTATAGCTGTGAAAGAGAGGAGAATATAAGTGTGAAGTCACACCTATATTTGTTAGGTTACTATAGAAACATCACCTGTCTGTCAATGCATCAGATGTTTTCACTTATAATTTTCAGCAATCTGATTGAAAAGATCAATACTATTCAATAATAATACGCTCATTAATGGTTCAGGGCGACATTGTCAAATCTATAATATTAAAAGTGTAATACGCAAGTTGACCAAATGGCCGAATAGCAGAATGATCATCCAGATGACCATACTATGATACGCACTGGTGCCAGGCCAGCCAAGGTGGGTGC
>NW_006283005.1:0-248 GCF_000327345.1 Myotis davidii
GACCCCATGAGGTCAGGGGTCAGCATTATGGTGGGGGCAAAACAAACCCCACCCCCAAGGAGCAGGGCTGTGCTGTCTTATGGATGTCCTGGAGGTTCACGCCTGGGAGACCACAGAAGTAAAATCTTGCAATTCAGCACCATCTACAGGAAATAATAGAAAGACCTCTTCAGAGATAAAAGCATAAGCAAAGTAGGACAGCAAATACCATGAAAAACCACAGTAATGATGATGACCAGAAAGAAAAT
>NW_006283006.1:0-213 GCF_000327345.1 Myotis davidii
CAGCCGGGACCAGTCGCAGTCACCGCAGGGCTGTCCTGGCCTCGGGGAGCCCCTGTTCAGGCTGCACGTCCGTGGCAGGGCTCTGGGGGCACTGAATTACCCCTGGCCACTGGCCCTCTTCCTGCCTCATCACCAGCCGGTCCTTTTTGTACAGAAGTTTTTTTAATACATTTGTGTGGTTATTTTTAAAATATTTTTTATTGATTTTAGAGA
>NW_006283007.1:0-427 GCF_000327345.1 Myotis davidii
CATCCAGGTGTCCCTGTGAGAGAAAAGTAATGGTCCAGGAACCTGGCAGCACACCATGGGAGACCCAGGCGGCCCCTCATCACCCGTCCTGTCCATTCACTGGGGACCATTGTTCTTCCATAGTACTTCAGGGGATTGAGTCACAGGTCCTTGCTGATGATCTGGTAGGGAAAACAGACCTGGGTTAGGAGAGCACAGGGACCTGAATGGAATCCCAAGCAACAGGCGGACACAGGAAGCTGTATGCTGGCATGGCCAGCGACATCCCGCCTCAGCAATCCTGCCACAGTGGGTCAGAGAACCAGTAGAAGAAGCTGGAGCTCCTGTCCTAGTGCCTGTGGGTGGAGGCTTCTAATTCACAATGCTGGGACCACTGATTGGGAGTGGCATTGGACATCCTTTATCCTGCAGGAGAGGGGTCTGTGAA
>NW_006283008.1:0-1028 GCF_000327345.1 Myotis davidii
AGTTGGGGCCTGTAGGCTCTGGGGGAGGGCACATGATATCATTGTTTACAGCTGGTGGGAAATTCTGATCCTGGCAGGACCTTAATGCCTGCCTTGGAAGCCAAGGTTCCTGCTGCTTCTCCGTACTGACTGTGCTGTCCTCTGAATGGACATGCAGCAGCTGGGCAACTTCCTCATGCCCACTGGAGACATCCTGAGCAGGAGTCAGGGAGGCTTTGCAAGTCGAGCTGTCTGAGTCATGGGACATGTCCGTGGACTGGCCTTGGGCCTCACTATCCTTTTTCTCTGACTTCAACTTTAACTCCGCCAGAGAATGAGATGACGTATCTTTCGATTTGAAGCGCTCATTGGATTCAAGGACTTTGGTGGGAAGGGCTGACAACATCCCCATCTGACACTTGGTAATGTGGGGTTTCCGCATCTGCTGTGCACGACACTCAAGTGAGGGAAGAAGCAGGGAGGCTTTGCAAGTCGAGCTGTCTGAGTCATGGGACATGTCCGTGGACTGGCCTTGGGCCTCACTATCCTTTTTCTCTGACTTCAACTTTAACTCCGCCAGAGAATGAGATGACGTATCTTTCGATTTGAAGCGCTCATTGGATTCAAGGACTTTGGTGGGAAGGGCTGACAACATCCCCATCTGACACTTGGTAATGTGGGGTTTCCGCATCTGCTGTGCACCACACTCAAGTGAGGGAAGCTCCTGGGATGTGTTCAGGCAGTAGTCCCCACCCACTGATGATGGCAAACTTCTTTTCTCTAATTCAGTGTGGGATTTTACAGGATTCTGCTTAAAAGAGTGTTGTGAACTGTGCACAGTCCCAGGAAGCTGACCCCCACTGGTTTTCTCACACTTTTTTCTTAAAAAATGTACTTTCTGGACATTTTCCAGTCTTCTCTGACATATACTATGCCCTGCAACCATTGAGTTTTCTCTTGACAGACTCATGTCAAAGCCACCTCCCACATCCTTATGTGAGGATGTCTTTGAATCACTCAGCAGATGAACTTTTGGATCATTCTCCTGG
>NW_006283009.1:0-1101 GCF_000327345.1 Myotis davidii
TTAACACCCAGAAATCTATGGTCTTTTTATACAACAATAATGAACTCCCAGAAAGAGAAATAAAAAAAATCCCATTTACCATTGCACTAAAAAAATTAAGATACCTAGGAATAAACTTAACTAAGGAGGTAAAAGACCTGTACTTGAAAAACGACAGGATGTTGAAAAAAAAAAGATAGGGGAAGACATAAACAAATGGAAGAACATACCATGTTCATGGATTGGTAGAATCAACATCATTAAAATGTCCATACTACCCAAAACAATCTATAAATTCAATGCAATCCCCATTAAAATACTAATGGCATACTACAAAGATCTAGAACAAACTCTCAAAAGATTCATCTGGGATAAAAAAAAGACCCCGAATAAACACAGCAATCTTGAGAAAGAAGAACAAAGTTGGAGGGATCACAATACCAGATATCAAGTTATACTACAAAGCCACTGTTCTCAAAACTGCCTGATACTGGCACAAGAACAGACATATAGACCAATGGAACAGAGCAGAGAACCCAGAAATTGACCCAAGCCATTATGCTCAATTAATATTTGACAAAGGAGGCTAGAGCATACAATGGAGTCATGACAGTTTCTTCAATAAATGGTGTTGGGAAATTTGGTCAGATACATGCAAAAAGATGAAACTAGATCACCAACTTACATCACACACAAAAACAAACTCAAAATGACTAAAGGACTTAAATATAAGACGGGACTACATCAAAATAAAAAGCTTCTGCACAGCAAAAGAAACCATCAACAAAACAACAAGAAAGCCCACTGCATGGGAAAGCATATTTGCCAATGCTATTTCAGATAAGGGTTTAATCTCCAAAATTTACAGAGAACTCATACAATTTAACAAAAGGAAGATAAATGATCCAATCAAAAAATGGGCAAAGGACCTAAATAGACACTTTTTGAAAGAGGACATACAGAAGGCTGCGAGACATATGAAAATATGCTCAAAGTCACTAATCATCCGAGAGATGCAAATCAAAACAACAATGAGATACCATCTCACACCTGTCAGAATGGCTATTAAAAACAAATCAACAAAGGACTAGTGCTGGCGAAGATGTGGAGAAAAAGGAACCC
>NW_006283010.1:0-1265 GCF_000327345.1 Myotis davidii
TAGATAAATAATGTCACCAAAGAGTTATCATTTGTTTAAAAAGTTAATCAAATAGAAATTCTAGAGTTGAAAGCATATAACTGAAATGAAGATTTCAGTAGTTGACCTTAATATCAAAAAGGATAATTATTGAGGATGCTGCCAGATTCATGAATCATCGAGTAAAGCCAATTAATTCTTTAAAAATAGATTATTACTGAGCTAGAAAACAGGAGAGATCATTCAAATAAAGCACAATAGATAAAGTATAGAAAGTACAGGAAAGAGCGCAAAAGACATATGATCGTGAACGGTAGTGATGAATGTAACATTGGAATTTTAGGAGAATCAAGAGAAAATAAAGCTGAAGTAATCTCTGAAGAGTTAGTGGCTAAGAATTTTGCATGTGGATAACAATCACCATCAAACAACAGATTTTGAAAGTTCTCAGAACCACAAGGAGGAATGTACATTTTATAAATCACTTCTAGGAGCTCTGGCCAGGTGGTTCAGTTGGTTGGAGTGCCGTACCCCAAAAGATTTCAGGTTTGATTCCCATCAGGACACATACATAGGTTGGGATTTTTTTCTTACCAAGGTTGGGTATATGTCGGTTCATAAAGCTAGAGCCTCAATCAATTTCAGATTGAAGCCATTTAGGGTATCTCTCCAAGTACAATGGGATTAGGCTATAAATCAACCATAAACGCATTCGAAGGTAGATTCAAAAAGAGCAGGAATTTCTAGACGGGGAGGGCACGCCTTCCGTGTAAGTCATTGTCATCCTCTCCTCCCAGCTAAGCTTCCCCCAACGACCATGCCCACCAAGAAACCATTCAGGAAAAGGAGCAAATGGAACATATTGAAGTGCGCCTACATGATGATCACCTTCTTCTTTGTGTCCTACAATAAAGGAGACTGGGTAAGAAGGAGCCTGGTTGCTAGGGAGGGAGGGGGGTTGGGGAGGAGGGAGTGGGAGGAGAGAGAGGGATGGGGAGGGGAGCCAAAGAGGTGCCAACCAAACAAAATATAGGAGAGGAGACTCCTCTTCTGTAAGTCAAATCCTTCCTTCCTCCCTCCCTTCCTTCCTCCCTCCCTCAATTTTTTGCTGTTGTTGTTAATCTTTGCCCAAGGATATTTTTCCATTGATCTTTTTGAGTGCATGGAAGAGAGAGGCAAAGACAGAAAAACATCGATGTGAGAGAAACACATTGATTGGTTGCCTCTTGCATGAGCCCTGACCAGGCCCTGGGCCAGGGAGGAGGCTACAACCAAGGTACATGCCC
>NW_006283010.1:1783-3758 GCF_000327345.1 Myotis davidii
AAGGAAGGAAGGAAGGAAGGAAGGAAGGAAGGAAGGAAGGAAGGAAGGAAGGAAGGAAGGGGTGGGGGGAAAGGGAAGGTGGCAAGATGACTTGCCTCACCCTTACCATTTCTTTCTGTTTCTGGTTCACCCCTTCGTCAACCTCCCAGTGCTACTGTCACTACTGTAGCACCGAAATGGACATCAGGTATGCTTTGGCAGGGAAGCGGTGGGGCTGCCCACTCCCAGGGGGGGAGGGCTTGGTCCCAAATGCCTAGTGTTTGAGTAGGGAACTCCAGGTGGATTTGGACACTCCAATCACAGAATCACAGAATTATATAAAAAGTTCCAATGTTCATCTCAAGCCACTGCCTGACATGGCCCATGAAGAGCATCACAAACGATAGGATTTGGAGAGCTGGAGGAATTAAGTTATGAATTTTATATTGCTTACTTTTTCAGTTGTGGTAAAATACGCAGGACATAAAGTTTACCATTCGTGATATTTAGTGCATTCACAGTGTTGTGCCACCATTGCCACTATCTAGCTCTGGAAAATTTTTATCATCCCCAAGGGAACTCTGTCCCCATACGCAGTCTCCCCCCCACTAATCTAGTCTCTACACCTCTGAGCCAGTTACCACTAGTCCTCTCTCTCTCTCTCTCTCTCTCTCTCTCTATGTGGCCTTTTGTGTCTCACTTAAGATACTGTCTTCAAGGTTCATCCAGGTTGTAGCATGTATCAGTACGCCATTCTTTTACATGGCTGAATAGTATTCCATTGAATGGATATACCACATTTTATTTATCCATTCATCAGTTGACGGACATTTGTGTTGTTTTCCACCTTTTGACTGTTGTGAATAGTGCTGCCGCGACCATTTGTATACATGTTTTGTTTGAACACCTGTTTCCAATTCTTTTGGGCACATACATAGGAGTGGAATTGCTGGGTTGTTTTATAATTATCTGTTTCAGTTATTGAGTAACTCAATAAATTTTTATTGGGCAATTACTCTATGACAAAGCCTGGATTAATAAAAAAGATAAATTTTATGTTATGTGGATTTTACCACAATTAAAAAAAACTATAAAAGGGGTGGAAGCTAGAGTCACCCTTAAGCTTTGTTGTTGTTGTTAGTGGACCCCTGCACCAGACTGTGAGCAAGAGTCTACTTAGTCTGTCCCTGAGACTCCAGTGCCCAGAGAAAACTTTATATATTCACTCCCTGCACCAACCCTGTGTGCTCCAGTATGCCATGTTGGGGGTACAGTGGGGCTGTAACAGACGAGGTCCTTGAGCCTATGAAGGTCTCCCTCTAGTGGGAGGGCAGGGGGCAAACTAAACCACATGAGTTTCCTTGGAAGGCACGACAGGGTGCTGTGACACAGAGGAACTGGAGAGGGCGCCTTCCTTCTCCTGCTTGGTTAGAAGAACCCCTCTCTGAAGAGGAGATATTTGTACTGAGTAATGGGGAGGAGTCATTATTGACTGAGATCTATGGAAGTGTGTCTCCGGTGGTGGAAAACCCTGTAGGTTGGAGGGACAGAGTGAGTGGAGCATAGTGAGTGAGGAGAGTGGTCTAGTATGCAAATTGATGCACAAATCCATTTCTTTTCTTTTTCTTCCTTTTTTAGGAACGACCCCTGCTGTGCTTTCTAGCAACCCTGCTCCATCTCAGCTCAACCTTTATAGGTCCTCCATCTCCCAGGTAGTCTCACCTCCCAAGAAACCTCTCTGTGCCCTGGACTGCAAATGTGGAGGGTAACGAATTGGTTCCTTTGAGGAATAACACCTGTCTGCCCAGAGGCACGGTGGGAAGGCGTCTCTGAGGGCCACACGGAGATGGGATGAGAGAGTAGCTGAGTGAGCACTGGCAGGGGTTTCCTCCATAACCCTCCTTCCAGACCCTCTTCAACCCTTCCCCGCTGTTTCCACAATAAAATGTACACTTGTTGAAATGGCGGGACGTTCATTTATTCCATTCACCCCACC
>NW_006283010.1:4345-5472 GCF_000327345.1 Myotis davidii
GTCCCAGGTTCGATTCCGGTTAAGGGCATGTACTTGGGTGGCGGGCACATCCCCAATAGAAGATGTGCAGGAGGCAGCTGATCGATGTTTCTCTCTCATCGATGTTTCTAACTCTCTATCCCTCTCCCTTCTTCTCTGTAAAAAATCAATAAAATATATTTTAAAAATAAAATAAAATAAAAATAAAAAGACCAAGTGGAAGGTGAAGAAGATCAGGAAGGAGGGGACCAGACTCAAGATGGGGACTTGGGTTCCAGACTGCGGGGCCAGGGTGAGTGCCCAAGGGAGATGAGGAGGCCCCGGAGGAGGAGGAGGAGGAGGCAGAGGAGGACGAGGACGAGGAAGAGAAGGAGCCGGCGTCTCAGCCCCCACCGTCAGATGACACTCGGGTGGAAAACATGGATATCAGTGATGAGGAGGAGGACGGCCCACCACCTGGGTCCCCAGAGCTGCTGGAGGAGGATGAGGCGGACCTGGAGCCGCAGAAGCAGCTGGAGAAGGGTCGCCGGTTACCGCAGCCGCAGCAGCTACACCAGCTGCAGGACAGCGGCAAGAAGGTGATGGAGATGGTGAAGAAGCTGGAGTCCCGCCAGCGGGGCTTGGAGGAGGAGGAGGAGGGTCCGGAGCGGAAGGGGACCCTCGTGTTCAACTCCATGTCGGAGTTCTGCCGTGCCCTGGGGGAGATGCCCACCTACGGGCTGGCCGGCCGGCAACCGGGAGGAGCAGGAGGAGCTCATGGACTTGGAAGGGCACGAGGAATGCTCGGCCAGCGGCGGCTCTGCGTCTGACCAGGAGGCGAACATTGGCTGGAGCATAGGCAGCCTAGAGGAGGAGCAGCAGGCATCAGGACTTCTCTGCCTCCTCCACCACCATCCTGGACGAGGAGCCCATCCTGTGTCGTAATGAAGGACCGCTGGAGACGACGGTGCAGAAGGTGGCCCAGGTTAAGGCACCCAACAAGTCCCTGCCGTCAGCAGTGTACTGCATTGAGGACAAGATGGCCATCGATGACAAGTACAGCCGGCGAGAGGAGTACCCGGGCTTCGGCCAGGACTTCAGGGAGAAGGATGGCTATAAGCCTGATGTTAAGATCAAGTATGTGGCCCTAACCGGTTTGGCTCAGTGGA
>NW_006283011.1:0-12782 GCF_000327345.1 Myotis davidii
TGTCTCACCAGCTGAGCAATTTCGCCAATTTGGTGTGGGTGTTATTCGTAGTTTCAGCTGCTCACTCCATTCGCTCCGGGACATGACCTGGGACGCGTCTGCCTATATCGCCGTCATCTTCTTTCTCCCTGTGCATGAAATTTGTGCACTTGGGGGGGGGGTGGGAGTCCCTCAGTCCAGATTGTGAGGGCTCAGGCCAGGCCTAAGAACCCCACCAGTGCATGATCGGGGCTGGGGAGGGACGCAGGAGATTGGCCAGCCAGGGATGGACTGTGATAAGGCTCCAGGAAGTGTCCGGTCCATCTCTCTCAGTTCCAATTGGTGGGACCCCAGCAGCAAGCTAACCTGTCGGTCAGAGCATCTGCCCCTTGGGGGTCAGTGCACATCATAGTGAGGGGGTGAGCGGCCTTAGTATATCATTAGCATATTACGCTTTGATTGGTTGAATGGCCAACCAGATAACTGGACACTTAACATATTAGGTTTTTATTATATAAGATCACGTTACATATCACCTTACTTGTGTGGGAAATTTGAGCAATGGTGCTATTGTTACTGTATTCCTTGGCATCTCCTTTCTTGATGATTGGGCTATATATTGAATATTTTCAATCTGTAGGCCATTTTGTTTTCGATATTGTTGCCATATCTTGTTAGGATTTTAATAGATTCAGCACTTGTGTCTTGAAATAATTCCATTGGTATTTCATCTACTTCTGGTGATGTATTTCTTCTCAGTACTTTGAGAGGAGCTTTTACTTCATTTTCTAGAATTACAGGTTCTTCCTCATAGTAATGTTCCTCAAAGGTATCTGTCATTCTTTTGTCTCTTCTGTATAGATTTTCAGTATATTATTTCCACCTTTCCTTTTTTCTCTCTTAGCCATATAGTGTGTTTCCTTGTTGGTTTGTTCAGCATTCCTAAACTATGTTTGAATTTCCCTTTAATTTTTTAATCCTCTGATAGAGATCTATTTTTCCTTTTTTATTGTTCTCTTCTATCTCTTTCTCTTTCTGTGATAATTTTTGAAAAAGTGAATGCTGGATATGAACCCTACTTTTGTCACCTTTTACTTTTGCCTTTCATCGGTCTCTAACAATTTTTAGTATTTCTTCCATTACCACCTCGATTTTTCCTCCTCCTTTTCTTCCTTCATTGCTTTAATTTTTCCCTAATATTTCCAGTTTTAGTCCACCGTTTTTCTGGTTTTTGGTCAGTGAAGTTTAACAGTGCCAATTTTTTTTTAAATGTGGACTTTCAATCCATCAGGCATGTTATTTACATTTTATTTTTTTAGTGCTCTTCTTTATTTTTACTCTGTTTGATATTAACAGTTTATGGTCAGTACCACAGTTTGCTCCTGGTCTTGTTTTGGCAGAAAGAATACAGCTTCTCCTGCTTTCAGTTATGTAGTCAATTTTATTTCTTTATTAGCCATCCCATGATGTCCATTTATACAGTCATCTTTTTGGTTATTAGAAGCATGTGTTTGTGATGGACAAGTTATAGGTTTCATAGAAATCTGCATGCCGATCTACTTTGTTTCTTAACTCCTAGGCCACATTTTCTGATGACATTTGATTCTGCTTTATCTCCTGCTTTTGTGTCCAGTCATTTATAATTATCCAACGTCTTGTTTTGGTGTATGATAACATTCTTCTTGGATCCTTGTGTAAAAGCTTTCAATTTTGCCCTGGCCGGTGTGCTCTGTATTTAGAGTGTTGGCCCACACACTGAAGGGAAGGAATGAAGGGATATACCTGAGTTTCAGGTTGGATCTCCAGCCCTGTTGGGGTGGATGTGGAGGTAACCAGTTAATGTATGTCTCTCACATCTGTTTCTTTCTCTCTCCTGTCCCTCTCTCCCTCCCTTCCACTCTCTATTAAAAAAAAAAAATCAGTGGAAAAAATTGGATGAGAATTAACAGAAAAAAGAAAGCTTCCCATTTCATCTTCTTCAGCCTCTGTAGTAGAAATGTAGATTTGAATGATTGTTATATTAATTAGGTTTCTTGGAAGTCTGATAGATATTCTGTCAGACCTTGCATTGTAGCCCCTAACTTCATGTGCTCATCTTGCCTAAGTATTAAAGCCACTCCCTGTCTTCTGAGTTTGTCATTTCCAAGTAGAACACTTTGTAGTTGCCCAGTTGGTAATGTTGCATTCCAGTTCCCTGCTAACTGCAAGCATTGCAGTGTTTAGACATTACATTATTATATTTCTTGTTTTTTAATTTTTAGCTTACCTTAGTTCATGCTTCTCACATTCCTAGTTCTGATTGTATATGCTGTGCAGCATTGTACTGTTCCTTTGCCTTTGTGCACATCAGCTGGTAGATGTCATTTTGGCTTTGATCTGGTTGTGTCATTAGCAATAATGCTCTTTTCTAGTAACTTGACTGGTTTCCGATTTGGGAGTCTCATCTCTCAGCACTACCTCATATTTCAGTTTGGACTGTCTTATTATATTATTTTCAAGGTAAAACAAAAAGTTTAACAAAAAGAAAGAAGGAAATGCAATAGTGGCTTACCACTGCCTTTGCATTGTGTGGGTCTAAACCACAGGTGCTTGAGTCCCAATCACCAAACACATATGAGATGTAAGGGCCCCTGTGGGTATTTGTAAAGTATCTACACTAATAAAAGAGAAACATGCAAATTGGTGTCACTTTGCTACGCCCACCAGCCAATCAGATGAGCATACAAATTAACCCAACAAAGATGGCGGTTAATTCGCATACACAGGCACAGAACTAAGACTGAAGACAAAGTAGAAGGAAGCCAAGCACTACAGAAGGGAGCGAAGCTGCGGAGAAACAAGTGGGGTGGTGGAGGCGGGAGCGAAGCTTCGCTCCAGCCGCAGGAAGCCCTATTCTTGCAGGAATCTTCCTGCAACGGGCCTCTAGTCCTTTTATAAGAAGGTATTTTGTATTTTACATCCTCAATAAGAAATGCCTGTTGTATACTATGAATACATGTATTTTGTTATCCTATATAATAAAGAGGTAATATGCAAATGGTCATTACACTGTGACGGGTAATGACCAATCAGCAGGACAGCAGGGCAGTGAGCTACAAGCGGCATAGAGCTACAGGAGGGCAGGGCACTAAGCTATCTGTGGCAGAGAGCTACAGGGGGGTGGGGCAGTGGGTGGAGAGCTACAAGCAGCGGTGGGCGGGGCAGCCAGCAGAGGCAAGTGGCAGCAAGCTACTCATTCACAAATTTGCGTGTAGGGCCACTAGTATTTATATATAATTGTACATAATTTCGACTTTTTAATCTCCTTATCATTGAGCATTGAAATTTTGAATTTTTTAAAAGACAATTCCATCATAGAATTTTTGTTTTGTCTGAATCTGGCTGGTTTCTCAGTAAATTTATTATATTTTAGAACGCAAATATTTTCATGGTTTTTAGCATCCTTTGGTATTTACTTGGTTTATTTCTACCAAAATTTTAGATAATTTTTAAAATAATGCTAAATACTTTTCAAGTATTTTTAGGCATTTTCCACAGATAATAGATCTTGACAAAATTTTGTCAATGTTTTTAAAAGATACTTCCACCAGGTGTAGAATTTTAGGGTGAAACTTTTTCTTTCAGTACTTTAAAGATGTTGCTCTACTGTCTTTTAATTCGCATTGCTTTGAATGAGGAAGCTATCATTCTTTGTTTTTTTACATAATGTATTTTTTTTCTGATTGCTTTAAATTCTCTTCATTATCGCTGATTTTTAAACAACTTAATTATATGTGACTTGGTGTAGTTGTCTTTATGCTTTTTGTGCTTGGGGTTCATTGGACTTCTTCAATCTGGGTTTATAATTTTTATCAAATTTTAAAAATTTGACTCTTCAAGTATTTTTTCTGTTCTTCTTTCCTCCTATTGAGATTCAGTTACAATTATGCTAGGTGGTTTGAAGTTGTCCTTTTTATTCTTAAGTATTTATTTTTGTATTGGAAGTTTCTATTGCTGTGTCTTCAAATTCACTAATTTTTTTCTTTTACAGTGTCTAATATACTGTTAATTCAATGTAATGATGTAGTTTTTATCTCTAGAAGCTGGTTATATTTTCCTTGGTCTTGATCATGCTCAGTCTATCTTTTAACTTGTTGAGAATATGAATTATAGTTAGAAAAACTGTTTTAATGGCTTTATCTACTAATTTTACAATTTATACTATTTCTGCATTGCTTTTAGTTATTGATTGATAGATTGATCTCCTGTACATTTCTGGTAATTTTTCTACTTCTCTGCATGCCTCATGTTTTATTGGATGCATGCTGGATATTTTTTTTATTCTCAGAAATATCATTGAGATTTGTTCTGGACCTAGTTAAGTTACTTGGAAACAATTTCATTCTTTCCAGGCTTGCTTTGTTAGATGGGATCAGAGCAGTTTTTATTCTAGGACTAATTTTCCTATTATTAAGTAAGTATCCTTTTGTACTAATTTTCCCTATTAGTAAGTAAGTATTCTTTTATACTGATTTCCCATGAATTAGAAAATTCATGAGTTATTATTTTCCCACTTTCACCTAGATTCCTCACACATAGAGGCTGATCAGTATTCAGCTGTATATTCAAGGGACCTTCTGCAAATCTTTGTGTTCCTTTCTCTGTGGTACTCTGTCTTGCAAAATTTAGCCACCTGGGCTAGGGTCTTGCCAGACTCTCATGTCTGTCTTCCTCAACTCATGGAGACTGCTGGGGTCTGCCTGGCTTCTTCCTTTCTTGGCCCTGGCCCACAGCGGTCGCCAACCTTTCGGATGTCAACGGACCACCAGTGGTCTGTGGACCACCAGTTGGCAACTGCTGCTCCAAACGTTTCCTTAATATCTTACCAGGTAATAAGCGAGGGTAGTTAATTGTAGGGGTCAGTTTCTTCTCTCTCAGGAATCATTCTCCTGTGTTACCTGATGTCTAAGTGTTTTGACAACCATTGTATTTATTGTTTGCCTGGTTTTCTAGTACTTCATCTTGGCCTGAAGAGGCCTAAATTTTTCGGTAACTAGAATACCCTTTTTACCTCACAGAAATGAGATTGTATCATATATACTATTCTGCAACTACATTTTTAAGTTAATTATATATCATAGAGGTCTTTTTATATCAATTTATGTTGTCATATAATTGTTTTAAATTGCTGCACAGTAGCATTCTGTTGTATGATTTTGCTGTATTTACCTAGTCTTCTGTTGACATTTAAGTTATATCTGGTTTTTAACTATTTTAGTCAATGCTATAATAATATTTCTGTACCTATGACTATGTGTATGTGTACTACTAGTATTCAGGGATAAATACCTAGAAGTAGAGTTCCTAAGTTAAAAGGTTATATGCATTTTTATGTTCAATATATAATGCCAAGTTTTCTTCCAAAAAATTACATCCACTTAAGTATTTGAGAATGAATGTTTTCCTTTGCTCTCACCACTGAGCACAGTAACCAGGGCAGAAATGATTTTTAAAAAAATATACATTGCAATATCTACCTCTCTCCCCTCCATCACCACTTTTTCTGTTGCTTTTTGACTTTGTAGTATTTTTTGCCTCTCAGGACTTGAGTTGTTTTTACAGTTTAAAATATTATGCAACTGCATTATTTTTAAAGTTTTTAAAATATACGTGCATATTATAGAGTAGAAAGTGAAAGTCTCCTGTCATATCTATTCTGTTCTCCAAGATAACTGTGGTTAACAGTTTGATATGAATCTGTTTAGACTTTGTTGTATATAACATGTATATACAAAATACATAATCAGCTATCCTCCTCCTATATAATAAAAGGCTAATATGCAAATCAACCAAATGGCAGAACGACCGGTTGCTATGACGCACACTGACCACCAAGGGGCAGACCCTTAATGCAGGAGCAGCCCCCTGGTGGTCTTTGCACTCCCACATGGGGACCGCTGCTCAGCCAGAAGCCCTGAGCTGGGCTCACGGCTGGCGAGTGCAGCAGCAGTGGTGGGAGCCTCTCCTGCCTCCGCAGTAGTGCTAAGGATGTCTAACTGATGGCTTAGGCCCGTCAGTCCTAAGGGATGTCCTAAGCCGGCAGTCAGACATCCCCCGAGGACTCCTGGACTGCCAGAGGGCACAGGCCAGGCTGAAGGACCCCCCGCCCTCGAGTGCATGAGTTTTGTGCACTGGGCCTCTAGTTTATGTATAACTTTATTGTTAACTTAATGTATTTTATTGATTTTTTTTTACAGAGATGAAGGAAGAGAGATAGAGAGTTAGAAACAATGATGAGAAACATCGATCAGCTGCCTCCTGCACACTCCCTACTGGGTATGTGCTTGCAACCAAGGTACATGTCCTTGGCCAGAATCGAACCTGGGACCCTTCAGTCCGCAGGGCGACGCTCTATCCACTGAGCCAAACCGGTTAGGGCTTTATTGTTAATTTATATAGGATATTATTTTGAATGATTTCCTCTTTTCTTTTAATAATGTATTTTTGGCCGAAACCGGTTTGGCTCAGTGGATGGAGCGTCGGCCTGCGGACTGAAGGGTCCCAGGTTCGATTCCGGTTAAGGGCATGTGCCTGGGTTGCGGGCACATCCCTGGTGGGAGATATGCAGGAGGCGGCTGGTTGATGTTTCTCTCTCATCGAGGTTTCTAACTCTCTATCTCTCTCCCTTCCTCTCTGTAAAAAATCAATAAAATAAATTTTTTTAACAAAATAATGTATTTTTGAGTCTTCTGAGTCAGTTCAGGTAGATATGCCTCATTTATCTTAACATCTTATTAATGTTATAGTGTGTGTGTGTGTGTGTGTGTGTATATATATATATATACATGTATATATATATATATAGATATATATACACACACACATACATACAGATTACTTGTTAGCCTGTATCATATAGATAGATATTTAGATTCTTTCCAGTTTTGCTCTGTTACAGTGTTATAATGAACATTCTTGTAAATCTTAGTTTATATTTTCTATTATTTCTGAGGTATGATTGCTAGATGGAATCTTGCACAATCAAACATTATGCTTACTTTAAATATTGATAGCAATGACTAATTATTCTCCCCTAATACTTTATCAGTTTGTACTCTAGTTAAGATATGAGAGTGCTTCCTTCCCTACAGTCATGTCAACATTTTTTGATACTAATCTTTTAAACATAATTTTATGGGTCAAAGTGATGTTTGTTTTAACATTCTGATTAATACTGAGGTTAAGGAGTATACTCTCTTACTCATTTGTTTAGAATATTTTTCTATTGGGGTTTTGGTCTTATTTGTAGAATCTCTTTATATTATGGATATTAATTCCTCTGTATAAAAATTGCCAATATTGTCTTCTAGTTTGTCCCTTGCTTTTGTGTATTTTCTTCATTAAACAAATGATAGATTTATCTATCTTTTCCCTTAGAGTATATGGGTTTAGTGTATTATGTTTAAACATATTTGTTCTAAGGCATATATTTAATGAGTTAGGAATTTTTTTTTGTTCGTTTTTGCTGTTATTCTTGTTTATCCTTAATAACTTTTAATGAATAACCTAATTTTTCCTAGGGTTATTTTTAATCTGTATGATCATTCTTTTATTTACAATTCTTATTTGGAGAGAAGTGCAGCGAGAATAGATAAATTTCTGAATGGTCTCATGATTATGAAGTAGGATGTTTAATTACTTTTAATGTTCTGAGTTTAAGAATATATAGTTGCATATTAAGGTAGACCCGGGTGTGTGTATATGTGTGTGTGAGTGAGAATTTATATATGGTTTTCCACTCCCCTGAAATATCTATGTATGTCTTTATCTTTTCTTTCCTTTTCTAATTATTTATCAATTGATCAATTATGGCAGCCTGCCTTATACCAAGGGTTATGCCAAAAGGAGGGATGCTTCTTTTTTTTTTAATAGTATATTTCAATTGCAGTTTACATTCAATATTACTTTATATTAGTTTCAGGTATACACAATAGTGGTTAGACAATCATATACTATACCCAGTGTTCGCCAGATATTTCCAGTACCCACCTGGCGCCATACATAGTTATTGAAATATTTATTGACTATATTCCCTATGCTTACTTTACATCCTTGTAACTATTTTGTACTTCTATATTTTATTTTTATCTTTTAAAAAATATGTTCTTACTGATTTCAAAGAGAGGAAAGGAGAAAGAGAGAGAGAGAGAGAGAGAAACATCAATGATAAAAGAGAATTACCTTTTGCATACCTCCTGCATGCCCTCTACTGGGGGTCAAGTGCACAAACCTGGCATGTGCCCTCACCATGACCTCCTGGTTCATGGGTCAATGCTCAGTCACTGAACCACATATACTGGGCTCTTTTGTACTTCTTAATCTCTTTAGCTCTTTCACTTCCTCCCCTCTGGCAATCCCCAGTCCACTTTTTGTGTCTGTGAGTGTGTTTCAGTTTTGTTTATTTTCCACATGTGTGACCCCATGGTATTTGTCTTTCTCTGACTGGCTTATTTCACTTAGCATAATACTCTCTAGGTCTGTCCATGCTGTTGCAAAGGGTAAAATGTCATTCTTTTTTTATGGCCAAGTAATGTTCCTTTGTGTGTACTAGGTGTACCAGTTAATATTCTGGATTTTTTTCAATAGATGGAGTTATATATGTTGCTATATATGCGACTTGATATGTATGCTATTTTGTTGTATTGACAGCAAGTTTCAAAACCTCATATGTCAAATTTGCTGAAGGTGTTAACATCATAGATATTTTTATGCTTAAAAATGTTGAATTTCATGCCAAATAAAGAGCATTTGTGGGAAGTTTTAATTCATTACTTTATTTTAAAGAAAAGTGCTGCTGCTGCTGCTGCTGAAAGTTATCGTATACTTCGGGAAGCTTATGGCGAACATGCTCCATTTCAAGATACTTGTGAACGCAGAAAGTCTTTTTTGCATTGAATTGTGACTGGCGATGAAAAGTGGACTTATTTTGAGAATCCCAGATGCACAAAATCATGGGTTGATCAACCAACAACATTGACTGCAAGGGCAAATCACTTTGGAAAGAAGACAATGCTCTGCGTTTGGTGGGATCTGGAAGGTGTGGTGTAGTATGAGCTTCTAAAACCAGGTGAAACGCTTAGTACTGATTGCTACCAACAACAAATAATCAATTTGAACCACGCTTTGATTGTGAAACAACCAGAATGTGCCAGAAGACACGGCAAAGTAATTTTGCTTCATGATGGTGCACCATCACACACTTCAAAACCAGTTAAAGACATGTTAAAAGATCTTGCCTAGGAAGTATTAACCCACCCACCATATTCCCCAGACCTTGCTCCTTCAGATGACCAGTTGTTCTGATTGATGGCACACATACTTTCTGAGCAGCACTTCAAAACATTTGAAGAAGTGGAAAATTGGTTCTCTGAATGGTTTGACTCAAAACAAGAAAAGTTTTATTGGGATGGTATCCACAAATTACCTAAAGATGGGGGAAATGTGTAGTTAACGATAGACATTACTTTGAATAAAGTACTTTTGATGTTTCTCTTGAAATTACCATGTTTTCTTTGATTACAAATCTGCCATTATTAACTGGTTACATTAACCTATGTACAACAACTTTTTGTCCATTTGGATTGCTTCCATATATTGGCTATTGTAATTACACTGCAATGAACAAAGGGGTGCATATGGAAGATGCTTTTTAATTAAGGGTTTATGGTCTATTTGGGGAGATTACATATATATATATATAAAAGCCTAAACGAACTTTATAACCAGTCGCTATGACGTGCACTGACCACCAGGGGGCAGACACTCAATGCAGGAGCCACCCCCTGGTGGTCAGCGTGCTCCCACAGCCAACCTCCCCCTGGCTGGTCTGCTCGATCAGACCTGATAGAGACTAGGTGAGATGGGCCCCAATGGGCCCCGATCACCAGCCAGGCTGAGGGACCCCACCTGTGCACGAATTTGTGCACTGGGCCTCTAGTTATGATATAAGAGGATTGAGAGCCATAAAAAAGGCTTAATGAAAGAGGTGAGCCTTGAAGCTGGATGTTTTAGAAATGTCCAGGGTTATATATTTTTTATCTTGGTTTTTAAGTTTCATGAAGGTAGGCTTAATATATCAAGTGGCTACTTGCCCTCATATTAATTGCTTAAAATATTGAAGAGAAAATCATCTTTATCCTATGCTGTCCTCTAGTCTGCCCTTGTTTAGAGCTTTATCTAAAATTATTTGTGATTTGATGTTAGAGATGATTATGTGAATAGTCCAGAGTGCTTGTTGATTGAAGAAGCTTCTGTTAGTTGAACACTCAGGATTCATTAGTTATAAAATCGAAGATGTAAAATATCTTGTGATGTTTAGTATGCTTAACCTGAAATAGTTTTAATTCTCTGTGACTTATTTTTTTGTAGAGCATGGGCCTGGAATTGATATATTTACACCTGGTAAACCTGGAGAATATGACTTGGAAGGTGGTATATGGGAAGATGAAGATGCTCGGAATTTTTATGAGAACCTCATTGATTTAAAAGCTTTTGTTCCAGCCATCTTGTTTAAAGATAATGAAAAAAGTTGTCAGAATAAAGAGCCCAACAAAGATGATTCTAAAGGTAAGTTATAGAGGACAAATTTTTACATTAAGTGCTATAAAAATTAGTTTCAAAATATTATTTGTAAAAAAATTATTTTTTAGTTACTACTTTTAAAAATATATATTTTTATTGATTTCTGAGAGGAAGGAAGAGGGAGAGAGAGAAACATCAATGATGAGAGTCATTGATTGGCTGCCTGCTGCATGCCCTTTACTGGGGATCGAGCCCCCAACCTGTGCATGTGCCTTTGACCGGAATCAAACCTGAGATCCTTGTCTGCAGGCTGATTTTCTATCCACTGGAGTCAAACTGGCTAGAGCTAGTTACTAGTTTTATAATGTGAACCTTGACTCATTAGATTAAAGGCATGGCAGAATAATATGGAATGGAGTTTGATATACTTTCAACAATGTCAAAACAATTTAATGTGAAATAATTTGAATATCCTACCTAATAAAGAGGGATAAGCTAATTGACCCTCATGCCATCACAAAGATGGCGCTGCCCACAGCCAATAAGGAGGGAATATGCTTATTGACTGCCATGCCCTCAAAGATGGTGGCACCCAGTCTCCTCAGCCTCGCCACGTGTCTGTCTCTGGAGTCCCCCAGTCCCTCAGCTCCCCAGCTGGCCAGGGTTGGCCCGAGGCACAGGCAAGCCTCAGATGGCGGCTGCCCAGCTGCCCAGGGCCGCCTGAGGCTCAGGTAACCAGGGCCAGCTGAGGCTTGCACTGCCGGCAGTGGCAGCAGCAGAGGTGTGATGGGGGCGTCACCTTCCCATGATCGCCGAGTTGCCTCCTGCCTCTGAGGGCTCCCAGACTGTGAGAGGGGGCAGGCAAGGCTGAGGGACCCTCCCTCCAGTGCATCTATTTTCATGCACCGGGCCTCTAGTGTTTGTTTATAATAGTGAATTCATGTGAGTTCTTGATGAGATCTAAATTTCCCCCAGTTGGATGGTTAGGGACAGTGTTAGCTCTTTAGTACTGTTTAAGTGGAATGCTCTTTCTAGGTTAGATATCCCTCTTTGTGAGGAAGAACTACTTTAGAAAAATCACAGGTTTTGAGATCGTCAGTATGGTGGAAGGTCTTGAATGCCAGTCAAACCATGTTTTCTAATGGTAATTTTGTGAAACCATAGAGATGAAGAAGCGATGGAAGGGTCTGGTGATGGATTTGGAGAGAGAGCAGATAACTTTTTTAAAAGTAATTTTATATTCTGTTGTATTTATTAGGGAACCCATTTAAAAAATAATAGCTACTAATTTTGATTTAGTAATCTCTTTGTGCCAAATACCATTTTAGCACTTTATAATATACATAAGAATTTATTTAATTCTCATAATATTGTTATCCCTGAGGCAGCTATTATTGTTATCCCTATTTTTAAGGTAATGAAACTGTGGCACAAAGAGCTTACATAATTACTCAGGGTTAAATAACTTAATACAGCTAGTAGATTTGAAATTTAAGCCCTGTCAGTGATTTGTGCTCTTTTTTCTTTCCGTTTTTAAAATATATTTTTATTAATTTCAGAGAGGAAGGGAGATGGAGAGAGAGATAGAAACATCAATGATGAAAGAGAACCATTGATTGGCTGCCTCCTGCCCTGTACTGGGGATTGAGCCTGCAACCCGGGCATGTGCCCTTGACCAGAATTGAACCTAGGATCCTTTAAGACTGCAGGCCAATGCTCTATCCATTGAGGCAAACCAGCTAGCGTGACTTGTGCTCTTTTAAAAAATATATATATCTTTTTATGGATTTCAGAGTGGAAGGGAGTGGGGGAGAGAGAGAGAAACATCAGTGATGAGAGAGAATCATTGATCTGCGGCCTCCTGCACGCTCCCCATTGGGGATTTTACCCATAACCTGGGCATGTGCCAAGACCGGTAATCAAACCTTGACCTCCTGATTCATAGGTTAATGCTCAACCACTGAGCCACACTGGTTGGGCGACTTGTGCTCTTAATTGCTGCATTATACTTTTTTTCAAATTATCTTAAGATTAGTAACTTTTTTGTTTTATACTATAACTAGAGGCCTGGTGCATAAAAATGTGTGCACTTGGGGGGGAGGGGGGTCCCTCAGCCCGGCCTGTGCCCTCTCGCAGTCTGGGACCCCTCAGGAGATAATGACCTGCTGGCTTAGGCCTGCTCCCGGGTGGCAGAGGGCAGGCCCAATCCCTAGGTGCAGCCCCTGGTCGGGCTCAGAGCAGGG
>NW_006283011.1:13344-42859 GCF_000327345.1 Myotis davidii
TTTCCCCCTTCACTGAAGCAAGCAAGCCTCATGTTAGTTTCAAGCTGCCTGGCTGCCGGCCACCATCTTAGCTGGCAGTTAATTTGCATATCTCGCTGATTAGCCAATGGGAAGGGTAGCGGTTGTACGCCAATTACCATGTTTCTCTTTTATTAGATAGGACTAGTAGCCTGGTGCACAATAATTTGTGCACTCGGGGGTGGGGGTGAGGGTGAGGGGTGAGGCCAGACTCCTCAGCCCGACCTGCAACCTCTGTCATGTTCCGGGACCTTGGCCACTCCTGGCCTACGCACAGGCCTACAGGCTTGGGGCAGCCCGGCTCCCGAGGCCCCATTTTATCAAGAGAACAAAGTTGGCGTTAGTTACAGCCCTCTCCGAACCCAGTACACTACATCTGTGCGTACAATTGCCTCCTTCATGTGCCTGCTTTGCCCTACTGAATTACTAACATCTTGAGGACATAGCTCTGTCTTATCCTGCTTCAACTTCAGTGCCTGGCCTGGTGCCACGGACCTGAGAGGGTTTGCTGAGTGAGTGAATAATGAATGAGTGAATGAGTGAATGAATGAGTGAATAAGTGAATGAGCAAGCAGCTAGGGGGCGGGAACTTCTCTGCCGCGTTGCCGTGGCAATGTGGCAGAAGTTCCCGGCCGCACTCCCGGCTGCCTGAAGCCCACCCTGGGAAGTTGCCGTCCTGTTCCCAGCTGCCCGGTGCCCCTCTCCTGGCTGCATAGTTCGTGCCCCGCTCCCGGCTGCCTGATGCAAACCCTAGGAAGTTCCTGCTCCGCTCCCAGAGGCCCCATGCCCCTCTCCTGGCTGCATAGCTCGCACCCTGCTCTCGGCTGCCTGATGCAAACCCCGGGAAGTTCCCGCCCTGCTCCCAGTGGCCCCATGCCCCTTTCCCAGCTGCATAATTCGCGCAGGGCAAAGGCGGCCTGGGTTCTCTTCCTTTGCCCTGTCACCCAGCTCTTGCCTGCCGCCTGGGTTTCCGATCACTGTCAGCGGCATGCGGCTTCTTCTGTCCTTCCCCTTTCGCCTCCCATCATTGTGCCTATGTATGCAAATTAACCGCCATCTTTGTTGGTATTTAATTTGCATATCACCCTGATTAGCCAATGGGAAGCGTAGCGGAGGTACGGTTAATTACCCTTTTTGTCTTTTATTAGATAGGATTAGGAAGTACTATACTTTGCTTTTTATGTATCCTATATAATAATAGTTAATATGCAAGTTGACCCTAACAGCAGAACAGCCGGAAATGACTGGTTGCTATGACATGCACTGACCACCAGAGGGCAGACGCCCAGTGCAGGTGCTGCCCCCTGGTGGTAAGTGCATTTCCACAGAGGGAGCACCACTCAGCCAGAATCTCGTTTATGGCTGGCCAGTGTAGTGGAAGTGGCGGGAGCCTCTCCTGCCTCTGCAGCAGCACTAAGGATGTTTGACTAACGGCTTAGGCCCGCTCCCCCGGGAGTGTGCTTAAACCAGCAGGTGGATATCCCCCGAGGGTCCCCGGTGTGTGAGAGGTGCAGGCAGGAGAGGCTCCCGCTGAGGGATCTCCCTAGCCGCCGCCGAGTGCACGAATTTTCGTGTACCGGGCCTCTAGTAAATATTATAATTCACTAGCGGCCTGGTGCACAAATTGTGCATGGATCAGGTCCGGCCGGCCCTGCCCCGATTGGGGTTGGGGGGCCGATTGGGGCTGGGGCCAGCAGAGGGGAGGGGATGGTGGGAGGTTGGCCGGCAGGCCCCGCCTCCCTGCAGTGCGTGTCATAGCAACTGGTCGTTCTAGTTGCTTAGGGTTTTATATATATAGATACATCCAAAACATTTCAACACTCCAGTACCCATTAAGCAGTTTCTTTCCATTCTTCTCTTCCTCTAACCCCTGACATCTACCCATTTGCCTTCTATGTCTATGAATTTATCTATTTTGAGTATTTTATATAACTTGGAATCACACAATGTATGATCGCTTATGTCTATTTTCATTTAACATCATGTTTTGGGGGTATATCCACATTGTGCCTTTACAAGTACTCCATTTCTTTTTATGGCTGAATTATATTCCATTGTGTGTGTATATATCACAGTTTGTCCAATCTTTGTGTCATTTGATCTCTCAAGCCATTCAACAGTTTACTACTTTCTTTTTCGACCATTTTTTCCCCATGGCTTCTGTGATACTAAATCCTCCTGATTTTTCTTTCTACTTAACTTGGGCTTCCACTATTAAATGTCAGTGTTTCTTAGGGTTCAGTGGAAGAAGAGGGAATAGTCAGTTTAATAATCAAGTCTACTAATTTAATCTCCTTTTAAAAAATATAAATTTTTATTCATTTCAGAGGGGAAGGGAGAGGGAAAAAAAGAGACAGAAATATCAATGATGAAAAAGAACCATTGATTGGCTGCCTCCTGCAAGCCCCACACTGGGAATCGAGCCCGCAATCTGGGCATGTGCCCTTGACCGGAATTGAACCTGGTACCCTTCAGTCTGCAGGCTGATGCTCTATCCTCTGAGCCAAATTGGCTAGGGCGGATTTAATCTCTTAAATATATCTCAGATGTACTTTATTTTTACTATTACGATTCTAATCCAGGCTATGGTCATTTCTTATCTTCCTATCTGGCTGCCCTGTGTTTTGCTCTTGCCCCTCTATGAATTCTAAAACACGATTTTTACTCTTCTACCTGATACTTTTAATGACTTTACATTTATTTGGAGTATAATGTAATCTTAACATTGTCTCAACCCTGTATAGTTTGATTAGAGTCTTCCTCTTGCCCGGACAGTGTGGTACATTGGTTGAACCAGGAGATTACAGTTTGATTCGGGGTCAGGGCATATCAAACTAATCCCCAGTAGGGGCTGTGCATGAGGTAGCCAATCAGTGATTCTCTCTCACCATTGATGTTTTTATCACTCTCTCTCCCTCTCCCTTCCTCTCTGAAATCAGTAAAAACATATTTTTAAAAAGTCTTCCTCTCCAGTTGTATCTGTTAGAGCATTGCTCTTTTTTCTCCCTTTCAGTCTGTGCAATAGCCAGTCTTCTTGCCTCTTGGCCTTTATGCAGTTGTTCTACTTTGTGCTTGCAATCCTCTCCTCACTATACCCCACTTGACTCTCAAGTGCATATTGGTTTAATTTCCTCAGCTAGATTGTGCATTTCTTGAGGACAAAGGTCAGATTTTAAGCTTTTTTTGAATGTTCAACAGTTTAGTATAGTTTTGAATACATAGTGGCTAATCAGTAAATGTTGGTTTTTGATAATAAGACATCAGGAAACACTAGAGAGGGAGTATATGCGCCATGTGGGCAGCGGTTTTGTCTTGGTGCTAAGAACACTACTTAGTATGTAGTAGGATTTTAAAGGAAGCGTGAATGAGAATATATTAGTCTTTCTTCATTTAGAAGCAGCAAAACCAGTCTATACTAGAGTTTCGATTCTCTCAGATATGGTATGGTATTAAGTATCAGTAAAACATTTCTGCTTTCAGTGCAGAAATTATGTGATTGGAAGACTGTAAGAGAAGATGAGGCTGAGAAATGTAACAATTTCATTTATACTGTAACTTCATCACTCTTAAGCATAAATTCTTGAACTCAGCATTTTTTGTTTTTTACTTATGAAAATTTCAAACATAAACTAAGTCTAATGTAGTAAACTGGTAATTACCTATTACCAAGCAGTAATTGTCAACATTATGGCAGTCTTGTTGATTAGATTCAGTTCCTTTTTCTTTTTTATCCTCGCTATTCATTTAATCTTTTAATAATTCCTGGCCACTTTTTGTTGCAATTTTTTTATTTCCCCTAACTCCTGACTTCTAAATTATAAGGATGTTTTCCTAATTGGTCTCTCTATATACTATTGTTTCCTATCTTTCAAATTTATCTTATATATTCTTGGTAAGTTAATTTTCATATTTAAATGTTATTCTCATGACCCAGCAAAGGTTATACTGTGTAAAAGAAAAAGTCTGTACTCATCTTGGAGTTTGAGACCCTCCTTAACCTGAGTCTGCTTTATCTAATCAACTTTATTTCCCCCTCATCTTTATCACAAATCCTCATACGTGTATGTCTCCATCCATTCATTTAGACGTTATGGTCTTGCTTCTTATTGAGCATATGTGTTTTATAAAATATGAATATATTAAATTTATACTCAAATGTTGCCAGGTAATATGTAGATTCTAAGACAAATAATGGAAGTTTTGTGAATTTTTATCTTTTTTTGAAGCAGGATTTCAATATGACTTTTAATTCAGAGACTGTGATTCTTTATCTTTAAGCAGAGGCAAAAGAGCCTAAAGATAACAAGGAGGTATCAAATCCTGATGATTTGGAACTTGAATTGGAAAATCTAGAAATTAATGATGACACCTTGGAGTTAGAGGGTGCAGATGAAGCTGAAGATCTTACAAAGAAACTTCTTGATGAGCAAGGTAAGCACTATTTTGACAAAATTTTTAATTAGTTTTTCTACCCAAAGCTCCAGCCTAAGAATGCGGATCTTTACTCATTAATTTCTGTTTTCCTTTTGTTTCCAAGCTATCATTATTTCAGAATTTGATTTAGAACAGAAATATTGTATGTCCCATATTATATGACTGTAAGTTTTAATGATCATTTAAATTCTAACTATCCTAATAGAGATTTCTTATGCTTCTCTACTTCCTAGCATTATTCTGAATTTATTTTAATTCTATAATATAATCTTTACAATCTTAATATAAATGTATCTGAGAGTTATTCAAAACGGTTGAGAGATAGCCCTGGCTGGTGTGGCTCAGTTGGTTGGGTGTCATCTCATGCACTGAAAGGTTGCTGGTTTGATTCCTAGCCAGGGCACCTAAATAATAAACAAACAAACAAATAAGTAAATAGTACGTAAGTAAATAAGTAAATAAGTGTAAGTAAATAAATAAATAAATGAAATGGTTGAGAGATAAAAGACAACTAGTAGATCAGTTGATCTGTGATCATTTTATCTGTATTTACAATTAGTTTTATAGTCAATAATAAAAAATATTGTTAGTTTTATTATTTAGGATTTTTTATTTAGAAGGATATCTTCTGTCAGTATTACTTTTCTCTCTATTGGCTTCATTGTTTCCTGCTGCAGATTTTCTTTCCTGGTGTCATGAAAAGAGGGTGGGCCTGGCTGGTGGCTGTCTCATGCTCAAATCATACCAGCTAGTGACATAAAAGGAAAGAGATTCTCTCTACTGTGTATATAAGTGTCATGGAAGGACTTAGCTGGTGACCCAGGGGAAATGGAGGTATGCTGTGATCTGGCAGCACCCTCCCCCATCAGAATCCCATGGACTTACTTCAAAAGGCAGCCATGAGAGTGCTATTAATTGAAGACTTGCAGGAAGGGGTCCTTGTTAGGTAAAAGTAACAGATTTACTATAAAACTACATGTAATTTATGATTAATATTTTGTGTCTAATGCAAAAGTAAGTCACTTTATTGTTTATCTGAAAGACTGTAGTGACTTGGGGTTGTGATTCTAGAGATACCCAAACTTTCTAGGGCCAAATCTCAAAAAATGCTTCATTTTTTTCATTGGTAAGAAAAGTGCTTTAGATTATCTATTTCCCAAATAACTAATAATTGCATGTTTTTATTCTTATATTGCTTCTGTATTTTTTAAACCTAGAACAAGAGGATGAAGAAACCAGCACTGGATCTCATCTGAAGCTCATAGTAGATGCTTTTCTCCAGCAATTGCCCAACTGTGTGAACCGAGAGCTGATAGACAAGGTTTGATTGTCTCAGTATAACTTTACTGAAGCACATACACCAAGTAGGATAGCCCTAATTAATAATGTCTGCAGTTTTTGGACTATTTTAGCTCTAGAATGAACCATTTCTTCAAATGGAATTTTATATTGGTATCCAAAATAAGCACATAAATTTGGAGCCAATCTGTAGATGTTCAGTTTGGAAGTGGAACTGTCTCTAAAATCCTGTTGGCTTGACACTTTGTCACATAGGGACCCCACAGTTCGGAAAGTAGAACAGAAATTTTTAAAAGCTCTGTAGAGTACTGCTGTCTTCCTAGATACTTAATGGGGGTCTATAAGGTCAAAACTTTTCATACTAATATTAAGGTATTTTTTTTTCCTTTTTCACTGTTTTTGATATTTACAAAAATGATTATGGATAAAGCTGCTGACATTTTTACAAATCAAAATGAAGTAGTAGTAAGCTGTACTCGTAGCTCTTGTCTTTGCTGCCATGCATTTGAAATTTAAAAAAAATGCCACTTTCACTTAAGAGTCTCCTTGATGAATCCATACAAATTAGTGCTTTCATTTCATTTCAACTTTTGAGTACCTGCCCTTTTAATCTGACAAAATGGGACTTCTGCTTTCTTAGAGTTGTCTGGGAAAAATGACTTGTGTTTGAGTTGCAAGCTGAACTAATTGGTTTTTGTTGTTTTTTTTATAGAATACCCTTTTTACTTGAAAAAACTGATGGCAAAACTGATTATTTTTTCCATGTTGGGTGTTTAGCCATTTTTCTTTAATTTTGTTTGTTTGTTTTTTTAAAGATTATCATGATAGGATTCTGTTTGTAATCACTATGACCATTAAAATAATCTTGTATTCCACTCCAAAAATTTCTGAAAGGATTGGAATAGATGTCAAAATCACTCATTGCCTATAGTTAATGACATTTAGGATTAGATATGTTATTTGAAAAGACTAAAACAGAATGTGCTGAGTTAGACAGGAGAAGGGATATGGGTAGATTAGTAAAATTTATTGATCCCAAGAAAATAATATAACTAAGTTATCTAATGATAGGTATGTAATGTAATCATCTAATTAAAAGTAGATTGCAGTTCATCAATTTATAAGCTTTTCTTAGTTTAATTTCCCAATCTATTTTGTTAAAATACTCAGAATGGCCCTAGTGGATAGAGCCAGTTTGGCTTAGTGGATAGAGCGTCAGCCTGAGGACTGAAGGGTACAAGTTCGATTTCAGTCAAGGGCACGTACCTGGGTTGTAGGTTCCTTCTGGCCTGTGCCCTGGTTGGGGCGCATGCAGGAGGAAACCAGTCAATGTGTTTCTATCATATTGATATTTCTCTCTGTCTTTCCCTCTCCCGCTCTCTCTAAAAATCAATGGGAAAATATCCTTAGGTGAGGATAAAAAAAAACAACTCAGAATAGCCGACAATTTTCTAACATGAACAAGATGAACTTTACACTTCAAGGAAAACAACTAAAAGTATTTATTGCCAACAAACACATTTGAGTTGTCAACAAAAATTAGAATTTTGGAAAACTTATGTCTACTATCATAAACTTGACAGCTTCCCAGTTTTTTTCTGAGGAGACTTTATCCATGAGATTTTTCTGATGGGAATGGTGGTGATATTAAATAATATAATTTAAAAATAATATGTATGCATTTGGAAGATCAGCATAACTCAGGGAACCATTCTTCTGAGTGGTCCGTGCACAATGCTAACAAAGTTTTGCTTGGTTGTTAAAGATCCACTCAAAGTGCAAGGTAGATTTTAATCCAACAGCATGGAAATTTGATAAGATTTCAGATTCCACATTTCTCCTAACCCTTAAGAAACTACCACTTATCAAAGAATATTTAGAAATCCTGAAAAGGATATTAAAATTCACCTCTTTTCCCAGCTATATATATGTGTAAAGTTGAATTTTCTTCATATAGTTCAGCTAAACACATCACAACAGATTTGCATACATAATAGATAACAGACTCGTTTTCTTTTAAAAAAAGTGCCACTCGTCTGTCCCTAAAATATTATTTTAATTGTTTTTAAATATGTCTTTTATTGACTTGAGAGACAGAGGAAGGGAGAGGGAGAGAGAGAAACATTGATGTGAGAGAGAAACATTGATCTGGTGCCTCCCTAACAAACCCTGACCAGGAAGTGAACCCACCATCTGGGCACGTGCTTTGATGGGGAATTTAACTGGAGACCTTTTGGTACGCAGGATGGTGCCCAACCAACAACTGAGCCACACTGGGCAGGGCAACATTTTTTTTTTTTAATATAGTTATTTCAAAAAACTGTTAACTAATACGTTTATTGGTATTTTTAAATGAATTCGTAAGTTTAAAGTTTCTCAGTTTTAATTTGTAACAGTAAATGACAATAAATATAAGCCACATAAATGAAGTGCTTTCAGTCTTGAATAATTTTTCGTTGCTGTTCTTAATCCTTACCCGAGGATATTTTTTCCATTGGTTTTTACAGGGAGTGGGGTTGGGGGTGTGGGGGAGAGAGAGAGAGGAGCATAGATTTTAGACTCATTGATTGGTTGTCTCCCACACACACCCCTATTGGGGCTGGGGATTGAACCTCCAACCCATGTATGTACCCTTGACCAGGAGGAATTGAACTCGTGACCCTTTGGTGCGAGGGCTGACATTCTAACCACTTAGAAACACTGGCATGCGTGGGTTTTTAATAATTTTTAAGAGCATAAAAGGCTCTTGAGACCCAAAGCTTGAAAATTGTTGCTTTAGGCCATATTTTTGTCAAAGTGTAATGTAATCTTTAATCCCCTCCCCTCCACCCCCCTATAGTGCTTTGAAGGTCCCCTGTAGAGAACTACAGAAGTTAGGTTATTTTTTTTACTTTTGGTTTCTGTTCCTCTTCCTCAAATAATTTAGATGTATTTCAATAACTGTTGATATAATCAAACAGGCTTTAAACTCTAAATTGCCTTACTTTTTGCCATGATTAGATCAGTGTTTTCAAAACTTTGTAATTACAGATTTATTTCAGTTTTAGGTAGCCTAGCCCAGCTGGATGGCTCAGCTGATTTATACCACTAAGGTTGCGGGTTTAATCCCTAGTCAGGATGCATATGGGAGGCAACCAATCAGTGTTTCTCTTGCATATCGATATTTCTCTTTCACCCTATATCTATCTCTAAACAATCAATAAAAATATCCTCAGGTGAGGATTAAAAAGAAAGAAGCCTTTTTTCTTTTCTTTTATAGAGTATATCAGAAACCACCTCTTAAATAATTGCTTATTTTTCTAAGTTTGTAATATGACTAAATCTTTCCCATGCTAAATTTTAATTTATTTATTGCATATAAACAGGGGATGAAAGAGAAATACCTTGACACTCCTGCTCCACCTCCCAAACTCTATTTTGAGTACTATAATGAAAGCTGAATGTGGGAAAGATCTCATCAGTTTTCTGTGTTAGCAATATTGTTACGAATCTTCATTGGAAAGTATCCTTTAGTGCCCAGCTCAATATTAAGTGCTGTGGCCAATAATAGCCACATATTAAATTCTAAGTTAGCTTTCTGAGGGTCAGATGAAAAACAGGGGCCCACTCTTCCCTGTTGGATTGGACCCTGGTGGATTCTTCTGGGAGTTAGCTTTCTCATGACAGGAATTTCTTCCATATATTGTTGTTAAAGGTACAAATGGCTTAAGAGGGAAAAGTATTTGGGAACTAGGTAGAAAAATCTAAGAATTTTTTTAACTCAATAATTAAGGTAAACTATATAACCTAAAATGAAGATTTCTTTTAGGTCACTTGGTAATGCTTATTTCTGCATGCATTTGATGATCAGAAGAATTTATTTTTACTTCATAAAATAAAAAAAATGGGGTTGAACTTTCATTTACCTAAAACATTTTTTTCTTTTTTAAAATTTTTTTAATTCCCACCCTGCCCTCTATCCTTCCCCCCCTTCCCCACTATCCTCATAGGTGTACTATTTTTGTTCAGTCTCTTCCCCCACAACCCCTCCCCCCCAGAGTAGTTAGTCCACTCCCTTTCTATGCCCTGATTCTATTATATTTACTAGTTTACTCTGTTCATCATATTATTTACTCACTTGATTTTTATTTATTTTTTATTTTTTCTAAAAATATATTTTATTGATTTTTGACAGAGAGGAAGGGAGAGGGATAGTTAGAAACATCGATGAGAGAGAAACACCGATCAGCTGCCCCCAGCACACTCCCTACTGGGTATGTGCCCACAACCAAGGTACATGCCCTTGATCGAAATCGAACCTGAGACCCTTGAGTCCGCAGGCCGACACCCTATCCACTAAGCTAAACCGGTTAGGGCTATCTTTACCTTTTTCTTCTTCTTCCTTTTCTTAAAGGATACCTTTCAGCATTTCATAGAATACTGGTTTGGTGGTGATGAACCCCTTTAGTTTTTTCTTATCTGTGAAGCTCTTTATCTGACCTTCAATTCTGAATGATAGCTTTGCTGGGTAGAGTAATCTTGGTTGTAGGTTCTTGCTATTCATCACTCTGAATATTTCTTGCCACTTCCTTCTGGCCTGCATAGTTTCTGTTGTGAAATCAGCTGACAGTCATATGGGTACTCCCTTGTAGGTAACTGGCTTTTTTTCTCTTGCTGCTTTTAAGATTCTGTCTTTGTCTTTTGCTCTTGGCATTTTAATTATGATGTGTCTTGGTGTGGTCCTCTTTGGATTCCTTTTGTTTGGGGTTCTCTGCGCTTCCTGGACGTGTAAGTCTCTTTCTTTCACCAGGTAGGGGAAGTTTTCTGTCATTATTTCTTCAAATAGGTTTTCAATATCTTGCTCTCTCTCTTTTTCTGGCACCCCCATAATTCAGATGTTGGTACGCTTAAAGTTGTCCCAGAGGCTCCTTACACTATCTTCATATTTTTGGATTCTTTTTCCTTTATGCTTTTCCGGTTGGGTTTTTTTTGCTTCTTTGTATGTCAAATCTTTGACTTGAGTCTTGGCGATCCTCTAGTCTGCTGTTGGAACTTTGTATAATATTCCTTATTTCAGTCAGTGTATGCTTAATTTCTAGTTGGTCCTTTTTCGTAACCTCAAGGGTCTCACTAGATTTCTTGAGGTTCTCACTAAATTTATCAGCAGTTTCACTAGACTTATTGAGGGTCTTACTAAATTTATCGGCGCTTTCTAGAAAATTCTTGAAAAACCTTGTAAGTGTGGTTTTGAACTCTATATCCAGTAGTTTGCTTTCCTCCATTTCTGCCATTTGTGACTTGTTTCTTTGTCTCTGCATTTTTTCTGCTTCCCTGTGTTGATAGAGTGGCTTTCTGTGTTAGGTGTCCTATAGGGCCCAGTGACTCAGCCTCCCCAGTTACCTGAGGTGGACACTCTTGGTGTATCCCTTTGTGGGCTTTGTGCACAGCACAGTCTTGTTGTAGTTAAGCCTTGATTGTAGTTGGTATCACTGGGAGGAATTGACCTCCAGGCCAGTTGGCTGTGAGAATCAGTTGTGTCTGCAGTGGGAGAACTTCTGTGCTGGAGACACCCTTCTGGGGCAAGACTTGCTTCAGTGGGTCTTTGGTGCTCACTGAGTCTGCCCCCTGAGTGTGTCCATATGGATCTGAGGAGTTGTAATCTGGATGGTCCCCCTCTGACCACTGGGTACACTGGCTCTTGGATCTGTAAGGAGGTGCTAATTTAGCCTCTGCCTGAGGCTACCCAGCAGGAGCTATGGAGAGATCTGCAGATTCCTCTTCTTTGATTGGGGTTTGGAGGTGCCCAGATGAGGCCCAGCTGTGAAGCATTGCAAGCTGCTGTGGGGCCTTTGGCCTTCTTTTGGATGTTCTGGGTCTCTCTGACCCAGCTGCAGTTTGTTAGGTAATTTTCAGAGTGCAAAGGGCCAGGCCATTCATATGCAAAAGCCTCTGCGCACAGCTTGGGCGGGACGGGGTCTCAGGGGATCAACAGGGCGGAGCAAGCAGTTATGGCTGATCCTCAGTCCTACCCTAAGAGGCCCCGAGTCTCTGTCCTCGGAATTGCTGGAAGCACCTCTGAGAGAAAGCCGCCCTCAAGTTCCGCCCGCTGCCAGAGAGTCCAGTTTCTCCCCGTATGAGTCTGGGTCCCCAGAGACTCGCCTGGAACTGGAGTTCAGAGCAGTCGGGAGCTTGTGTCTCCCTCCCGATTGAAAAAGACAGCCGCGCTTTCAGTTGCCAGCCCTTTCCATGTACGCCTCCGTACCTCTGCATTTTACTTCCGCACCTCCTCTGAGTCTCAGTGTGCTTTTCTCTTTCCTTCTAGTTGTAGAATTTCCACTCGTCCAGCCTTCCTGTGGTTCGGGATGATGTCTGTTTTATCTTTTAGTTGTATTTTCAAGTGGTTGTGTGAGACCACAATTTCTGGTGTTTACCTATGCCGCCATCTTGGTTTCTCTCTATCTAAAACATTTTGAAACAAGCTTTTTAAAAAACTTTTTATTGAGTTGTTGCCGAAACCGGTTTGGCTCAGTGGATAGAGCGTCGACCTGCGGACTGAAAGGTCCCGGGTTCGATTCCGGTCAAGGGCATGTACTTGGGTTGTGGGCACTTCCCCAGTGGGGGATGTGCAGGAGGCAGCTGATTGATATTTCTCTCTCATCCATGTTTCTAACTCTCTCTCTCTCTTTCTTCCTCTCTGTAAAAAATCAATAAAATATATTTAAAAACAAACAAACAAACAAAAAAAAAACTTTTTATTGAGTTGTCAAGCAGCAATTGTAACCAAGGCAGATAGACAGCACTAGTATAGGCATCTCTTGCTTTCATTTCTCCCCATAGGGCAGAACCAGTTAAATATAAGAGTTAATATACACGTGAAGCCTTTTTTTTCTTTTTAAAGTTCTCAGATTTATTAATTCTGGCAGTTTTCTCACTCCTGTAGTCTTTTACCCAAGACATTTTATTTATTTATTTTATTATAACACTTAAAGTATTACAAAGAGTATTACATATCCCAACACATTTATTGAACACCTATTGTATGTACCAGGCATTGATACCCTTACGAATTTTTAATCTATGGAGAGTTTTGAACATTATAGTGGTTTTCTGTTTTTTGTTTGTTTGTTTTTCATCTAACTGGCCTTTGATTATTATGGCAGGAAAAGTGTTTATTGACTTCTATTTTTATAAAATTTACTTATGTTATGCAGAGTGTGTGTGTGTGTATATATATATATATATTTAAAATATAATATCTAAAATAGTTATTGAAGTACTTTATTTTTTGTGTTTCCTAATTATGTTGAAACCTAGGCCATTATTAGTCATTATCATTTTTTTTAAAATATACTTTTTAAAGATGTTGATATGCAAGTTGTTTTTTTCTTTTTTCTTTTGGTGTGTGTGTGTGTGTGTGTGTGTGTGTGAGTGAAGTTTTTCCAGTTTTCTTATCTGAATACATGTCCTTTGGGATTTTTATTAGTAGATCCGGAATTTTTAATTGGAGTGAATTGCTTGAATTTTCAGTTTTTCTTTGTTATTCTTATTAGCTATAATCTTTAATGTTATAAAATGTAAGCTTCAATGATATTTATTACACTTCCTTTACAAGCAGAAGAAAAAATTAAATAGATTTTGCTCTCGACTAATGTTGATATAAAGTTTTAGTCGTGGTGGATATTTTCAATGTGAGCTGGTTTCCTAAGTTAAACCTTATCAACCTCAGTTGTGCTATTTATTTCATCAGAAGTTTTAACCAAATGGCAGGTGTTTTATTATATTATCATCTACAGTAAAGGGTAGAGAGCCCATTCAGGAAAATCTGAGAATTTTTTATTTGTATCTGATCTTCAAATCTACCTAAAGATTGGTATGGATAATAAAATAATCATGTGAGCCTATGGAAGGAAAATGTTTGAGAAACCCAAAAGGATATTTGTTCATAGTATATTCTTTTTTAAAGTATAACAAATTTGTTATTTTCTTAAACCAACTATACTGAATATTTTTTTAAAAATTAAAAAATATGCATGCCTACATTTAAAAAATACCAGTTACTTCATGTTGTTGTTTTCCAGTGGTTTCCCAGAACATATACCTCTCTTAGACTTTCTTTTTTATTTTTAATATTAAATTTATCTTTATTTTTGGAAGTATTACAGAAAATCCCTTTTCTCCCCCATTGACCTTTTCTAGCCCATCCCCTCCCCCTGCCCCAGGCCTTCACCACACTATTGTCTGTGTCGATGGGTTATGCATATATGTGTATAAGTTTTTGATTGATCTCACTTTCCCGTCCGCCCCATCCTCCCTCCCCCTCCCCCTTCCCCCAGATTCTTCAGTCTGTTCCATGCTTCTGCCTCTGGATTTATTTTGTTCTTTTACACAAATATTAGATGTTAGACATGTTGATGAAATATTGAACATATATTTGTTATTAAAATACAGAACAGTGGAGTACTATACTAAATGACAGTTGTGTGTATTTATTACAGTCCTGTGATATGGTTTGTTTAATTAAGTTACTAAATCTGATGGCTGACCTGAACCTTTCAGTCATTGTTGAGGCACTTACTCTTACATATTCCTTGGAATAATCTATGCTTAGCTCTCTTACCTACTTTATCTTTATTCATTTTTGATTATCTGATTTAGTATTAGTAATTTATTTGGCTCCTGGTAATTGCCCTTGCAGAAAACTTTTCTGATATCAACACTGATTTATTTAACTTTAATGAGGTTAAAGCATTGATTGTGCATTTAATGTAATTATTTGCCAAACATTGCATGATCATCAATCTAACCACTCGAAGTTCTTTTTCTAACACTAGGTTGCAATTTAAAAGTTTATGAAACATATATTTTGAGATACATAAGGACAGAGGAGTTTAAGCTCAGTGATCTTTTAGTTTGGGATATGCTTATAATATTAGTCTTTTAAAACCATTTGAAACGTTTAGGAACAAGTGGAAATCCATTGTAGCACCAGGATTTCTGTTTTTAGTAGCTAAATAAAGATTTTATTTTAAGAAAAAGTTTGCTTTTTCTCCTATAGGCAGCAATGGATTTTTGCATGAACATGAACACAAAAGCAAATAGGAAGAAGTTGGTACGGGCACTCTTTATAGTTCCCAGACAAAGGTAGGTATTTTTTTTAAAATAAAGAGCAATTTTTTAGTGTTTCTACTTGCAGTGATGATTGTAAGATCAAAGTTTTTATTTAGTTACTTATTTAAAAATACTCCTTGTCAATAGACGCTATTAGCATATTTTCTATAACTTCTTTGTCATTGATTTTTGTTCTTTTTGTCATTAGCTCTAAGTGGAAATATTTCTTCTGATGCTTTCCTGTTATTTTAAGAGAAAATATAACCTATTTTAAGAGAAATGATCATCTTTGCTAGAAGCAGTTGGTTTACATTTTTGCTTCTGAGGAGAAAAAAATAATAAATGGTATATAAGGTTTTTGGAGAGTTTTATTTGTGCAAAGATCACACTAATTGAATGTGTTCAGTTCTTGCTGTTGTATTTAAATGAAAATATTCAAGTTATTTTGTAATTATGATAGTTTAGAATTGGAAGTCACATTAGCATGTGTTGCTGAGAATTCAAGTAGTATCTTCAGTTGTTTAGAGAATTCTAATGCTCTAAATTACACTAAATTAAATGCCTTACTTCATCTGCAAATTTCAGGACCACTTGAGATTTTTCACCTTAGGAACCTGGAGAAGATTGATTTCTGTTTGTTCAACAATTAGTAATTAAAGAATTTTGTTAACTATTATGATTACTATATGAACATAGCCAAGATAGATACAAAAGATAAGAATTCTAAGGGATTTTACTAAAGGTTTCTTAAACAAGATTTTCATTTGGTTCATTACTTAATAAGGGCCCATTATCTTTTAATGGTAAGATTTCTCAGTAAAACCAAATCACTGCTTTTCTTTTTTCTTTTGTATTGGTTTTTATCTCTTCTCAGCGTCATTAATATGAGCATTAGGTTTTTTATTTTAGTGGGGAAAGGGAAATGCAATGTGCTAATATCATGAGTAGATAACAGTTATCTAGTTGAGAAAGTAAAAAAGATGAATGTTTTTATTACATAAAATTATATATTATATTTCATCAAATGCAAGATGCTATTAGTAATGAAGTGTACCATTATTTTATGTGCAACCAAGAGAGAAAAATATTGCCATTTTGAAGGCTTTGATTAAGAAGCATATTTCACTGTCTTACACATAAAAGTAAGTTTATAGTTATGAGTACACGAAACACCTAGTTTATTCTTGTGTTATTATTTATTATTGTATTATTTTCCATATGAACAACTGTAAACCTTTTGCCCCACCCTGTATTTGTAAATGGGAAAAAGTGCACTTTGAATTGAGGAAATATTTTTTTCCTCATTATCTTGGACCAAATTTTTTCAAATAATGCTTTTTTTTTTACCTTCATATCTTTCTGTTCAACTGTTTTTAAAAATATATATATTTTATTGATTTTTTACAGAGAGGAAGGGAGAGGGATAGAGAGTTGGAAACATCCATGAGAGAGAAACATCGATCAGCTGCCTCCTGCACACCCCCTACTGGGGATGTGCCCACAACCAAGGTACATGCCCTTGACCGGAATCGAACCTGGGACTCTTCAGTCTGCAGGCCGACGCTCTAGCCACTGAGCCAAACTAGTCAGGGCTCAACTGTTTTTTTTTGAATGCAGAAACATGTATAACAGTCGCCTGGAATTATTTAACAGAATAAACCAAAGTTAGCAAAAATAAAAGGCTTTGTTAACAAAAGAAATCATGCTATAATATTTAAGTAGTTTACTTACAAAAGAGCATCTTGCTTCTTTGTATCCCCATTTCATTCTACTCCACCATTGCCTGCTTCCGTCTCTAAAAGAAAAAGTTCTCAAAAACTATGTACTACTGTTTGGTTCTTACGCCAGTTATTTCTTTATAGCTGAATTTATCTGCTTTTGGCTTAGCAGATTTCTGCAAATTAGAAGTAATTGGAATCTGCTAGAAAACAGAGACTTGAAAGTAGTAGGAAGTGACAATTTATAGTTTGAGAGGAGAAAAAATAAAGATACAAGTACTTAAAATGGATGTATAACATTCTGGAGCCATGAGTAAGAAACCACATAGTCTTACATATCTGAAATGTATACATATAATTAGAGTTTTGGTGTGTTGTTTTAAATCCTCACCCGAGAACTTTTTATTTATTGATTGATTTTAGAGAGAGAGGAAGGAGAGAGAAAAACATCGATGTGAGAGAGAAACATTGTTCAGTTGCCTCCCGTATGTGCCCCAACCAGGAATCGAACCCATAACCTTTTGGTGTACTGGACGATACTCCAACAGAGCAACCCAGCCAGGGCTTATTTAGGTTTCTTCACATCAGCCTAAGTGATCAGGAAAGATTAAGTTGTGTTCTAAAATTTTTTTAAAATATTTTTAAAATTGGTTTTTAAAGAGGAAGGGAGAGGGGTAGAGAAGTAGAAACATCGATGAGACAGGAACATCATCTATCGATCTGCTGCCTCCTGCACGTCCCACTCTGAGGTTCGAGCCTGCAATCCTTGGCATGAGCTCTAACCTGGACTCAAACCTGTGACCTCTTGGTTCCTGGGTTGACACTCAGCCGCTGAGCCACACCAGCAAGGTTGTGTTCTAAAATTTTTTCACTCATTGACTAATTCAATAACACAGTGATTTTCAACTTGTGTGTTGCAAGAATTTTTACAACAGAACATGCAATACTTGACTAGTCAGGACACTGACCTCTTTTCCCTTAGATTGTCAAATAACAAAATGACAACAGCCAACACAGCAATAGCTGTCTGGTGAGAATGAATCAAAATTATACCACTTTTTTTTTTACCAGGTTGGCAAAAAATATATGTTTTGGTGTGCTGCAAAATTTTAGTAGTTAGTGTATGTGCACCATGAGATGAAAAAGGTTGAAAAATCGCTGCATTAAGGGTTTGCTGTATACTGTGATTAGTGCTTTAGATACAGTGGTGAACAAGAGAGGTTTGACTCTTGTATTCATGCAGACTATAGTTTGGATAGAAAGATAAAGAAGCCTAAGTGTAATTACCAAGAAGAATCACAGTGTGCTTTCAAGTATATAGCAAGTGGAACTGATTGATTTATTCTTGGGTGAGAGAAAGCTGCCTGGAACAAGGGCATTTATGTTTTTAATATTTTTAGAATGTATTTTTACTGATTTCAGAGAAGAAGGAAGAGAGGGAGAGAGAGACATAGAAACATCAGTGATGAGAGAGAATCATTGATAGGCTGCCTCCTGCATGCCCTGCCTTGGGGAGTGAGCCCACAACTTGGGCATGTGCCCTCACCGGAATCAAATTGTGACCTCCTGGTTCATAGGTTGATGCTCAACCACTGAGCCACGCCTGCTGGGCCTTAACAAGGGTATTTAATCTGAGTTCTGAGAAAGGAATTATCTAGACTAGGGGCGGGTGAAGAAAGGGAATGTTGAAAGAGCATTTCTGATAGAGGCAACAGTATTGCAAGAGCCAGAGACTTGGTATCAAACTACTGCAAAACTTTTTCTTGGTTTCTCTGGACATTGACATCTAGAATAAGCTGCAGGAAATAGGCCCTGTTTATTTATTTTATTTTATTTTTGTCCTTTTTACTTCTTTATCTCCAGCATTTAGCACATTGCCTGACAGCTAGAAGATGATATTTAATGCCCCATTTCAGCTTCTTCCGTCTTAATTCTAGCCACTCTTGCTCTTGCAAAATCCTGATCTGTAATGATTTCTTGACTACCCTTTGCTCTCTCTACTTCCACGCATCTGTTTTCTATTCTATTTGTGGGATATCCTTTTTTATTATTCTGAAAATCTCTGGCTCAGCCTTTAAGTCTTATTTAGCATCAGAGCTAAATATAGGCAGTCCTTAGGTTATGTCAACATATATGTTTCGTGGTTATGTTGCCACCTGCCATTTACTGTATTTATAAAACAAAAAAACGTTCTGTCATTTTGATGTATGTACATATGTGCTTTATGTTTGTTTTATATACGAGAGGCCCGGTGCACAAAAATTTGTGCACTCGGGGGTGGGGGGTCCCTCATCCTGGCCTGTGCCCTCTTGCAGTCTGGGATCTTTTGGGAGATAACGACCTGCTGGCTTAGGCTAGCTCCCGAGTGGCAGAGGGCAGGCCCACTCCCTAGGTGCAGCCCCTGGTCGGGCTCAGAGCAAGGCCAATTGGGGAGTTGGGGCGCCTTTCCCTGTCATGCACAGAACAGGGAGATTGGGAGGTTGTGATGCCACCCTCAATCACGATCAGGCTAGGGCCGATTGGGGGGTTGGGGCACCGCCCCCTGTCACACTCAAGGCAGGGTCGATGGGGAGGTTGCAGCGCCTACCCCTGTCACGCACAGAGCGGGGCCCATCAAGGGGGTTGGAGTTCTGTACCCTGGCACGACCAGAGCAGGGCCAATCAGGGAGTTGGGGCGCTGCCCCCGTCACACACAGAGCAGGGCGATCAGGGGGGTTGGGTGCTGCCCCTTGTCACGCTGATCCCGGCGCCGGGAGGCATATTACCCTTTCACTATATAGGGTAGAGGCCTGGTGCATGGGTGGGGCCGGCTGGTTTGCCCTGAAGGGTGTCCTGGATCAGGGTGGGGGTCCCCACTGGGGTGCCTGGCCAGCCTGGGTGAGGGGATGATGGCTGTTTGCAGCTGGTCACACATCCTTCAGGGCGGGGGCCCCACTGGAGTGCCTGGCCAGTCTGGGGGAGGGGCTGAGGGCTGTTTTTAGGCGGGGGGGGACTGAAGCTCCCAACCACTCCTTTTTTCCTTTTTTTTTATTTTGGGCCAGCTTTAGCTTTGAGGCTCGGCTCCAGCTCTTAGGCCTCCCCTGCTGAAAGTAGGTTTCTGGCCTTTGCTTACAATGTTGCGAATCTGCTGGCTGAAGTCCGGAGGTATTTGTTAAAATGTTTCTTAAACTGCCAGCTCAGCGGCCTGCAGCGGCAGGCAGGGAACGTTGATTTCCTCCGTCACTGAGACAACCAAGCCTCATGTTAGTTTCAAGCTGCCTGGCTGCCGGCCGCCATCTTGGCTGACAGTTAATTTGCATATCTCGCTGATTAGCCAATGAAAAGGGTAGCGGTCGTACGCCAATTACCATGTTTCTCTTTTATTAGTGTAGATTTACCACAAATAAAGGTCCGGGATTGTTATCTTTCTTTTAATTTTTTTTTACTGTTTCACTTCATTACTGCTGTGTATGTGCTCCATGTAAGTGATGTAGATGCTTATGTAGGTGGGTTCCGACTTACAGCAAAAATCGCGTTACGTAGTAGGAATGGATCTCTGACGTAACCCGAGGACCTACTGTAATACTCATCTTCACTGAATAATTGTCTTTATATCTTTTATGTAGATATAGGTCCTCTTTTATAGCACTTTCAACCTGTCTTCATATGAAGAAATACCACAATGTTGGTTTTCGCCTATCTCCCTACCAAACTGTAAAAACTATAAGCTCTTTAAAAGAGAAAACTAGACCTTTTCATTTTGTACATCCCCAACACCAAGTGTAGTGTTTGGTACCAAGTTAAGTGTTTGAAAATATTTGATGAGTTTATGTTAGTCATATGCAAATTAAAAAATTAATTTGGAAAAATAAGTAATACACCACAGGGCTCAAAACCCAGAAGTATAAAATATTACATGCTGAAAAGTGTTCTTTCTGTCCTTGTCTCCCCATCTACCCAATTTCTACTCCTCCCAATAGGAAACCACTATCTTGATTCTTTTGTATCCTTCCAAAGTTTCTTTTGCGTCTAGGACAAGAAAATGCAATTACAGATTTTTATATTTCCTGATTTCTACACAGGGGCAACTTATTGTACCTATTAGTCTGAACTTTACTGTTTCCACTTACAATATAGCTTGGAGATCTTTCAGATCAATACATAATTTCCCTTGTTCTTTTAAAGATACATTGTTTCTTTTTATGTATGTACTATAACTATTTTGGACATTCCAATCTTTACCATTACAATGTTGTCTTTGTACTTACCCTTTTTTTTCCTCTTGATTTTATGTTAGCTAGTAGCTTATTCATTTTAGATTTTTGTTGACCAAAGAAAGAAAGAAAAACAGTTTCTGGGTTTATCGTTTATGTATTTACTGTTTTACTATTTTCTTATTATTTTTGGCTTTGTCTTGATTAACTTCTTCTTTTTTAGCTTCTTTCATTTATTTTATTCCTTTTTTTTGATATTTAATATATTGTCCTCTGAGCATGGTTTTAGCTGTATCTCTTAGTTTTGACATGGGGTGATTTCTGTGTTTATGTTTTCTAGAAATTCTCCAATTTCAGTTTCTTTATTTTAAAATTTTTATTTACCTATTTATTTTGGTTACCTAATGAGATGTTTGAGAGAGAATTGAAAATTCCAGATAGTGGGACTTTTTGTTTTGTTTTCTGACTTGGTTAATAATTTACATACTTTTTGCACTTCGATTAGAGAATACTAATTCTCTAATTAGTACTATTCTTTAATTTTACTTTTTTTGAAATTTTTTGAAATTTCTTTGTGGCCTATTAAAGTGTCAATTATTATTAATACTCTCTGAGCACATTTTTAAAAGGTTACATTCTTTGTTTCATGTTGTAGAGTGAAATGGATTGATCAGGCAGGTTTACATTATTAAATAACTATTTTATTAAGGTCTTGTGTTTTCTTGCCTTTTTTTTTTTTTTTTTTTTTTTTTTTTTTGTCCATTTGCTGGGGTTATGGTCTGAGAGAGATGAATAGAAGACGAATACAATTTATATGTGTTGTTTCTTCTGGTAACTGCTATGTGAAGTAAAACATATCTCACACTTTTTTTATTATAAGGTGTTATTTGTCTTATTTAATTCTTTTTTGGGCCTGAACACTAATTTACCTGGTATTCAGGTTATGGATTTCTGCCTTTTTTTTCATTCTGGTATTCTTTTTCCCTTTTCAGTCTTTTAGAATCACTTCATTTTAGTTGAGTCTCTTGTATATTATTGAACTGAATTTTACTTTGAGATCCATTCTGAAAATGTTTCTTATAAGTTAGACTATTTATTACATTTTCTTACTAAGACGGATAAGAATTGAGTTCTGTTATATTTGTCTTTTCAATTTAATTTTTTTAAGTCTGTGATCTGTTTGTATTGTCTTATTATCTTACATGTAGGTTTATATGTTTTCTGATTTTAGGATGGTTTTTGTATGTTTGTTTGAGTAGTTACTTTCATGATTATAGGTTTGTTTAGTAAAGGTTTATACAGTCTTACTGTTTGCCACCATGAGTATGATGATAAAGTAGCCTACGTTCCCTTCCCTTTTTTCTCTCTTCTCACCCAACTGATTTTAATTAATAATGTTATCTTCCTTAATATATTTTTTACTCTTTTTAAAATTTTTTTGTTAATCCTTACCTGAGGATATGTTTTTCATTGATTTTTAGAGAGAGTGGAAAGGAGGGGCAGAGACAGAGAGCGATAGAGAAACATCAATGTGAGAGAGACACATCGATTGGTTGCCTCCTGCAGGTGCCCCAACCCGGGCTGGAGATCAAGCCTGCAACCCAGGTACATGCCCTTGACTGGAATAGAACCTGAGGCCCTTCAGTCCACTGGCCAATGCTCTAACCACTGGGCAAACAGCTAGGGCTATTTTTTGCTCTTAAATGTGCTTATATTATTTGTTAGCTTTGAATGAATACTGAACTTTACAGCATTACAAGTAGGCACGGCAGACTTACTAACTTCCCATCTCTTTCATTTTCCTTCTCTTTGTTTTATTTCTATGTTGATTACATATCCTGATAGGAACATAACATTTAAATTCTAATTTGTCACTCTCCTCATTTGTTTTTATCTCAGTTTTAAGGTTTAAAACATTTTAGCTCTCTGCCAGTCCTCTTTCTCTGGTTTCTCCAAGTTATCTGTTGTTGTGCTGAAGTTCATCTTCTAATAATTTACTTAAGAAGAAATATCCCTTGAGTTTTTGTATGTTCAGAATGATATATCTGTGGACTTTTTGCTTGGTCAGAAAAGTCTTTAGTTTTGAAGATCATCTTTTGTCCTTGATCCTCAGGTGTCTTTCTACCTTGCCTATAAAATTTGGCTTGAGCCTGAGGATTATAACTTGCTCCCTTAGGGAGGCTGGAGTGGTAAGCTAGTAAACTGCTACTACCAGTAGTATGTTTCAAGATTCATTCATGTTGTATCCTTGATTAGAATTTCCTTCCTATTTAAGGCTGAATAATATTTCATTGTATAGTCATGCTATATTTTGTTTACCCATTCATTTATCAATTATTGGACATTTGGGTTGTATCTATTTAGCTATTGTGAATAATGCTGCAGTGATTATTTGTGTACAAGTTTTTGTGTACATTTTATGTTTTCAATTCCCCTGGGTACATATACCTAGGGGTGGATTTCTGTGTTTTAGCAACTCAGTGTTTAACGTTTCTGTAACTGCCAAACTTTTCACAGTGGCTGCACCATTTTACATTACCAAAAGCTATGATTGAGGATTCCAATTTTTCACCACTGCTTGTTGTCTCTTTTAGCTTATAGCAATCCTAGTATGTGTGAAGTGGCATCTCATTATGGGTTTGATTTGCATTTCACTAATCGCTAATGATTTTGAGCATTTTTTCATGTGCTTAATGGTCCTCTTAATTGGAGAAATGTTTTTAAATCCTTTGCCCCCCCTTTTAGTTATGTTGTCTTTTTTAGTTATGAGTTCTTTATATTTTGTACATGTCCTTTATCAGATATAATTTGCAAATATTTTTTCCCATTTTATGAGTTATCTGTTACTTTCTTGGTATCAATTACAAGTTTTAAAATTTGATTTAATCCATCTTTACAATTTTTAAAGGTTTTAACTTTCAATTGTATTCTTCCTTCATTAAAGAAATAGTGGTTAGCTGTGGCTGGTGTGGTTCAGTTGGTTGGAGTGTCGTTCTGTGCAATGATGGGCTGTGAGTTCAATTTCTGGTCAGGGCACATACCTAGATTTCAGGTTTGATTCCCACTTGGGGCATGTACGTGAGGCAATAGATCAATGTTTCTTTCTCACATCAGTGTCTGTCTATCTGTCTGTCTCTTTCTCTCTTTGCCACCCTCCTTCCCTCAATCCCTCCCTCCTGTCCCTCTCTCCCTTCTTCCCTCTCTAGAATTAAAAAAAAAAAATAGTGGTTAAAATAATCTCAAAAGGTTGGCATTTTATTTCTTAGTCTATTAATTTGAAGGACTCCACAGAAGTGAAATCTAGAATTCCCTTAATTGGATGTTACTTTATAGTTAATTTATACACACACATAATTGAAATTTCACAGAAATGTTTATATCATAAACGTATAAAGATTAGAACCTCTCCTAGCACCTCAGAACGCTCCCTCACTGAAATGAACTTCTGAGTATAAAGTCAATCAAAATCAGAGAAAGTACCTAAGAATCTCTTAGTTCCTTGTTTTAAATATAGGTGAACCTGGTTATTGGTTTAGTTACTTTGAAGCCATATAGGTTTAATCAGATTTTAGCAGATGGATGTTCAGACTTTCTTTAGATTAATATAAACAGAATACTCTTCACAGGTGGAATGCTTCCCTTGATTCTTAAACAACTTTTCCTGATCCAGCTTTTTTAAGGAGAGTTTGCTGGAGTTTTTTGTTTGTTTGTTTTTAAGATAAAATACAAGTCAAATTTATTAGAGTGTCCACAGTCAGCAATGGTGATCTTCTTGCTGGTCTTGCCATTACGGGACCTAAGCGGTCCATGGCTGTCACAATATCCATGCCTTCTTTCACCTGGCCGAAGACCACATGCTTGCCATCCAACTACTCAGTCTTGGCAGGGCAGATGAAAAACTGGGAACCGTTTGTGTTAGGTCCAGCATTTGCCATGGACAGGATGCCAGGACCTGTATGTTTCAGGATGAAGTTCTCATCCTCAAATTTCTCCCCATAGAATTCAGAAGGGTCGCGGCATTAGGAAGGTTGAGAACTGCTGCCATAGATGGACTTGCCGCCTGTGCCATTATGGCGTGTGAAGTCACCACCCTGGCACATAAATCCTGGAATAATTCTGTGAAAGCAGGAACCTTTATAACCAAATCCTTTCTCCCCAGTGCTCAGAGCACGGAAGTTTTCTGCTGTCTTTGGAACTTTATCTGCAAACAGCTGGAAGGAGACTCGACCCAAGGGCTCACCTTTGCGGCGATGTCGAAGAACACAGTGGGGCTCACCATAGTTGGTCATGGGCGGCTCCCGGGCGGCAACATCTGCAAAGCCATTTTGCTGGAGTTTTTCTGAGAGACATAACCTCCTCCCCTTCCTCTTGCTCAGTTCGGAAATATGAAAAAACTGAGTTTGTGGGAAATCTATTAGTATGTTATGTCACTTGATGGCGCTGTTGCTCTGGGAACATCAACATTCTGGAAAAAGTCTCAATTTGGATGTTGATTTCAGAGTAAATGACCCCAGTCTTTTGTATGTTATATTTATGTTTTTTGAATCATCATCTGTTTTAGTGTTTTCTAATTGACTGGTAACAGTGTTGTCTCTTGTTTTTTCCAGACATTTTGAACACATAAAATTCATAATTTTCAACAGTTAAATTCTTTAGATTGTGTTGATTTGATTTCTCTCTCTCTTTTTTTTTTTTTAGAGAGAGAAAAAGGGAGAGAGAAATATTGATGTGAAATTAAGACTGGATAAGCTGCTTCCTGCATGCCCCCTATTGAAGATAGAGCTTGAAAGCCAGGCATATGCCCTGACTGGGAATCAAACCGGCAAACTTTTATTGCACACACAGAGCCCAACCTACTGAGCAACACCCAGCCAGGGAAATTCTTTAGATTTTAAAATGAAAAAAAGAGGGAAATTTCTTTTAGAAAACTGTATATGAGATAAAAATCTTTAAGAATGCCTTTTCCCCTCTCAGTAACATGTGTGTTTGCTTCTACATTCTTGTTATTACTTGTACTATTATTTGACTGGATGTTTACTAACTTCATCATTAACTGCTAGGAGGATAGTTAAATGTATGATTCAGGAGACCTTGAAAGTATAAGTAAGGTTTTATTATTGTATAAGGAAAAACATTCTTTTAAAAGATTCACTCATTAACTCTTGTTAAAAATAATTATCTCTTAGAAGATTATAAAATTCAATTTTCAAAGAAAGGATGTAAGGTTACTTTCTAATTGACTTTCAGAAAAGCCAAATAATATATCTAGCTTAAATTTTAACAGAAATTTGCTCTTTAAGTTGATTAAAATGTTCTATTTATGTTTATATAACTTTAATGTGCTCAATATAGAATTTGGCACTCCATTTTCTTTCAGGCTCATTTGTAGAAAAGACAGAAAAGCACACTTGTGCAGGACTAACATTAAGAAAATATTTATGGTATTAGGGATTTTATTTTGTGAAGTAATGAATGAAGAATCATAAAAGTTGAAAATTTAAATAGGGCAGGATGACATTTAGTTTCAACTATCTATTACAACTATCTTTTACAAAGTGTAATGGAAAAAGAGGGATACTAGGAACTTGTTAGTTTGAGAACTTGTTGAGTTTAATAGGGGGTAGAGGATTCTGAGAGAATGGAACTTCCATGTAGCCAATTACAATAGAAATAAAACCTAGGATTACTAACTAGCTGGAAAGGCTTGAAAGAATCCAGATCTTCTAGGGAATCTTTAAACTATGTTTTAAATCCCTTCTGAAGCTGAAACCACTTACCTGTGTTGTTAGGGAGCCTGAAGGGATAGCACAGATTGCTTCACTTTAAAATAAATAGCTATACCTACCTTTCTTTGGGGGCTGGGAAAAAACTTTGAAGTTGATTCAGCTAATTGGAAAAAGAAAAAAGTGAAGCAAAGTGTAAGTGTCTTGTCCAGGAAAAGAAGAAAAAGGAAATGACCTAGGTAAAAAAAAATTTGATGCTAACTTATAATCTGAAATTTTATTGAAAAATACATTGAAAAGACAACCGTGATTAAAATTAATTTTAAAATTTAAAAACTTGAGCTAGTTCTTCAAAAAATCTAAATAGAGAAGCATTTAGAAAGCATAAAAGAAAAGAACATTAAAAAGTTTATGAAATGAGCCAGATGATATGCTGGAGATATTTAAAAACTACTTGAAAATCTTAGTGAAACAGATAATTGTTTGGAATAAATACACATTTTTAGAATAATCCAAGACAAAATAGACGAGTCATCATGGGGAAAACTGTACAAAATTATCTGTTAATTTTGTCTTCAGTAGATTAAGACAAGATAGCTTTATTGATTTGTTTTTTAGCCTTTATGAACAAGTAATTTTTCTGCTATATTGTTCATTCCAGAGCATGATAGGAAGAAACAGGCAAAATTTATAACAAAAAAAGAGCCCAGAAGTTAAAAGTATTGACCAACCTCAGTTTTGAATTTTGTTATAAAAATCCTAAGTAAACCACTAACCTCATATTTAATAGTATATTAAAAATAAAAATCTAGCCTTGACCCGGTGGCTCAGTTGGTGGGATCATCATCTGTACACCAACAGGTTGCAGTTTCAGTTCCAGGTCAGGGCACATACCTAGCTTGTGGGTTTGATCCGGGATCAAGTGCGTACGGGAGGCAGTCAATGTTTCTCTCACATCAATTTTTTCTCCTGTCTCTATAAAACCAATGAAAACATATCCTCACATGAGGATTAAAGTCAATAAGTATATATATATATATATATAAATCTAGAATTATCAAAGAGGATTGACCTTAGGAATGAAAAGATATTTTTTTCTTTGAAAAGATATTTAAATAGGAAACCTATCCTATCTAATAAAAGAGAAATATGGTAATTGGCATATGACCGCTACCCTTCCCATTGGCTAATCAGGGTGATATGCAAATTAACTGCCAGCCAATATGGCGGCCGGCAGCCAGGCAGCTTGAAACTAAACATGAGGCTTGATTCCTTCAGTGATGGAGGAAATCAGTGTTCCCTGCCTGCCTTGCAGGCATCTGACCCTGCAGTTTGAAACATTTTAAAAAATATAGAAGCAAAAAAAACCCCCCAAAACCAGCTTTCAGTGAGCTGGGATCTCAGAGGTGGAGTCAGAGCTGGAGTTGATACAGAGTTTCGACTATAGAACCGAAACAAACCAGATACCTACTTTCAGCAGGGGAGGCCTAAGAGCTGGAGCCTCAGAGCTAAAGCTGGCCCAGAATTAAAAAAAGAAAAAGAAAAAAGGGAGCGGTTGGGATATGACGGGGCACCGCCCAAACCCCCTGATTGCCCTGCAGCTCTGTGTGTGACAGGGGGTGGGGCCACAATCTCCCTATCTGCTCTGCTCTGTTCGTGACAGGGGAAGGCACCCCAAACCGCTGATCTGCCCTGCACTGTGCCTGATTGGGGGAGCTCCCCAACCCGCTGATCGCCCTGCGGCTCTGTGTGTGACAGTGTAGAGCCGTAACCTCCCTATCCTCCCTGCCCTGAGTGTGAGAGTGGTGGCGCCCCAACCCCTGATTGGCCCTGCTCTGTGTGATAGAGGGCGGCACCCCCCCCCCCCCCCCCCCGCCATCGGCCCTGCTCTGTGTGTGATGGGGTAGAGCTATAAGCTCCCCATCGGCCCTGCCCTGAGTGTGACAGTGGCGGCACCCCAACCCACTCATCGGCCCTGCTTCGTGGGTGATAGAGAGTGGCGCCCCAACCCCCTGATCCGCCCTGCTCTGTATATGACATGGGGCGGTGCCCCAACTCCCCTATCAGCCCTACTCTGTCCGTGACGGGGGAACTCCTCAACCCCCTGATGGACCCTGCTCTGTGCGTGACGGGGTGGCGCCGCAACCTCCCCATCGACCCTGCCTTGAGTGTGACATGGGTCGGTGCCCCAATCCCCCAATCTGCCCTACCCTGAGCGTGACTGAGGGTGGCATCGCAACCTCCCAATCTCCCTGCTCTGTGCATGACGGGATGCCGCTCCAACTCCCCAATCGGCCCTGCTCTGAGCCCGACCAGGGGCTGTACCTAGGGATTGGGCCTGCCCTCTGCCACCTGGGAGCAGGCCTAAGCCAGCAGGTCGTTATCTCCCGAGGGATCCCAGACGGCGAGAGGGCACGGGGGGGGGGCTGAGGGACCCCCCCCCCCCCTCAGTGCACAAATGTTTGTTCACTGGGCCTCTAGTTAATATATATAATATCAGTAGTGAGAACTGTATGACTATTAAAACAAATTTCTTTTTATATTGATTTTGAGAGAGAGAAACATCAGTTTGTTGTTGCACTTATTTATTGATTTATTGGTTGATTCTTCTTTTTTAATTAAATCTTTATTGTTCAGATTATTACATTTGTTCCTCTTTTTCCCCCCCATAACTCCCCTCCTCCCAGCTCCCACCCCACCCTCCACTCTCACTCCCCACCCACTGTCCTCATCCATAGGTGCAGGATTTTTGTCCTGTCTCCTCCCGCATCTCCCACACCCCTTTCTCCCACACGAATAGTCAGTCCTTTCCCTTTCTATGTCCCTGATTCTATTATAATCACCAGTTCATTCTGTTCATCAGATTATTTATTCACTTGATTCTTAGATTCACTGGTTGATAGATGCATGTTTGTTGTTCATCATTTGTATCTTTACCTTTTTCTTCTTCTTCCTCTTCTTAAAGGATACCTTTCAGCATTTCATATAATACTGGTTTGGTGGTGATGAACTCCTTTAGCTTTTCCTTATCTGTGAAGCTCTT
>NW_006283011.1:42908-56943 GCF_000327345.1 Myotis davidii
TTTTTCTGTCATTATTTCTTCACATAGGTTTTCAATATCTTGCTCTTTCTCTTCTTCTGGCACCCCTATAATTTGGATGTTGATACGCTGGAAGCTGTCCCAGAGGCTCCTTACACTATCTTCGTATTTTTGGATTCTTTTTTCATTTTGCTTTTCTGGTTGGGTGTTTTTTGCTTCTTCGCATTTCAAATCTTTGACTTGATTCTTGCGCTCCTCTGGTTTGCTGTTGGGAGTCTGTATAATATTCTTTATTGCAGTCAGTGTATTCTTAATTATTAGTTGGTCCTTTATCACAACATCGAGAGTCTCTTTTGAGTTCTTGAGGATCTCCCTATACTTAGGGGTGGTCTCACCAGTCTTTTCGAGGGCCTTACTAAATTTATCGGTGGCTTCTAGACAGTTCTTGAGAGACCTTAAAAGTGTGGTTTTGAATTCTATATCCAGCATTTTGCTTTCCTCCATTTCTGTCATTTGTGTCCTGTTTCTTTGTCTCCGCATTTTTTATGCTTTCTTGGTGCACCCCCTAGTGGTCTTTGTGCGCAGTCTTGTAGTGAAGCCTTGATTGTTGGTAACACTGGGGGGTATTTGACCTCCAAGTCAACTGGCTGTGAGAATCAGCTGTGTCTTCAGTGGGAGAACTTCTGTCCTCTAGGGAGGTGCTAATCTAGCCTTTGCCTGAGGTTATCCAGCAAATGCCTCTGTGCAAGGCTCGGTCAGAGCAGGTCCCAGGGGATCAACAGGGCGGGTGGAGTGAGCAGGTATGGCTGCCTCTCAGTGTCCCAGCAACTGCTGCAAGTACCTTGGAGAGAAAGCTGACCTCGAGTTCTGACTGATGCCAGACAGTCCCACTTCTCCCGTCTGAGTCTGGGTCCCCAGAGACTCGCCTGGAACTGGAGCCCAGAGCCTGAGACTCCCTCCCGATTGAAACAGACAACCGCGCCCTCACCCGCCAGCCCACTCCACACGCACCTCCGCACCTTTGTATTTTACTTCCGTACCGCGCTTCCTCTGAGTCTCCGTATGCTTTTCTCTTTCCTTCTAGTTGTAGAATTTCCCCTTAGCCTATCTTTCTGTGGTTCTGGGTGATGTTCGTTTCGTCTGTTAGTTGTATTTTTGAAGTGGTTGTGCGAAGCAGCAATCTCCGGTGTTTACCTATGCTGCCATCTTGGTTTCTCCCCTGTCTTCTTTCTTAATACATTTTTCCTGGTTGATTCTTGTATGTGCTCTGACCAGGGATTGAACTTGCAACTTTGGCATATCAGGATGATACACGCTCTAATCAACTGAGCTGCTTGGTCAGAGCCTATGATTATTTCATTAATTGCATAAAAGGTATTTGATAAATGAGCTTTTATTTGATGACATATAAAACTTGATCAAGTTTAATATTCGTATAAAAATAGGATGATGTTTTATAATATAGTGAAGAATAGACTAAAGTTAACAATACACTTAATTGTGAGATACCAGATACATTTATGTATCTAACAAGTATCTATTAAGCACCTACTATGATCTAGGCCAGTGATGGTGAACCTATGACATGTGTGTCAGAGGTGACACGCGAACTCATTTTTTTGGTTGATTTTTCTTTGTGAAATGGCATTTAAATATACAAAATAAATACCAAAAATATGTCTGTTTTACTATGGTGGCAAATAGCTCCCCCCTGTCACGCACAGAGCAAGGCCGATCAAGGGGTTGAGGAGCTCCTCCCTGTCACTCACAGAATAGGGCTGATAGGGGAGTTGGGGCACCGCCCCATGTCACACACAGAGCAGGGCGGATCAGGGGGTTGGGGCACTGCCACTCTCACACTCAGGGCAGGGCCAATGGGGAGGTTATGGCTCTACCCTGTCACCCACAGAGCAGGGCTGATCAGGGGGTTGTTTTCCTGGTCAGTGTGTGTCATAGTGACCAGTCATTCCAGTCTTTCTTCTGTTAGGGTCAGTTTGCATATTACCCTTTTACTATATAGGATAGAGGCCTGGTGCACAGGTGGGGGTTGGCTGGTTTGCCCTGCAGGGTGTCCCGGATCAGGGTGGGGGTTCCGCTTGGGTGCCTGGCCAGCCTGGGTGAGGGGCTGATGGCTGTTTGCAGCTGGTCACACCCCCTTCAGTGTGGGGGTCCCCACTGGGGTACCTGGCCAGTCTGGGTGAGGGGCTGAGGGCTGTTTTCAGGCTGGGGGTGACTGAAGCTCCCAACTGCACTTTTTTTTTTAATGTTTTTTATTCTGGGCCAGCTTTAGCTCTGGCTCCAGCTCTGAGGCCTCCACTGCTGAAAGCAGGTATCTGGTTTGTTTGGGTTCTATAATCGAAACACTGTATCAACTCCAGCTCTGAGATACAGGAGGCTGATAGCAGGTTTCTGGTGTTTTGTTTAGCTTCTATATTTGTAACAATGTTTCAAACTGCAAGCTCATAGGCTGGCAAGGCAGGCGGGGAATGTTGGTTTCCTCCGTCACGGAAGCAAGGAAGCCTCATGTTAGCTTCAAGCAGCCTGGCTGCCGGCCGCCATCTTGGCTGGCAGTTAATTTGCATATCGCCCTGATTAGCCAATGGGAAGGGTAGCGGATGTACGGCTAATTACCATGTTTCTCTTTTATTAGATAGGATGTTAGAAGGTGATGTTTTATTTTTAAAAAACAGTGCAGGGTACTGGGATTGGGTTGGGTAGATTTGCAGTTTCAGGGAGCATTCACAATGAATCTCAATGAGGAGGTGTTATTAGGGCTGACTTGCTTCTTAGGGGAGTAAGCTGCATGAACAGATATTTGGGGAATTACAGCTGTACTTCAGCTAACTGAGAACAGCCAGTGTGAAGACTCCGAGGTAAGGGCTTGCCTGCTGTGTTGAGAATTAGTGAGGAGCTGGTGAGATCATTGAGCAGGAGACAATAGTGGATGAAGTCAGATCAGTTTTTGAGGTCACAGAAGTACTATTTGAGAGATTTATAATCTAAGTCTCCTAACTCCTAGTGGATTGCTTTTTGTTATCCCATGACTTTAAGTCATTTTAGTTTTTCTTACCTGTGGTTGTGGCAGTTGGAAGCAATGAACCAAGCATACATTTAAAGTCCTGTATTTGTATTTGGCAATTGATTATGTGAAAAAGAAAAAAAAGAAAACCTAATATTCTAACAGATAGAATATGTTAAAATATGGTATTCTCACTAAAGTTTGAAAATTAAGAAAGTAAATTTGGTATTAGTATGACTCTCTTTATTCAAGAAAAGTAAATGTTTTCCTCATGCATTTTTTTTTTTTTGCAGCAGTAGACATTCAGAAAATGATTACATATTTATGAGAGTATCTTATAATAATATCTCATTTCTGTAATATCAAGGAGTATTGTGACCAACATGTGTGCATTTTGTGTGACAAGAGCAATGTGCTAGGAGTTGGGAGACTTGGGTTACAAATCTCTCAAATAGTACTTATGTGACCTCATAAATTGATAAAACTTTTAAAATAATTTTTAGAAAACATTTTAAATAGAATTCACCATTAAATGTTTTGATTCAGCCCTAACCGGTTTGGCTTAGTGGATAGAGCGTCAGCCTGTGGACTCAAGGATCCCAGGTTCAATTCTGGTCAAGGGCATGTACCTTGGTTGTGGGCACATCTCCAGTAGGAGTGTGCAGGAGGCAGCTGATCGATGTCTCTGTCATCGATGTTTCTAACTCTCTATCCCTCTCCCTTCCTCTCTGCAAAAAATCAATAAAATATATTTAAAAAAATGTTTTGATTCAGACTTTTACATAATGGGTTGTATTTTTCATTGTTTCTTATGATGTATTTAACTTTGAGTTACCTACTACAAAGTCACCATATTGTTTACTTCTTTCAACACCTGTTCCCTTCTGAAATAGTAATTAATAATGTCCACCTTATAGAATGAACAAGTTAAATAATGTGTGTTAGATGCCGAACACAGGACCTGGCAGATTAGTAAGATTTAAATAAATGTTAATTTTTAAAATAAATTATAATTGTAAAAGAAATATAAAGTTTTTGAGGCTTTTAGGCATTAATTTGAGCACTTTCCTTTTCTTGATCCCATCTCCCCCCCCCCAAGATTTTTTTTTAACTGTTCCTCCCCACAGAAATCTTTAGTAAAAGGCAAAAGAGCTATGCGATATGAAGAGAAACCGGAGTATTCACCTTTCAAATTTTATATGTAGTCTTTCTTCCTTCACTATGTCTCTTCTTCCAGCTAAGGCTTCATCTGTCCATGCTGGGAGTTTTCGAGATCTAATTCTAAGCCTTGCATGTTATTCAGACTTTTCTTTGATGATCAAACCATTTTCATGTAGTATTCTATAGTGATAGATTCCAGGATAATTACAACGTAGCATTATTTGTTTGTGGTCTAAGTGGCTTTAGGCTGTTGTCGTTTTGGGGCTCTTTTGTTGAATTTTTATAGTTTTTAGCTTCCTTCACTGTCAGCTCTCATTACTTGCTGATGTCAGTGCAGTTGTTTGTTTATCTAATTATTTATTTATTTACTAGAGGCCCAGCCCAGTACATGAATTCATGCACCATTGGGGCCCCTCGGCCTGGCCTGCAATTGGGCTGAAACCGGCTCTCTGACATCCCCCAAGGAGTCCCGGATTGTGAGAGGGTACAGGCCAGGCCGGAGGACTCCACAAGTGCGTGATTAGAGCTGGGGAGAGACGAGGGAGGTTGGCCAGCCAGGGAGGGATCATGGGAGGAGGGTTCCAGGGTGTGTCCAGCCTGTTTTGCTCAGTCCCAATCGGCCAGACCCCAGCAGCAAGCTAACCTACCGGTCAGTGTGTCTGCCCCCTGGTGGTCAGTGCAAGTCATAGTGAGCGGTTGAGCAGCCTTAGCATATCATTAGCATATTACACTTTGATTGGTTGAACGGCCAAATGGTCACTTGGCATATTAGGCCTTTATTATATAGGATTAGTTTCTCGTTGCTTCTCATTTTCAGTGTCTAATCTGGTGAATGTTGATTCATTAGAAAATCAAGTTTTATAAAATAATGTCTACGGCAGGAATGAAAAGTATATTTTAGCTTATGTGTTGATTTTGATTGGTAGTAGTTGCCTGGAATGTTGTGTTAAGCAGTATTCGGGAGCTGCATCCAAATTTGATGAGAAAGTGCTCTGATAATAAAATGGGGTGGCAGAACTGGAAATCACATATTTGCCATTTATTGTCTAAAGTAAGAGTAAATAGGCACTGCATGAGAATCTGAGAGGGTGCTATAGTGATTAAAATCCGTAAGTTAGTATGTGGGTTGTGATATGATTTTGACTCTTAGATGCCTTTTGGATTATTGGTTACACTTTTACTTTAGACATTGAGGTTTCCAAATAACTTATCAATGGATAAGTAAAGAAAATGGTTTAAAAGGATTCTGCTTTGCACTATTTAGGTTAACTTTGTTTACTTAGTAATTATGTGATTAAAAATTTAGCCTAAGTATTTTCTTCACTTGATATTTTATCAAAATTGCATACTAAGTAAAATTGCAAATATGTGATTAAAGCACTGGGTGGAAAATACCATATTGTTAATAAGCTTTCACAAAGCGAATTGAATTTCTGTGTACTTCATTATGATGGCAATAAATAAGAATGTATGATTATTAGTTTTTTAGCCATTAATTTGTGAATATATCTGAGGAAGTTTAAATTTTTTAATGAATTATTTCTTCTGTCTTTCTTTTTACACATATCACATATAACTTTTGCAGGTTGGATTTGCTACCATTTTATGCAAGATTGGTTGCTACATTGCATCCCTGCATGTCTGATGTAGCAGAGGATCTTTGTTCCATGCTGAGGGGGGATTTCAGATTTCATGTATGTATTTAAGCATTTATTTTATAATTTACATAGATACATATACTTAAAAGTTGAGTGAGGATTCTTTAGTTTAAGAATATGATTTATTATTGGTAAGCATATTTTTGAAATCTGATAGTGGCCTAACAATTCAGAATCTAAGTCTAAATTTTTTAAATATAAATTTACTCAACAAAGCCTGAAATGATTAAGTGATATTACAATTTGGGGCTGAGCTGCTGCTTTCTTAATTCTCCATTGTAGGTACTGCCCTTTTTGATTTTGTAAAGAGAGAGCCAGCAGGCCTCATTGGTGTTCCCAGAAGAAACATAGGATTGGCCATTACCAGTCAGGGCACAGTGCCTATAAAATGCCTGTTTAGGTATTGGGGGTTCAAATATTTGGGGCATATGAGGTTCCACAGAGGATGTGATTTCAGTGCATGCTGTTGTAGCCCATGTTTTTATTGATTCTTGCCTTAAGAATCTTTACCTTGGTGAATTCTTTAAAAAGTATGCTGGTAAAGTACTAGGGACCTGTTAGCAGACACCTTCCTTCCCTTTCTGGTCCCAGGAATCTTAATAGACTACCAGTTAGTGGTTCTTCAAAACCCATATTACCTAGTCATCTTGTGGAGGTGATAGTTACAAATATAATCCTGAAAAGAGTAAAATGATATGTTAGGGGTGACTGAAAATGAGCATTAGTAGGCTTTGAAAAGACGTGAAATTCAAGTGTTTATGTTGTTAGCCAATGGAAAAATTGTGTTTACAAAATTTAGCTTTATAGTGAGTTACTTGGAATGCAAATAAATGTTTGCTATGCGCAGTATGCACTTTTTATTGCACTTGCTTTACACAATTCACTATTGCTGAGCACTTAGAGAACAATTCCCAAGGTCAGGAATCTTACCTGTAGTTGGGGAGATTAAGCAGATAGTAAGATTAAGCACTCACAGAAGCAAGAGAGAAATAAAAATGTAAACCCTAAATATATTCGATATTATAAGGAATTGCATGTTTAATTGCCAAATGACTCTTTGAGAGTCATTGCCTTGAGTTCAGAGGAAGGAGTGTTAGTGATGGGCTTCTTGTTCTAGGTGTTAATCTATTAATATGATATTTGTAGTTAAGATTTTTCTGGGCCGCTTCTGCTAAAGTATATTTGAGATTTTCATAGTATTAAGTAATGGCACGTTTCTATGTTTAAAGAAGTTTGGAAGCACTGAGATCAAGAAAGTAAAATTATTTTATTTTTGTTTTATTATAAGAAGTCTGAAAGCTTTGATAGGGTAATGTGCATTGTGACCCTTCTGGAGGGAGTTAGATAGGTAGTCACTCAGAGAACACACTTTGATAAATGCTGCTAGTTCAGGGACAGATGCATCAGAATTCATGATATTCTTGTTGATATATTTAATCTCATCATACAAATATGAAACTTTTATTAGCAGATAGTAAGATTGTATTTTATTGAGTTATATGCATACACCCTTAACCAAATTCAAAATTAAAATGCAAGTTGCTACACTAAGCATAATTAGTACTTTTGGTGAGAAACTTAAAATTAAGAAAATTCTATTCATGTATGCTTTCCCTCTCACCTTTAAAAATTGGGGAGAGAGTTTAAGGAACTGGCATTTTTTTGTTACTAGAAAAATATCAGTGTTAGGAATATACTTTGGTAACCACTGCTCTTGGGGGTGAAGGGAGGAGAGAAGAAACACCTACTTTTTCCAAGATCTGTTTGTTTCCTACCCCCAAATCTGCACACTTTGCCAATGACTTTTTATTAGGCTATAAATATGCTTAACACTAATATCCTTAAATGAAAATAAAATAATAGCAACAAGTAAACTTATCTCAAACGATCCCCTCCCCTCATTCTCTTTCATTTTCTTCTTGTTCAAGTTTTTTAAAGTATACTTGTCTCTTCTACTACTGACATTTATCCTTTGTTCTATCATAGCACCCTGGCAGAGACCACCAGTGTCTTCCTAATTGCCTTATGTTAGTCAATATCTCTGCAAATTCTAAACTGCTGGACTCTTCTGCTTTTTAGGAAACTGTCATTCTGGCTCTACCACATGCTAGTGTTGTAACTTTGGCCAAGTTACCTAAGTGTTTGAAACCTCAGTTTCCTTGCCTGTTAAATGGGGATAATAGTTGTATCTTTTAAAACAATTGTTTTTTATGGATTAAATGAGATAATGCATATAAAGTTGATCCCACAGTGCTGGGGCATAGATATCATTATAATAATAATTCTTCTCTGCCACCACTTTCTCCTAGTTCTTACTTATGACTACCATTCTCAATGTCCTTTGCTCTTTTTTCCAGCTGAGTTTATGTGTTGGTGTTCCCCAGACTTTCTTCCTTCACCCTCCTTTTTGACGGAACACATTTTACCTGGGGTTCAGTTAACATCTATTTCCCAGCAACCTCCAATACATATCTCTTGCCAGAACCTCTCTCCTGGTGCTTAGTAAGTTCTCATGTACGTCTAGCTAAATATGTTCATAAACTCATTAATTTCTTCTAAAAAATGTCTTTATCCTTCTCTTCCTTATATCAACTTCTATATTCTCCCTGTAAATTTGTGATATATTTTATCTGATCACTAAGAGAAATACCTCTATTTTTGCCCCTCTGACATTTAGGAGCTAGTGGTCACCAAATTCTGTTGATACTATTTTCTAAAACACCCCCTCAAATTTATGGTCTCCTTTTCATACCCACTGCCACTGCTTTTCATTTTCTAGAGCTTGAAATATGATAATAGCTTTTAAACCAGGTGTCCCCATCTCTGCCTTCTACCTAGCTCCATCATATCACATCTGATTTTATTTGACCCAGCTTAAGAATCTCACCTGAGAAATAAAGCTGGTTAGCAAAACTGTATGAAAAACATATAGTAGTCAAAGAAATTCTAGTATTCTAGTTAAAACATCAGATTTGCTAATTTGACTAGTAGAGTAGTAAAGCTAATAGAAATGAAACCATTCACATATACTATGATTGACATTTGGAGAATGAATTTGGCAATATGTTTCAAAATCCTGAAAGGCATTCATACATTGGACAACTCTGAGAATCTGTCCTAAAAATTCTATATAGCCCCAATGCTGTATTCACATTATGAATTGTAATAGGAAAAAGAAAACAGAAAATAACATAAAAGCTAAACAATGGATTAAGAAAATGATATAGAGCCATTGAAAGTGGTATTTACCAAAAAGTTTTCATCTCATAGAGAAAGCACTTTTAGGGGGGAAAAAGCAAGCTATAAAATCTTATACATAATAAACTTAGTTATGTTAAAATGTATTATCAGTATGTTAGCAGTGACTGTCTTTGAATAGTGAGAAATATTTTTTCTTTTCTAATTCTCTAAATTTTTAGCAGAGTCTGCTTCTTTGATAACGAGGGGACAACTTTTACATAAATATAAACATATCAACCTCACTGATTGACATTTTTTAAAAATTTAAATTTTTTCCCATCACCATTAATCTCCCCTATACCCTATTCCACCTCCACCCCTGCAATCACCACACTGTTGTTTGTAACTGATTGACATTTTTAAAATTAGTGTTCTCTTAGCTTTTTAAGTAAGCCTCTCGGTAAAATAAGTTAACCACATATTCCAATATAGGCATATTTATTTATAAATTAGTATGCCTTTACAATTGTACCAAATATTTTATGTACTTTCTAAATCATATAAAAGTACACTGAAAATTATTATATAAAAACAAAAACATAAATAGAAGTTCTAATACCCCATACCCGAGTAGATCAAGAGTCTTGCCTATCCTACTTTGTAGATTAGTGGTCCACAGAATAAATGTTTTTTTAAAAGGAAAATGTACCTATAGATTTAGTGTCTACTTAGTGTTTAGCCTATAGTAGATTTTCCAAAAAATTACTTGAGTGATTACAAAAATAAAGTTTATATAAAACAAAATGAGCAAGTTATGGTGAATAGAAAGTATAATGTCTACTTAAGATGACGTTTAGGGGTGCGAGTATTCTTTCTATAGGGGAATAATGAATGATAGGCCTTGGAAATTCTTTTTATATGTTGACATATCTGAAGAGTTTTTATTGCATATGAATTTAGTTATTCAGTCTCAGTTTTAGCTGTCAATAAATAAGCTGTAAGCACCATTTTTGCTAAAGATGATTAATTATATAAGTAAAATTTTATGCGACATTGAACTAAAGTATATATAAAAATTAAACGTTAATTCATCTACGTACTTTTGCAGAAGTGTTTTGACATACCTTTTGATCTAAAGGAGTCAGCAAATGAGACTGGAAAATACTGAATGAGGATTCAGAATGAGTTAGTCTTTTTTTATAAGTGACAGTCTTTTGAAAAGCCTTTTTTTTTCATCTGAAAAGGAGGGAATGAGATCATTGATTTCTAATATTTCATTAAAAAATTCTATAATTTTGTTATGTTAGTGAGATTGTATCTCCTTAACCTCAATAATGTTTAAGAGTAATTGTGGAAAATACACTGTTACATGTTTTGAAAGCTGTAATGCTCAGTAATACTTAAAATTGTATGATACTCTACTGCAGTTGTTAAGAGCTTGTGCATCCAGAATCACCCAAGGAGATTTTTAAAAACATATATGTATTTCCCAGCCCTACTCCCCATAAATATTAATGTATCATTTTTGAAATGCTTTTTAATACTTTTTTTATTTCTATATTGTTTTGACTCTAAAATAAACACATGCTCAGTGTTCATGATTAGAAAATATAAACGTATAAAGTAGAAAGAAGGCAGAAAAACCACATAATTTCATCACTTAAAAGTGAATCCCAGTAATATTTTAGAATATTTTCTTTACCTTTATCTCTCCGTAGTTTTTCATGCATGAATTTATATTGTATGTACAATTTTCCATTCTTTATTTCTCACGCAGAAACATTTTACGGTGTCATTTAAAACACTTCTTATACATCATTTTAAAGGTTGTATAATCTTTTGTCCTGTATATTACTTGCTTATTATCAAGTGAAGTGTAGTTATCATTACCGCCACCATCATCATCATCATCCTTATTTTTATCCTTATTTTACCAAGTGAACCAACAGGTTCAGAGGGTTTATGTGAATTATCTAAGATCATATAGCCTCAAAAAATGGCATAGAGTGACCATAAAGGCTGAGCTGTTCTGACCATAGATATTTTTTGTTCTTTCATTTCTGTAATATATGCATAAACATTAAGCATTTTTATTTATTTGTTTACTCAGTAAACATGTAATATCCATGTATTAGTGATAAAAATATACAAATATAGATAAAATTAATAGTAGCTAATAGTTATTGGACTCTTCTTGGTCTTTGTAAGTACTTTTGCATGTGCTGTACATGTACCAATTTCACTTAAGACTCACAGCACCCCTACTAGGCATGTTATTTTTATTATTTCCATTACACAGATGAGGAAATTGAGGCATAGAATTTAAATAACAGCTAGTAAATTATGGAACTTGGATTTAAACCCAGCAAATCTTGCTCAGGATCCACATTTGTAATCTATCCTAGGAGTTCACAAAGTAAGAAAAATTAATAATTTGATCCGATGTATTTGTGAAAGGGTCTTTATGAAGGCTGTACTCTTTTCTAAATTGCAAGGCTAAAACAGTCAATTTTATTCAATATAATTTTGTTTAATATTAGAAACTAGAAACCAAACTAGGTTTGGTTTTCTGATAAAAATGTAATTCTGAGGTTAAATCCGATTACATTTATCTTGAGGTGTCTGTTCACACTGTATTGCTGTAATAGGATTTTGTCATATTCAGTATTTCTTCAAATGTGTGCCTAAGTAGGAGGTTATATTTGCAAAGGACTTGAACTTTAATATATGGCTGTGACTGCTGATAAAAGAGAATAGTTATTATATTGGAAATTTCATTATAATGAATTTATAATAAAAAATGCAATATATAGTTTGTCAATATAATACAGTAACTGAGCCTTAATAATATTTTTGCTTAAATGAGCTTTTGGTGTTCATTATTTATAAAGCAGCATCTCCTAAAGTGTGTTCCTTATGATATTAATATAATGGAATCTTAACTAGTCATTGTTAACATTTCAAAAGGGGGATTTATGTTGCCAAATAAATTTGAGAAACATTTAATTAAGTTAAACAGATTTCTTATTTTGTGATCCTTTTAGCCTTATAAAATGCATTATTTGACTATGGAACTGTTTTTGCAAAGTACATCCTGGCACTGGTATTATACAGAACTTATTTTGCCTTAATGTAAAACAATTTGAATATAGCAGGAAATTATACCAAATTTATTTAAAATATTTAGAGTGAGTTCAGTCTTGTTAAAATAACAGTTCTTACCAGAGATTTCAAAGTGTTAATTATCTAAGCAGTATCTCTTTTAATTTGTAGGTACGAAAAAAGGACCAGATCAATATTGAAACAAAGAACAAAACTGTTCGTTTTATCGGAGAACTAACTAAATTTAAGATGTTCACAAAAAATGATACATTGCATTGTTTAAAGGTTAGTGCTGAATTATTTTTAATAGACAAATTTAAAGTTTTTGTTACAGATGCTAGAAAAAGTGAAATAATTAAGAAATATTTCATTTATACAAAGGAAGGCAAGAAGGGGGTAAAAAGGAACATTAAACAGGTGAGCAAAATAGAAAATAAATAATAGCCTGGCCGGTTTGGCTCAGTGGTTGACCTATGAACCAGGAGGTCACTGTTTGATTCCCGGTCAGGGCACATGTCCTGGTTGTGGGCTAGATTCCCAGTGTGGGGCGTTCAGGTGGCAGGTGATCAGTGATTCTCTCGCATCATTGATGCTTGTCTCTCTCCCTCTCCCTTCCTGTCTGAAATCAGTAAATATATATATGTATTTAAAAAGGCATTTGCTTAAAAAAAAACAAAAAACTCACCACCACCACTATATGCTACCTATAAGAGACATACTCTTTTTTTTTTTTTAATATATTTTTTTTGATTTTTTACAGAGAGGAAGTGAGAGAGATAGAGAGTTAGAAACATCGATGAGAGAGAGACATCGATCAGCTGCCTCAATTTGTATAACTGTAAACCTATTTTGCCCACCCCTTTATAAAAATCAGAAAGACTAAAGTAGAAAGATGGGGGAAATATACCATGGAAGCACTTTTTAAAAAGACACCTGGTTTCATTATTATTAGACAAAGTAGACTTTAAGGCAGGGGTCCTCAAACTTTTTAAACAGGGGGCCAGTTCACTGTCCCTCAGACTGTTGGAGGGCCGGGCTATAGTTTAAAAAAAAACTATATACAAATTCCTGTGCACACTGCACATATCTTATTTTGAAGTAAGAAAAACAAAACGGGAACAAATACAATATTTGTATTTGCATGTGGCCCACGGATCATAGTTTGAGGACCCCTGCTTTAAGGGATGAAGCTGTATTAGAAATAAAGGTTAGTTGGCCCTGGCCTGTGTGGCTCAGTTAGCTGAGTGTTGGCCCATGTACCAAAAGGTCACTAGTTTGATTTCTCACCATGCACATGCTCAGTTGTGGGCTCGATCCCCAGTAGGGGCGAACAGAAGGCAGCCAGTTACATCAGTGTTTCTCTCTTACCCCTGCCCCTTTTCTTCCGCTCTAAAATCAATAAAAACATATTTTTTAAAAAACTAATAAAGAAGGTTAGTTGATAGTGATGAAGAGGTCATTTTAACACGAAATTGTTACTTCCTGAATCAGTATACATCTAATAATGTAGCTTCAAAGTATATAAAGAAACAATTGACAAAAGAAATCCTATCTAATAAAAGAGAAAAATGGTAATTAGCCGTACATCCGCTACCCTTCCCATTGGCTAATCAGGGCGATATGCAAATGACTGCCAGCCAAGATGGTGGCCGGCAGCCAGGAAGCTTGAAGCGAACATGAGGCTTGCTTGCTTCAGTGATAGAGGACTCCAACATTCCCCGCCTGCCGCTGCCAGCTTCTGAGCTTGCTGTTTGAAACATTGTTACGAATATAGAAGCTAAACAAAACACCAGAAACCGGCTTTCAGCCAGCTGAGATCTCAGAGCTGGAGTTGAAACAGTGTTTTGATTATAGGACCCAAACAAACCAGATACCTGCTTTCAGCAGTGGAGGCCTAAGAGCTGGAGCCACGCCTAAGAGCTAAGGCTGGCCAAAAAGAAAAAAAAAGAAAAAAAGG
>NW_006283011.1:57540-60783 GCF_000327345.1 Myotis davidii
CCCCCTGAGGGGTCCCAGACTGCGAGAGAACACAGGCCGGGCTGGGGGACCTCCCCTTCCCCCCGAGTGCACAAATTTATGTACACCGGGCCTCTAGTCTAATCTAATAAAAGACAAACATGCAAATTGACTGTACCTTCCATATGCCTTAAGCCACGCCCACCAGCCAGTCAGAGTGGCTATATGCAAATTAACCCAACCAAGTTGGGGGATGGCAGCCAATAAGCTGGAGCGAGCAGGAGGCTTGGTTGCTCCAGTGATGGAGGAAGCCAAGCTTCCCACAGCCAGCTCTGAGCTCCATTTAAGGCAACAAAGTTTCAATTATAGAAGATAAATAAATCCCAGATACCTGCTTTCAGCAGGCCGTGGCCATGGAGCTGGAGCGAGCAGGAGGCTTGGCAGAGGGCTCTGAGCTCCACTGAAGGCAACAAAGTTTGAATTATAGAAGGTAAATAAATCCCAGAATAAAGAAAAAAAGGAGAGGCTGGGGGCTTCCGGCAGATGCTCAATTTAGGATCTGCCCCCTGGTGGTCAGTGCGCTCACATGGGGGATCTCTGTTCAGCCACAAGCCAGGCTGAGGGCTGCCAGTACAGCGGTGGTGGTGGGATCCTCTCCTGCCTCCTCAGCAGCACTAAGGATGTCAGACTGCAGCTTAGGTCTGCTCCCCGCTGGCAAGTGGACATCCCCCGAGGATTCCCGGGCTGCCAGAGGGATGTCTGATTGCCAGCTTAGGCCCAGTCCCCTGGGGAGCGGGCCTAAGCCATCAGGTGGTCATCCCCCGAGGGGTCCCAGACTACGAGAGTGCGCAGGACGGGCTGAAGGACCCCTCCGCCCCCACACCAAATGCACAAATTTTTGTGCACCAGGCCGCTAGTCTATAATAAAAGCAAAATATGCTAATTAGACCAGATATCCTTCTCCCGGGTGCCTGCTGTCAGAGGGAAGCTGATGCCAGCAGCCAGGGGAAGGAAGGCCTGTCTTGCACGAATTTTGTGCATCTGGCCTTTAGTAAAGAAATAAAAGAGAAAAAATCCACAATCATAGTGAGAGACTTGAAAACACTTTAATAGCTGAAAGAACAGGCAGACAAAATCTGTAAGTAGTAGCCTATCTAATAATAGAGAAACATGGTAATTAACCGTAACTTCACTACCCTTCCCATTGGCTAATCAGGGCGATATGCAAATTATCTGCCAGCCCAGATGGCGGTCGGTAGCCAGGCAGCTGAAGCGAATAGGAGGCTTGCTTGCTCCAGTGATGGAGGAAGCCAAGGTTCCCCGCCTGCCACAGCCCAGCTCTGAGCTCCGGATACAACAATGTTGCAATTATAGAACCTAAACAAACTCCAGATACTTGCTTTCAGCCAGTGAGGCCTCAGAGCTTAGAGCAGCCAGTGATGGCAACAGAGTTTCAATTATAGAATCTAAACAAACCCAGATACCTGCTTTCAGCCGGCAATAGCCTCAGAGTTGGAGCCGGCTCTCAGCTCCAGTGACAGCTATAGAAGGTAAATAAATCCCAGAATAAAAAAAAGCAAAAAGGAGAGGCTGGGAGCTACAGTCGCCCACCAGCCTGAAAACAGTCCTCAGCCCCTCACCCAGACTGGCCAGGCACCCCATTGGGGACTCCCACCCTGAAGGGGGTGTGACCAGCTGCAGACAGCCATCATTCCTTCATCCAGGCTGGCCAGGTACCCAAGCGGGACCCCCACCCTGATCCGGGACACCCTCCAGGGCAAACCAGCCAGCCCCTACCCATGCACCAGGCCTCTATCCTACATAGTAAACGGGTAATATGCAAACTGACCATAACAGCAGAAGGACTGGGAATGATTGATCACTATGACACACACTGACCACCAGGGGGCAGATGCTCACTGCAGAAGCTGCCCTCTGGTGGTCAGGGTGCTCTCACATGGGAGGAGCTCTGCTCAGCCACAAGCCAGGCTGATGGCTGCCAGTACAGTGGTGGTGGTGGGAGCCTCTCCCGCCTCAACAGTGCTAACTATGTCTGACTGCAGTTTAGGCCTGCTCTCCACTGGCAAGTGGACATCCCCTGAGGGCTGCCGGACTGCCAGGGGCATGTCTGATTGCCATCTTAGGCCCAATCCCCCGGGGAGCGGGCCTAAACCAGCAGGTGGTCATCCCCCTAGGGGTCCCAGACTGCAAGAGGGCATAGGCCAAGCTGAGGAACCACCCCCCCCCCCACCAAGTGCACAAAATTTTGTGCACCGGGCCTCTAGTATATTCAGAATTGAACAGCACAATTAACAGTTTTGATGTATTTGGCACTATACCCAATAGAATCAGAATTTACATGGAAAAATATTCATGTTAGTCAAAACACCCAAGGTATCAAATGATGTGATATGTCTGAATCTATTTGGTTTAGTAAATATGCATAGAAAAAGATTGGGAGAATTAATACTACCAACATGTTGTGGTAATGTGTTGTGTTTATAAATTTTATACAATAAGTCTTTTGTAGTCAGAATGTTAAAAATAAATGCTATTTAAATCAAAACAAAATAATTTAGAGAATGTAAGCTATATATGTGATGTGTTTAAATATGTGACATTTAATAATACATTTAGAAAGGGCTTTGATATTAATTTCCATATATCTATCTAAAACAAAAAACATTAAATATATTGAAGCTTTTAGAAAAGATTTTTATGGCAAAACACAAAAGATGTCTATTGATGAGGACTGTTAAACTAAAAGACTAGCTTTTGTTTTTTATACTGACATTTGAAAAATTGTTACACACATTAGAAATATAATGTTTTTTTTCTCTAATAGGCTTGAAGTATTGTCTTTGTGGTTTTTCATCATTATTATTATTACAGATGCTTCTATCAGACTTTTCCCATCACCATATTGAAATGGCATGTACCCTATTGGAAACATGTGGAAGATTTCTTTTCAGATCTCCAGAATCTCACTTGAGGACCAGTGTACTTTTGGTAAGGGTTTGAGAATCCTAGCAAGAGCTTGAGGTTGTTGATTTACTTCAGGGGTTAAAAATGTTGACCAGTGCCTGTTTGCTCTGTCATACAAACATAAACTTTTCTACCTTAACTAGAACATCCTGTACGTATGATCTGCCATTCCTGGATAGCTGTTGGTATTTTTCTCGCTTGGCTCTTAGTGAGTTAACAATATTGTGAATGGGGATTAAGTTTAATCAAAGATAACTTTAAAAAAAATCTTTAGTGTTGAAATTATTACAGATGTAGATA
>NW_006283011.1:60800-74166 GCF_000327345.1 Myotis davidii
TACACCCCCCCCCCCCCCCATTGACCCCTTTTCCCCGCACCCGCCCCAGACCTTTACCACACTATTATCTGTGTTCATGGGTTATGCACACAAGTTCTAACCAAAAATAACTTTGACAAATGATACAAATGAGCAGGTACTCTTAATACTATTATGTTAGGTTGGCGTGCCATAAGCACATAAATTATAAACAACATATATAATTAAATTTTAAAATTAAAAAATATAAAATATAAGTCTAAAAAATTACCTTGTGAGAGAAGTTATTTCGTAAGTTAATTAGAATGGTTAAATGACCATCAAGTTTATTAATCAATTAAGTTATTATGCTTATTGGTAATATTCATGCAGTTCTCTGATAGCCTTTTGCAGGATTGGTATTAGTGTTCAAGAGAGCTCTGGTTTTGGAATCCCTGGGCATACACTGTCATTACATTACTGTTGGTGTTACAAAAGTCTTGATTGTGTCATTTTCTCTAGGTATCTTATTTTTTTAGAATCCAGTTGTAAGCCTGAGTTTTCTGTCAATAATATTTAAAAATGAAGAAACATGAGAATTTATTTCTCCTAAACAAAAAGATTAATGTGAAGGCCATCAAATAGAATTGATTTCCAAATTCTCTTTAAGTTTATATCATATTAATCATATAATAGTTATTCCAAGTTCAAATTTTATTGTAACAGAGAAAATTCTTCCTCCTCTTTGGCTCCTACTGATAAGGTTAAATGAGACACTGCATATAAAAATGTATTAACTGAAACATGTTCTTATTAACCAATGTTACCTAATATATTTAATTAAATAAAAATGTAATAGAGATGCTAGGAAAGCTTAATTTTTATTATCTACTTTTTATTTATAACATTGAATCCTTAATATTTACTTTTTGCTGGGGAAAATATTTACTAATTGTGGTAGTATGGATGAACGTCACATTGCTGAAAACCAGAGTCCTTCCTGTCCGACTGGTTTTCTTGGTTCAGTGGATCCTTTTCGCTCTTACAGCAAAAGAAGCTAGCCTTTGTTAGTGATTCTCTTGCTTTCTGGATAGAAACCTTATTTATCATTTAACGTTTTTGTGAGGCCTATGTGTCAGGCATGTTTAGGAGAAGTGGTACAAAGTATACAATTGCCAAAGTGGTCCATATCTAGTGCTAATTCGAATACAATGTTGTAAGTGCACTAATAGAGCTATGCAGAGAACATTATGGGCTCATGAGTGGGGAGAGGGTACTTAAGTAGACTGATGAACCAAGAAATATCTTCCCTAGGGTACTTAAGTAGACTGATGAACCAAGAAATATCTTCCCTAACAGCTTCATAGTATTCACTGAATACAAACTCTTATGTCAGACCCATGGGGTATAAAGATGAAAAGATAGTCCATGCTCTCCTGGAGTCTAACTCAGGCAGAGGAGTAAATAGGCAATTGGAATACATGTGTAAAAGCAGTATAGGGCGTAGATAGAAGAGACATTTAATCTAGTCTTGGTATGTCAGGATAAGTTTCCTGGAAAAGTGGTGTTTATTTTAGAGACTAATCTGAGTCTTCAAGGCAGAGAAGAAAGACGCATCTAGTCAAGCAGCTGAAGATAAAACTGGAGAGGCAAGCAACAAAGTAGATTTATAAAGAGCCCTGAGCCCTTTACCAGCAGTTTCCCTCGACACACTTAAAACCCAGAGTTCTTACCATGTCAGTAGAGTCTGTTATTATTTGGCCCTCTCTACCTCTCATATCTCATTTCATGCAATTTCTTGTGGGCAACCTCAATGGCCTTCTTTTAGTTCCAGTAACATATAACTCTCTCGCCTCAGAGCCTTTGATCTTGCTATTGCTTCTGCTGTGAATGCTCTCTCCATGGCTCTTCTCAACCTTTTGTCATTTTTGTCATAACTTAGATCTCACTTTCTTAGAGAGGCTATCCCTAACCCCCTCTACCTAAAGTATAAAGTAGGCTTCTCATAACTCTCCATCTTAGTGCCTTATTATTTTTCTTCATACCTCTGATTACAATTATTATTTAAAAGATTGTAAGTTTTTTTGTTGAATTGTTTATTCTGTCTTCTTACGCCACACTGTTAGGCTTCATGAAGGTAGGAATCATGTCTGTCTTATTCACTGGTAAGTTCCAGCACCTGGAGTAGTGCCTAGCACATAGTAAGTGCTAAGTAAAATGTTTATTAAATGACTGAACAAATTCAGTAATCTTAGTGTTTAGTACAGTGGTTCTCAACCTTCTGGCCCTTTAAATACAGTTCCTCATGTTGTGACACAACCATAAAATTATTTTTGTTGCTACTTCTTAACTGTAATGTTGCTACTGTTATGAATCGTAATGTAAATATCTGATATGCAGGATGGTCTTAGGCAACCCCTGTGAAAGGGTTGTTTGACCGCCAAAGGGGTCACGACACACAGGTCCAGAGAACCACTGGTTTAGTATGATGCTATTTTAAGAATTAGGAGTGCTGTTTTAAGATCTTCAGCTAGTCAGTGGTTCTCAACAGGCATCTAGTGGGTAGAGGTCAAGGTTGCACAAAACATCCTGCAATGCACAGGACAGCCCCCATTCTCCCACAGCAAAGAATTATCCAGTCCAAAATGTCAAATTAAGAAAGCCTATAGTAGATGATGATTGACCAGATCTGTGTTTTTAATCACCTTCTCTGAGTTGATGCTCTGGACAAGATATAAGACCTTGGGGGCTTTTAGTTTTCTTATCTATAGAGACATGTCAGATTTATCTGGTACAGTATTGAATGGCACAAGCTCTGAGAATAATTTTTTTTTCTCAGTTGTATGTGGGACAGCCAGCACCCCTTTATTCATATTTTTGGTTCTTAATTTCAATCACTCATCTATATGAAACTTGTCATACTCAGAGGTCATGTAGTTTGGCAGAATTATAAATTACATTTGTAGCAAAAGTTCTCTGAATAAAGGCCTAAGATCAAGCAGTTATTAGCTAATTTGTTATAAACAAATGATCAGTGGCATAATAATTAGTCTGCTTGCACACTCTTAGAAATACAGAAGTACCGACTGGTTGTTTTTTTTCTTTTTCTAGACCTTTATCCTAAAATCTTATCACTGAGTATAGGAGTTTTGTAGGAATAAAGAAATCTTAGAATGAAAGTATTTTGACTAGTGTAGACTTTTTATTTTAGGAACAAATGATGAGAAAGAAACAAGCAATGCATCTTGATGCAAGATATGTCACAATGGTAGAGAATGCATATTACTACTGCAACCCACCTCCAGCCGAAAAAACAGTGAAAAAGAAACGTCCTCCTCTCCAGGAATATATCCGGAAACTTTTGTACAAGGATCTTTCCAAGGTCACCACTGAGAAGGTAAATCTTAATGGAATCATGGAATAATGGTCAACGTGAGATTTGTGGTAGTTATATAATATTCAACTAAATTTTTTTCCATCCTAATGATAATAGTATTAAAAGCAGTGTACTTTCCTTCTAGCCTGTGCATGAAATTTTAGGTCAGGGACATATATTTCAGTTTTCCTAGATCAGTTTATTTATAAATTGCTTCAGTGTCCCATAAATTATAGGTAAGAAATGCAGGTACTTTGCATTGTTCACATTTTGTAAATGGAGAAATTAAAGCAGAGCTGTTCAAGTCTCAAGAGTGAAGTTTAGGAGATTTGGGATTAGATCCCAAGGCCCATTATGATTGACTCTATACAAATCACACTAAGAAATAATAGATATGTTGATACATAATATATGGGACAATATTTTGTTTTCCTATTATGATAACTTCTTAATTAAAAGGGCCATTCTTCTAAATTAAATTTTTTTTGACATAGAGTTTCAAAAATATATATAACATCAAAATTTAAATTTGCCTTTACATATTTTTCTTGAGAGTAGGGGCTCTTAACCTTGAATGGGTGTTAGGAAGCCCATGGCCCTCTAAAATTACATAGTTTTGAATTCTGGGCCTGTCTGTATTTTTCTGGAGATAAGGTCTGTGGCTTTCTTCGGATTCTCAACAGGAGTCACTTTCCAGAAAAGTTTAAGAACCACTGATCTGTTAACTGAATTATTGTAGTTACCTTACTAGAAACCTCACTTTTAAGTAAGATATGTTGAGCATAACATTTCTTGGTTTATTCTACAAGTTGAAACAATACAATGTAGAACTTCTTTCTTTTTAGGAGATAAAGTAATGGAAATTAACTTCTGGACAGAAAATACATCTGGGGAGGATAAAATGAAATAATAGATGGGTGGGAGAAAAGGTAATAGGAATGATAGTGCAGCTTTGAAAACTGAAACCAACTTTCAGAGAGTCGGAAAAATAGTTGTTTGAAACAATAAGGATTTTGATAGCTGTTTAGAATTGACTAGAATTGTAATCATTTGGTAAAATTTCCTGTAAGCAGATCCCTTTTTTTGTAGGCTTATTATTAATTTGTGGACTATAGAGAAAATAAGTTATATGGGGCTGATAAGGGAGAATTGCAATTTAATGGTTTGATAGACTATCAAATATAGAAAAATAGAGAATACTTACGAAGTTGAGATGACATTAACATTGCCAGTGAAGCTGATATGAGAAAATATTTAGTACTTAAAAGATGGATTGTGGATATAGAAATGAAAGGACTACTCTGCAATCTGCCAATAATATCTATATTCTTTCAGAATCAAAATGGATAGAACTTGATGATAGGTAGAGCTCTGCTAATTATCTCATTGACAGTATGGTCTTTGAAATCGTAATACCTAACTTTTATGGGGTTATTTATAATGTGGCAGACACTTTCCTACATACTTCACATGTTTTAACTTGTCTAATCCTCACAACAAACTAGCAAGTGCTTTTATTATCCCCCCTTTTACATATGAGGAAACAGGACACTGTAATGTCAGTCTTGAGGTTATGTCTCCATTTTAAGTGATCTTTTAACCAATTAAACTTGGGTTTATTTATTTATTAATGGAAATTTTTGATTTTTAAAAGAAGTGTCTAAGATTATTTAGAGTAAATGAAGCACAAAAGAAATCTTATTTTTGGTGAACCTTGGGAATTTTTTTCAGTGACTTTAGTGTATGAGTATATACTGTTAGCTTGATTGAAGACTTAGAAACTCTAGGAAATACAGGGACATTATAGAAAGATGGAGGAAAAATGAATACCATTGTGAATACCAACGTGAATACCATATCTAAACAGTCAATAATTAGAAAAATCTCATGTTTAATCTCTAACGTGAAAAATCTGATAGAGGATCTCTGAAGTATTTCCCATTTCAAAAGTTCTTTATCTGCATTATCATAATAACATATCTATATTATTGGGTATATTGGATTATATACTTTTCTAGTAATTTAAACAAAATTCTCTTTGTTTAGGTTTTGAGACAGATGCGAAAGTTGCCCTGGCAGGACCAAGAAGTGAAAGATTATGTTATTTGTTGTATGATAAACATCTGGAATGTGAAATATAATAGTATTCATTGTGTGGCAAACCTCTTAGCAGGACTAGTTCTCTACCAAGAGGATGTTGGAATCCATGTTGTGGATGGAGTTTTAGAAGATATTCGATTAGGAATGGAGGTAACACAAACTTTCTTTAAAGTTGTCAAATTGGAGTTTTGGAAGAATTTAAATAACTTTTAAATCCTATCATTGAAAAATAAGAATTTGAAGACCTTCTTTTATCTATGTGGTGTCTTTTACTATTACCTCTTCAGAATTAGTGGTTTCTTCATAAACCCTGCTGTTCTAGATTTACTGTGCTTCCTTCTCTCAGGCTAATCCTGGGATTTATTTTGCCTCTTTTTCTCAAGTCCTGTGAAGCTTATTTTGGAAGAATATAGTACATTTTTATTATTTCTGGGTTACTATTGGGAAAATAAATTTATTAATTAGAAGAATTGTAATCCATTTGGTAAAACTTCCTGAAGCAGATCCCTTTTTTTTGTAGGCTTATTGTTAATTTGTGGACTATAGAGAAAATAAGTTATATGGGGCTGATAAGGGAGAATTACAATTTAATGGTTTGATAGACTATCAAATCAATTCACTTAATGATAGCTAAATACCAAATTTAATATTTAACATTTTTTTATTAAACTTTTTAAAAAAATTGATTTAAATAACATCGATTGTCTGCCTTCCACATGTGCCCCAACCAGGAATCAAACCTGCCACCCTTTCATGCATGGGATCAACAGAACTACACAAGCCAGGGCAATTTTTTTTTTTTTTTTTTTTTTTACATTTTGTAGATACACATTTCCTAAAGAGAGAAAAAGGATACTCACAAGTGACCACCTTATTAGAAAAGAAGCAAAGAACCCATTAATTTTTCTCTGTTCAGCGTTTCTTCAGTAATTGATACTGTCAAGTGACAGAGGGGAATTTTGCCTCTTTTTACCACATTACTGTTCTTTAATGCAAATCTTGTCTTTTTTTTTTCTTTTAGGTTAATCAACCTAAATTTAATCAGAGACGTATCAGCAGTGCCAAGTTTTTAGGGGAACTTTATAATTACCGCATGGTGGAATCAGCTGTTATTTTTAGAACTCTTTATTCTTTTACTTCATTTGGTGTTAACCCTGATGGCTCTCCGAGTTCACTGGACCCTCCTGAGCACCTTTTCAGAATTAGACTAGTGTGCACTATTTTGGATACTTGTGGCCAGTACTTTGACAGAGGTTCCAGTAAACGAAAACTTGATTGCTTCCTTGTATATTTCCAGGTATATAAGCTGAAATATGCAGTTTGGCACCATTTAATACATTGGTTGTGTTACAAAAATATTCGAGCAGAAACATAGCATTCACATAGCACATATGAGATATGTTCATAATTAGATTAAATTTGATTTATTCTTCCTGCAAAGATGCTTTAGAGATTTAAAAAATTTGATGAATTTTATAATATAAACATTCTAATTCCATTGTAACTTTTATGATTGATTGTTAATTTTGAAAATTATTTTGGTGTACTTTATAAATTTGGAATGGTAATTTATGAATTATATTTGGTACAGTAACTTAAGAATTAAAAAACTTGTGATTTTTACATGTACATTTTTATCATTTATCTGTGTTCTGGCTTTATATATGAAATTATTTTTAAATGATATAACTTTTTTTTTTTAAAGAAAAAACTCACTTTGGGGAAGACGTTTTTAACATGAAAGAAACTCGAGTTGTGATTTTCATATCTTAATTTTATGTAAGCTTATGATTTAGAGCAAGTGTAGTATAAATTGAATTCAGGTACAAATACAGAGATGTTTCTACAATTCCTATAAAGTAGGTGTTCCAACAGTTAACTTTGTAGGTTGATTGTTTGGAACCCAATCACTGTTTCCCATAAAATACTGAGCAGGGTGAACAATTCACTGTTGAATTGTCTAGATGTTGTTGAAAGAAGGTATCCATAGTACCATTAAAGTCTATATGATCACTACTTCTAGTATTGTTTTCACTCATCCATTGATGAAGAAAATACATTTAAAACTAAAACTGGAGGTGTAAAAATACATCCACATAGTGGCTGGTCTTAAGTGGGGGTAAATGTTCTTGGGGAAGAGCAGTTTATTAACTTTATCTTACCATGAGGAAGGGGATTGCACATTTGAGAATCAGATTCCCTTTGTCTCTAAGAACTGTCTTAGGTTGAAGACTGCCTGTATTGAAAACCAATTTTGCTGCAAAGTGTTAGCTGTAATTGTCAGCATCCAAAGTAGAATCTGTTTCAGAAGAGAATCCTTATTTGCGTTTAATCTGACATCCCAAGTGGAGAGAAAAGGGCTATCCCAGTATATCCAAGAGACAAAGAGACAGAGGCATTTTCCACATTGATTAACAGGCAGAAATATGCAGCAGGCTTAAACTTGAGGGGATGAAGTAAGAAGTGAGGCCTGGGGATGAGGTCAGTGTGTTCTGCCTAGAACGTATAGTGAACAGTTATGTCTTGGAAGGCCAGGTAGAAAGGATCACCCATAGTAGTGCTTCTAAACTCTAATGTGCATACACTTTACCTGGGAATAGTATTAAAATGCAGATTATTATTAAATGGGTCTGGGGTGTGGACTTGAGATTATGCATTTCTAACAAGCTCCAGTTGAGGTCTGCAATTTTGAGTAGCAAGGACCTAGAACAAACTGGGGAAAGAAGAGTGAAGCACCCAGAGGATTACCTGCTTATACACAAGTAAATTCCTGGGTTGTGCTCTTCAATTAATGTTAACTTACAAAGTATAAAACAGAATGAGGGACCCAGGTAGGAGAAGAGAGGGAAAATATCTAAACAGTGCCATATAACACAGTAGGTGTTCAATAAATGATTGTTGATTAATGATTTTTATATTTAAAACCCTATATATTTAGATACTTTAATTGACCTTTTTAAAAATCAAAGCAGGTATTATAGGGAAAATGATGAACATTTATCAAAACTATGTTTTTGAATCTGGTTGTTTTGTAAACTTTAACATTTAAACCCAGTTTGGGAGTGGGGTTTCTGACTTGTTTCATTATCTGAAAATTTATTTGGTATTTTATTCACAATTTTTCCTTGTCTTTAAAAAGATTATGACAATTATAATAAAACAGTATTTAGATTCAAGTCACCAAATGGCTTAGAAACTGTAGATGGAGGGAAATAATTGGAATTAGGATCATTGCTGTCGACCATTAATGAAAATGGTAGGTGTCTTGTACAACTTTTTAGCTTAGTTGTTATAGTTGGGTGAAGTCACATTACAGATTATTATTTAAAATATTTTGTTATTAATATTTTATAGCTAAATTTATTTTTTATTTGTCATCAGCGTTATGTTTGGTGGAAGAAAAGTTTGGAGGTTTGGACAAAAGATCATCCATTTCCTATTGACATAGATTACATGATCAGTGATACACTAGAACTGCTGAGACCAAAGATCAAGCTTTGTAATTCTCTGGAAGAATCCATCAGGCAGGTGCAAGACTTGGAACGAGAATTCTTAATAAAACTAGGTAAGCAATTAATTACAGAGAGACAATGAAAGTGATATTTGGCAGATTGTTTTTAGAATTTGCTTTATAATGTTATCAGACTTTACCTTTGTATACTTTCCATTTTTATATTGAGTGTTACATAATATTAGGTAAGACATATGGGTGACATATTTTTTGATTTCATAAAATAATCCCAAATTGGAGGTAAATACTTATGTAAGAATTGAAGCCAATGATAGTGATGAATAAATACAATCCTGTTGGCCTCTCTTAATTTTAGAATTTTTGGTTGCTAATATAAAATCTACTTTTAATTAGAGTACCTCTTACAATACAGTATGTAACTGCAACAAGCGTTATTTCTTAAGACATTGTAGGCTAGAAACTATAGAAGGGGATACCTATTAGAAGTTTGGAACTACCCTACAGAATTTCAGACCTTATTCACTGGGAGAGTTGTCTCTATTTCTAAGGACTAGAGAAAATGTGAGAAATATGCTACAGGAGAATTGGTCTATTTACTTTCTCTGTGTCCTTTTGAATTTGTTGTGGAAGAAGAGGTAGCTCTTAAAAAAAATATGTTTATTGATTTTAAAGAGAGAGGATGGGAGAGGGATAGAAATATCGAGTAACTTAGTCGGCTGCCTCCTGCACGCCCCCTACTGGGGATCAAGTCCACAACTGGGCATGTGCTCTGACCAAGAATAGAACTGAGGACCTGTGGGTTCATGGGTTGATGCTCTACTACTGGTCCACACCGGCTGAGTAGGAGCTAGTTCTTGAATAACTCTCATGAGGGACTGTAGGAGCTAACTAACTTTGTCAGTGGAAATAACTGGAACATGTAACCTTACTACTCTGATTTACTTACAGATACTTGTTAGCAGGTTTCATTTTAGTCATTTTAAAATGACATGTTTTCAGGCTATTAAGCTAGTATTTTATTTCCTGCTAGCACTTGGGACCCATAAGGCTGTCATTAGGAGATTCTTACCTTCACCAATTATATTAATTGTATAAATTTTCTCCATTGCATATCTGAAGAACTACTTTTCATGGTGAAAACATTTGGTACTTTTTCCCCTCTAAAACTATTTTTTCATATTGCATCCAGCATATCAGTAGGGTTTCTTTCTCCATAGGTAAATTCTCTTTTGGAGAATATGATTGCTGATATCTATTCGAGCATTAATTTTAAAGGTGTTTCTGATTATGCAACTATTAACTTTTCTTAATACTCAGACCATAAAGACATATGTGCTTCTTTTTGTACTTTGCCCCAAATCATCTACCCTCTTTTCCTTTTTAGACTTCTAGTTGTATAAAATTATCATTTTAAGCAAAGTGCTTATTTATTTATTTATTTCATTAACTTTTTATGCTTTGAAATAGTTGAGTGTTAGCCTTGTTTCTCAAAGATCTTTATGAATGATGCTCTGTATAGTGGGCATGAGGGAATACTAGTTTGACACCCAGTTTGGTAGCAGTAAAGAGAGCAATGTGCTTTATCCTTTATTGACTGAAGGTTAAATTAAAGGACTTCAGACTCCCTTGAGGAGTCTGTTTAGAATATGGAAAGGGAAAAATAGGTCAGCATTTGCAAGTGAAACTCTATAAAGATGGTTGCAACTGGAAATTATACTATGAAGCTGTCCCAATTTAATTCTGTTTTAAACAGTCTTTAAGTATCAGGAAGAAGAGCTACATTAAAAACCTATATTAAATCTATTTCCTATTGATTAAATCCAGAAGATAATACAGAATCAAGAGCCTTTACTAGTTTTTCTGATTCCAAGCATGTAACAAATTCATTATCTCGGTTTTATAGCAACATAATTCTAGCATAATAGTTAATGGATAAACACTAAAAATTTCTCATAATTATGCTTAACAATAGTTTTAAATAATTTTTAATATTGTTAAAAGTAATATATGTTCATGGCAGAAATTTTGAAAAATAAGACAAAAATCACTGATACTTCATACTTAAGGATAATTATGTATTAACATTTTGATATATTTTCTTTTATTCTTTAAATATTTTTCTAATGTTTATACAATTTTATAAGTGGATTTCCCCTACATAATACATTATGAAATTTCTTCCTTGCATAAAGTATTTCTCTAAACCTTTATTATATTTTTTAAAAACTGGCTATATTCCTTCGTATAAATGTACCATAATTTATGTAATTCCTGTTGTTTGACACAGATTATTTCAAATTTTGCACCACTATAAATAACACACTTGAGTTATATTCTTGTGCATCTTGATTTCTTAGCATAGACAGAATTATTGGCAAGTACATTCTCTTTAAATTTAATAACAAAATTAAGATGGTAATAAGCAATATTGTTTAATTCTGACTTGGAAGTTCTAACTAGTCCTAAATAATAATGGCTAATATGCAAATTGACTAAATGGCGGAATGACCAATCGCTATGACACGCTCTGACCACCAGGGTGCAGACGTTCAATGCAGGAGCTTCCCCTTGGTGGTCAGTGTGCTCCCACAGGGGGAGTGCCACTCAGCCAAAAGCTGGGCTCACGGCAGGCGAGTGCAGCGGTATTGACGGGAGCCTCTCCTGCCTCCACAGCAGTGCTAAGGATGTCTGACTGAAGGCCTAAGCCATCAGTTGGAAATTTCCGAGGGCTCCCAGACTGCGAGAGGGCACAGGCTAGGCTGAGGGACCCCCCACCCCCAATCCTGCTGAGTGCACGAATTTCATGCACTAGGCCTCTAGTATTATAATAAAAGTAACAAAAATGAGGGAAATAAAGTGAAAAAAGGAAAGAAGCCATAAGAATAAATTATATTATAAATTTAAAGAGTGTATTTCATAAATTAGAAATAAAATCAGTAGGATAGATAAAAGGCCCAGAAGTTGTCCAGTTAAATTCAGAACAATCATTTATGGTGAGCCAGGAATATTAAAGATAGGATAAGGGCAGCAAGTGAACATTTGGGAGGAGAATTTGATAGAGTGCCACATCTTATATCGCCAAACTCTAGGTGGTTTAAAGAGTTAAATATTTGCCCTAACCAGTTTACCTCAGTGGATAGAGCGTCAACCTGTGGACTCAAGGGTCCCAGGTTTGATTCCGGTCAAGGGCATGTACCTTGGTTGTGGGCAAATACCAGTAGGGAGTGTGCAGGAGGTAGCTGATCAGTGTTTCTCTCTCATCGATGTTTCTAACTCTCTATCCCTCTCCCTTCTCAAAAAATTCAATAAAATACGTTTTTTTAAAAAGTTAAATACTTACTCTTTCAAAGTTAAAAATAGTTCTGATTATCATATATTTTCAGAGGTTAATTTTCTCAAATTTAAAATGATAGAAGAAAGCATATGTATAGATTTAGGTTTTTAAAATGTACAATAAAAATTAATATGAAATTAGTTTTCTTGCTAAGTTGTTAACACTTACATAAAGAACACAGGTAAATTGGTAATAAAATAGAATACCCCAATAGAAAAATGAACAGGACATAAATAAGGGAGAGCAGGGAAGAGTTGGTGTTTTTATTGAGTACTGCCTGATTGCCAGAATGATAGAGGAAGGTAATATTACTGATTTTTGACAGATGAGTTTAAAGCCAAATCAAAATACTAGGTTAAGCAATCAAGTCAGCTCTGCTCTTTCTGACATGTTAAGTATTTGGGGGAAATGCTCAGCATGTCTAGTAAACAGAGAAATGTAAATTAAAACACAATCTGAAAGGAAGTACTATAGTTTATTACTATCTATGTTATGAGCATGAAAATGGAGGCATCAAGCAGCTCAAATTTAAGAGGACAGTATTTGATTTCTGTCTCCAAGTACACTTAATTCTGACACAGACATTTAAATATTTTACAGTCTAGAGTTTGCATTTTGTCATCCCTGTTTTTTATATATACACTAGAAACCTGGTGCATGAATTCCTGCATGGGTAGGATCCCTGTGGGTGGCCTGCAAGGGATCGGGCCGAAACCCGCAGTCCAATGTCGCCTGCAGCTCCTACCTGCTGCTCCTGCTCATCCCGGCCCCACTGTGCCTGCCGCGGGCTTGTGCCCAATCAGTCCCGATCAGGAGAGGCTTGCGCTGCCACAGCAGCCCTCGCCAGCCATGAGCCCTGAGTCTGGCAACCTTTCAAGGGGAGTGGCCTGTGGGATCGGGTTGAAATCGGCTCTCTGACATCCCCCGAGGGGTCCTGAATTTCGAGAGGGCACAGGCCAGGCTGAGGGACCCCACCAGTGTGCGATTGGGCCAGGGAGGTACAGCAGGAGGGCTCCGGCGCATGTCCAACCCATCTCACTCAGTCCCAATCGGATGGACCCCAGCAGCAAGCTAACCTACCGGTTGGAGCGTCTGCCCCCTGGTGGTCAGTGCACATCAGAGCTAT
>NW_006283011.1:74307-85653 GCF_000327345.1 Myotis davidii
TAGCATATAATTAACATATTATGCTTTGATTGGCTGTTCGGTTGCTCTGCCATTTGGTCTATTTGCATATTACCCTTTTATTATATAAGATTTTAATTTGCATTGTTTACTTTAGATTGCAGTGCCTTATGGTTCAGCAACTGGATCGTTATATAGTTTAGCAAATGCAGAATATAATATTTATAAATAGTTTTTGAAACTAACTTGCAATGAAAATGAAAATGTTATAAATAGTATGTATTTTCCTTACAAATTAGAGGTGTGGTTATCAAAACAAAGACTTATACAATACTAGAGGCCCAGGGCACAGAATTTGTGCATGGGAGGTGGGGGACCCCTCAGCCCAGCCTGCACCTTTTCCAATCTGGGCCCCCTTGGGGGATGTCCGACTGCCTAACCTGGCAGTTGGACATTCCTCTCACAATCCTGGACCGCTGGCTTCTAATCGCTCCCCTGCCTGCCTGCTTGGTTGCCCCTAACTGCCCCCTCTTTGCCAGCCTGGTCACCCCCAACTGCCCCCACTGCCGGCCTGGTCGCCCCCAAACTGCACCCCCCTGCCAGCCTGGTCGCCCCTAACTGCCCCCTCTTTGCCAGCCTGGTCACCTCACGCAGCCTGCTTGTTCAGTCATTTGGTTGTCCCTCACTAACTCCCCTGCTGGCCTGGTCGTAGACAGCCATCTTGTGAGGGCTTGAGGGTTAATTTGCATATTACCTCTTTATTATATAGGATAGTTCTTTCCATGGCACATTTTAAATGGATATAACAAGCGTGTGATGGTATGTGAGTTTATCACCACTGTGATATTTTATTGAGAATACTTAGATTCATACAGTCCTAATAGCTTTTGCTCCTGATAACTTTTCCGATATTTTGCTTCTTCATGTCCCTATAAATAAATAAAATCCTATCTAATAAAAGACAAAAAGGGTAATTAACCATACCTCCACTATGCTTCCCATGGGCTAATCAGGGTGATATGCAAATTAACTGCCAACAAAGATGGCGGCCAACAGCCACACAGCTGAAGCAAACAGGAGGCTTGCTTGCTCCAGTGTTGGAAGAAGCCAAGGTTCCCGGCCTGCCGCGGCCCGGCTCTGAGCCCGAAAGAAGCAATGTTTCCATTATAGAAGCTAAACAAACCCCAGATAGCTGCTTTCAACGGGCTATGGCCTCAGAGCTGGGAGCGAGCAGTGAAGGCAACAATGTTTCAATTATAGAAGGTAAATAAATCCCAGAATATGCAAATTGACCAAACGAGGAGGAATGACTGGTTGCTATGACGTGCACTGACCACCAGGGGGCAGACGCTCAATGCAGGAGCTGCCCTTTGGTGGTCAGTGTGCTCCCACAGAGAGAGCTCTGCTCAGCCACAAGCCAGGCTGATGGCTGCCAGTAAAGCGGTGGTGGTGGGAGCTCCCTCACCTCCTCAGCAGCACTAAGGATGTCCGACTGCAGCTTAGGCCTGCTCCCCACTGGCAAAAGGACATCCCCCGAGGGCTGCCAGGCTGCCAGAGGGATGTCTGATTGTCATCTTAGGCCCAATCCCCCAGGGAGCGGGCCTAAGCCAGCAGGTGGTCATCCCCTGAGGAGTCCCAGACTGCGAGAGGGCACAGGCCTGGCTGAGGGAACTCCCCAACCCCTGAGTGCACAAATTTTTGTGCACTGGGCCTCTAGTTAACATATAAAGTCTATTTGTTTCTATGAAAACTAATAAGTAGTAGGTAGAAAATGTTTAAGTTAAATGGAATTTAAATCTGAGACACCAACTTTATTTTTCAGTATTATTTTCCATGTAAAATAGATCTCACTGAGCTTCATCCATCTTCTCAATTTTTTTTTAAATTTCCAAATTTTAATTACTCTGTGCTTCTATATTTTTCTGTTTTTTAAAAAAATATTTTTTTAATTCAGAGAAAAAGGGAGAGGGAGCAAGAGATAGAAACATCAATGATGAGAGAGAACCATTGATTGGCTGCCTCCTGCACAGCCCCTACTGGGGATTGAGCCAGCAATCGCAGTCAGGCATGTGCCCTGACTGGGAATTGAACCGTGACCTCCTGGTTCATAGGAGTAATTTTTTTACTTTTATTGGTTAGGTTATTAAAACTCTCTGGCCTTTAGTAGTCCTCATAAAATGGAAGGGTTAAATCACATCATTAGTAAAATTTCTTTCTGCACTAATTGACCAAGATTCTGTGAGTTAATAACTATTTACTAAACACCTACCGTGTATTTATCAATATATGGCCTCTGATAAGTTTTGAATATGCATATAAAAGAACTTCTTTGTTTTTAAGGGTCTTCTAATCTAATGTAACACTTCTGAAATAATTTAAAAAATATTACATGGTATGTATATTCTTAAATGTAAAGTGCTCTGATAAACTCTCCAAGTGCTTTAGAAGCAAGTAGGGGGGAAAGTAATGGAATTTATATTGAGAAGAGTATTGATGAGCAATATTGCAAGGTAGTGTGCTTTTTAATGACAAGAATCTGACCTCACTATAGCAGAAGGCGTGGGAGAAAACATGGGAAAGGGATCTGATGAAGCCATATTATGTGCTTCTTGAAAGTAGAGAAGTAGTTTGGCATTCAGATGATAAGAAGAATTAAGTAGATAGTGAAATGTGGATGAACATGGGGAGGTGGAAGCAAATTCAACCAGGGAGTACCCTCAGGAGGAGAATGCTGTTACTGAAGGAAAAAACTAAGTTCTGTGGTGGCACAGTTGTTAGGTGTGTCAACATATTGCTTTGCCTTTCTTTAGTCCTGATTTGCAGACATTCAAATAGATAATCAAATGTGATTTCTCCATTAAAGTGACAATTTTATATCTTTGAGTTTTTAGAAATTCTTGAAATACTTGATTAAAAAGTGGAACTGAAAAAAAAAAGTGGAACCAAGGTACATTTTATATGGCTGAGGTAGCATCTTATGTGCTGCTACTTTTTGCCTTTGTTTTTTTGAGAGTGCGATAAACAGTTTGAAGCTCTAGAAAAGGGGAAAATGTGTTTTTTTCTTTTTTGTTAGTGCCTAAGAAATATCAGCTGAAATGAAGTTGTTTAATTTTTTAAATGTTTATCAAAATAGTTTAAAATTTTGTTCCTATTTTACTGTTGTTTTGAAAAAAGTGGCTATTGAATTTTCTTAATACATACTTTTAAATGAAATGGTATTGAAAACTTGCCTTTATCTTTTTAAATGTATTTTTCTGCTTTCCTCTTACTTCAAGGCCTAGTAAATGACAAAGATTCAAAAGATTCTATGACAGAAGGAGAAAATCTTGAAGAGGATGAAGAAGAAGAAGAAGGAGGAGCTGAAACAGAAGAACAATCTGGAAATGAAAGTGAAGTAAATGAACCAGAAGAAGAGGTGATGACTTTTATTTATAGCAAATAGGTACATTTGTACTAGAGTATTTTGACTATATGAGCAAAAATTTTCTTTATAAAATAAAATCTACCCCTCAGTTGTATTATAGTAAATGTAACTAATAGTATCTCTGATATAAAGTCTCTGGATTAATTACGGGTTTTTAAAAAGTAAGTACTGATCATAGGATTGTTTTCATTATTATTATTTAATCAGAGAGGAAGGGCGAGGTATGTAGTAATTGTTGCCCGCTGACTTTGCTCTACATTTGGGAATAATAAACAGTTATACAGATGTTTCAAAATCGTCTTAAGGTATGTAAAATGTAATAACCCTTTTTAAAAATGTTTTAATCATCTAATGTTAAATAATTTCAGGAGGGTTCTGATAATGATGAGGAGGAAGGAGATGAAGAAGAGGAAGAGAATACAGATTATCTTACAGATTCAAATAAGGAGAATGAAACTGATGAAGAAAATACCGTATGTATGGCTGAAAATTTGCTTCTTGAAATTGTGCAACATTTTCATAGTATTTCAGTTTTATTTATTTATTTATTTATTTTTAAGATTTTTTTTAACTGCAGTTTGGCATGTTTTAGCCACCAAAGTTTCATTTCTTATAATTATTAAAAACTATTTCTTTAGGTATTTATTTTCAATTTGTTTTCCTAAATACTTTTATTTAAGTTATTTTAATATTTAATAATATTATATATTTTACTCACTCATTCCTTAAATATGTTAAACAAGTTATCAATACAAAAGGCTCTGTTATACAAAACATTAATGTTACAATTTCTGGTCTTATTTCTTGGTTTTGTTTTATTTTTAATAAGGAGGTGATGATCAAAGGAGGTGGACTTAAGCATGTACCTTGTGTAGAAGATGAGGACTTCATTCAAGCTCTGGATAAAATGATGTTAGAAAATCTTCAGGTATGAAATGTTGCTCTAGTCCAAAATATCTTCTCAGTACAAAACTGCAGCACATTCAGTTCTGGTTAATAGGAGGGTCTCTACTATCTAAACATTTGCTTCTGCAGCATTTTCCATATTTGTACAGTTTGCAGCTGCCAGTACTTGCATTTCATGTCCTGATTTGTAACTTTCTTTAAGATAGTATGGGGATAAATGTAGTAAATATAAGACCTGGAATAGAGTAATTTTATTGTACCAACTTTCACCTTTTCTTCCTGAATCATCTCTAAGACCCTTTACTTGCAATTTGTTTAGGAGTCATACATACTTTGCAGAAGATAAGTATTTAGGGAAATTTAATTTTGTAAATTCCTAAATTTGATATATAATTTGAATAACAGAAATATTTAAAGGAATATTAGTTATTTGATGTTTAAAGAAGTGTTAATTGTTTAATGTATTCATGACATTAATACACTGTATTTTAGAAAAAGCTCCATCATCCCAGTGATTTAGAGTAATGATGTCTTCCTATAGAGTTGAAATCTCATAGACTGTTTACTTTAGCCCTATACATCGTAGCTGTTGTTAAACACTTTGGTGACTTGACAAGAGTGCCTTTGTTGGAATGGTGGGGTGAAAGCTACTTGGGGTGGGTTTAGTGGAAAATGAGAAGGGAGGAGGTGAAAATGATGGATAACAGATGTAGATAACTCTTAAGGAGTTTTACTAGAAAGGGAACAGAGTTAAAAGAGGATGATTCAGAGTTGAGCCTTCAGGAACCCCAATGTGTAATCCTATATAATAAAAGGCTAATATGCAAAATCTATACAGCAGAATGACCGGTTGCTATGATGCGCACTGACCACCAGGGGGCAGACACTCAATGCAGGAGCTTCCCCCTGGTGGTCAGTGTGCTCCCACAGGGGGGCCGCCGCTCAGCCAAAAGCCGGGCTCATGGCAGGTGAGCACAGCAGTAGTGGCGGGAGCCTCTCCTGCCTCCATGGAAGTGGCAACATTAAGGTTGTCTGTCTGAAGGCCTAAGCCATCAGTCAGACATTACTGAGGGCTCCTGGACTGCAAGAGGGCACAGGCTGGGCTGAGGGACCGCTCTCAACCCCGCTGAGTGCATGAATTTCATGCACCGGGGCTCTAGTTAATAGATAATTTACAAATCAAGATTCATCTAACATGATCCTTTCAAGTTTTAAATAAAACGTTTATAAATCTAAGAAATTAGAACTTAGAAATAAAAAACAATAAAATCTTACACCTTTATTACCATTTTGCTTGATTTGCAAGTCTCTTGCAAATATTGAGCCTTTATTAAAAGACTATTTAAATTGTAGTACAGCCATTTGAAAACCTTCATGGCTTTTCAGCATTACCTGCTTAGCTTTGAATAATCATATTTAGCTTTTTCTTCATTAGTGCTCCATTCATCAGACATAGAGGTTTTTTTGGAGTTCCCTAAATGCACTGTGCTGTTTCATATCCTTATTTTTGCACCAGTTTTTTCGGTGCCTAAATTTCCTACATATCCCATCTGCTTAGAAGAAGTAGTATGAAGTCTTTAATGTTCTCAAATGTCCCATTTTTATTCATTTTTTTGTGAAATCTCAGCACCTATCTATCCATTCCCAGTCAGCCAACTCCATCTCCATCTCCAGCACAGCTTACTAGTATATAACTTGGATGAATCATATTTAATTAATGAGTTCTTTGAGAGTAGAGACTATTCTTTTAAATATTAATATCTCCAGCCTAACACAGTAAGTCTTCAGTGAAGGTTTGTTTAAATAAATTGGTTGATAAATCTAGTGTAAATGTTAAAAATAATTGTTATTAACAAGCAGGAACTTAATGTGAGCATTAATAGATTCCATTTATTTGGAAATTTGAATTGAGTACTTGCTGCGTGTAAAGCATTGCGATAGAACACTAGGGAAAAGGGCATATACAGTGATGAAACCCACCAGCCTTGTGGGGAGAGTGACGAATAAACAGGCAGTTATGACACGAAAATTATGAGGGAAGGTGTATGCTGTGATTATGAATGAAAGGGCACAGTACATTAGAGGAACAGGGAAATTTAGTAGAAGCAATAGCATTGTGTGTTTGGCATGGAGAGGCTGGAGTGACAACCAGGAGCCAAGTCACAGTTCTTACAAGGCAAGTTAGGGGTTTGGGGGCCACGCAAGACAGTGGTTTCATCTGCATGTCACAAAGATTACTCAGACTCTAATTATTGTGTTTTAAGAAATATAACACTTTATGAATTGTTTGCAATTTATATTGACATATGTCAGTGTGCCTTGGAGTATTTATATTCTTTCATTTCTGTCTTTAAGCAACGAAGTGGCGAATCTCTTAAAGTGCACCAACTTGATGTTGCTATTCCCTTGCATCTCAAAAGTCAGCTGAGGAAAGGGCCCCCACTTGGTGGTGGTGAAGGAGAGGCAGAGTCTGCAGACACGATGCCATTTGTCATGTTAACTAGAAAAGGCAATAAACAGCAGGTAAGAAACTGCCCACTGTATTCATAATTGTTATCAAATATAAGGAGTAACTATATTTTTTAGGTTCTAAATTGTTTTTTTGCCTACAAGGGGAAAAGAGTTGGAAATATTCAGTATTAGAAATAATTTCATCTAGTATATATTCAGAAGACACATCTCTGACTTGTACAGAATGGTATTTTTGAATGGAAAGGACATTTATTTCAGTAGGGAGGGTTCCTAAGTATGCTCATAATGGGAAAGGAAAAGATGACAGATACATCTCAAAAAAATGCTCAGGCCCTGCCCAGATAGCTAAGTTGGTTAGGGCGTTGTCACTATACACGAAGGTTGTGGGTTCCATCCCCAGTTAGGGTATATACCAGGGGTCCTCAAACTTTTTAAATGGGGGGCCAGTTCACTGTGCCTCAGACCATTGGAGGGCCGGACTATAGTTTAAAAAAAAACAACTATGAACAAATTCCTGTGCACACTGCACATACCTTATTTTGAAGTAAAAAAAACAAAACGGGAACAAATACAATATTTGTATTTGCATGTGGCCCGCGGGCCGTAGTTTGAGGACCCTTGGCATATACAATAATCAACCAATGAATGCATAAATCAGTGGGACAACAAATCGATGTTTCTCTCTCTCTCTCTCTCTCTCTCTCTCGCTCGCTCTCTCTCTCACACACACCCTCTTTCTCTCTTTAAGAAAAAAATATGGGTAAAAATTTTAAAAAATAGGTTGATAATGAAAAAAAAAGGAAAATTCTCAATTGTCACGATTTTTCTTAAAAATAATTGTTTTTTGATCATGAATGCTTCTCCATTCTCCTTAGATTGCTTCCCTCTTCTTTCCTATACTTCACAGTTGACCCTCAGAATCATTTCCCTGACTACTAAGCTGTTACTTCAGGGATTCATACATTGACAGCTTACATCCTGCTGAGGGAGATAGACAAACATCATATACTTGCAGATAGTGAAAAGTGCTATGAAGAAAATAAAGCCCAGCTCTCAGGCACTCTAAGATATATCATGCATTACCAATGCTGTAAGAACATTTTTGAAATCAAGCTGTTGCTTAGAGTTGATGGAATCTTGTGATAATTGACAGCATTTTCTTGTTTAGTGGTATGTAAAATAATCTTCTAATAGAATCTTAGATTCTGTGAAATAGGGTAGCTACCACAGCTTATCTTAGAGTCCAATACCTGGCTCCCACACTCATTCAAATAGTCATTTAATAGATATTTATTGTTTACTTGCTACGTACCATGTACTATTTTATGTGCAGAACATAAGGCAGGCAAACAAAGTCGCTCCTCTCTTGGGAGATTTCATTCTATTTATGGAAAGCAGACAATAAAATACATAATGTCAGGTTGGTAAATTGCTATGAAGGAAAATAAAGCAAGATAAGAGGATAGAAAGCGACTGGGTTGGGCCATGAGAGGGAGATTGCTAATTTAGGTGCATGATCAGGGAAGACCTCTAATAAGGTATCACCTATAATGGAAGGGATATTCTGTTCCCTTCCTACCAGTGCACTCTCAAAGAGATGATTGCCTAAATTTTATCTCTGCTTTTGTCATGTAATTTCATAGTTACACAAAGGATCAAAGTTACACAGTATACCATTATTTTGCTGTAATGCAGGTAAATCTTGTGATTCAAGAACTATATGCTAATTAGAATGTGGAATGAACACTGGAAAGGATTTATATCATGACTCATTTTAATAGTTAACTTCGACTTAGGTTCAGAGCCCTGTTGTAACTTTTTCAGACACTGTCCTCGTAATTCCTTTCCAGCCATAAGGTCTTTCTTCATTCTCCAATTACGGTGCGTTCAGGAAAGTTTCACCCTGTCCCACCCTCGGGTCAAAGTTAAACTCTCATCTGTCCTCCACTCATTCTCTGGAAAAATTAGGAATTCTTTGAACTTTGCACATCTGCTGTCCTCAGTGCATATGGAAATGCTAGTTCACCACAGTTATCAGGATACTCAAAAGTTCAGACTTTTTGCTTTTCTTGGGACTAAGTTCTCTGTGTTCGACTTTTCTATTTCTGTCATCACATTTTAGGTCTGCTTCATTTTATTATTTTTTAAAAGCTTTCAGTTCTTAATACCAGATGTTTGGGCGCCAAAAAAGGGGTGTTTTTTGCCTCCCCTCCCCTATTTATCCCCCTATATCCTCTTCCACCTACACTCACCACACTGTTGTTTGTGTCCATGAGTTCTTTCTCTATTTTTTTCTTTTTTGCTCAATCCCTCTATCTCCCCAACATCCTTGCCACCCAGCAGAACTGTTTGCCTGCTTTTTATGAGTCTGTTTCTATTTTGCTTGTTAGTTCAATTCATTAAATTCCACATATGAGTGAAATCATATGGTGCTTATCTTTCTCTGACTGGTTTATTTCACTTAGCATAATACTCTCCAGGTCTATCCATGCTGTTGCAAAGAGTAAAATGTTCTTCCTTTTTATGGCTGAGTAGTTTTCAGTTGTGTAAATGTACCATCGCTGTTAAAAAGGTGTGTTTTTTTATTGTGAAGGGCAGTACATACAACTTCAGTTAGCAATACCTTGATTCCTATTCCCTTGCAGCTCTTGCAGCTACTGAAGGAATATCATTACACAAGAGTAAATAAGTTTTTCATTTGTCCCTCCATTTTGTGAGGCACACATGAAAATTCATTATACCTTTGTCATCTTGTTTACCCCATATGACCTTTTCAGAATGGATAGGCATAAATGAAATAAAAACCTGTCTTAAAAATACTTTTGCGCTTTGAATAATAAATTTATTTCAGCAGACTTAAATTCTAACTCATGATTCAAAATAAGACAGTGTACTTATTTCTTAGAAGGAATATTTTTAGTTTAAAGTGGGTAGATTATATACTGTGTAACCCATGTAACTTTATACAAAATGAGTAGAAGTCCTTCTTAAAATGTAAAATTTTAATTTTTAAGGAACCAGTTTTATTGAACTTTATTAAAAAACATTCTCAAACATGAAGTGAAAGTTCAGAGTACTTGGTTATTAAGTACATTTTAAACTCAAACTTTATTTGGAATTTTGGAAAATCTTCAACTTTATGAACATTATTTGAAGAAACCTCACTGGTCTTTTGTGGTCTGAAAAAGAAAATATATTTTGTTCAGATTTTTATTTCTTTATTTGAGTTTTGGGTGTTGGCCCTTTTGGTGCAACGGTTTTTCTAGAAATGTGTTGCCTTTATAGGAATCTTTGGTTCTTAAGTGAAAGATCTCTTTGTGCACAAATTTGTGCTCAGAAATAACTTCCTCCTGTAGTCATTAGGAAAACAAAAATTTATACCATTGAGGTGAGTAGGTAGAAAGAAAGAAGGATAATTCTATTGATAATTTATTTCTAGGTTTACGTATTTATAAATTAGAATACTGAGTTGAAATAAAATGCTTTGATTACTAAAATGTTTTAAATTAATAAAATCATGATATTTTAAAGCTAATTATTTTAAACAAATGCACAATATATTATAGTTTAATGCTTGTAAACAACCCTTTTTTTCAGTTAATATTTAAAAGGAATCATTTGTTTTACATATCTTTTGACTGAAGTAATTGATAATATCTGTCATAGTAACTTGGGATTATGTATATGTATTTGGATACATATATGTATTTTTTCTCAATTTCAGCTAGTTATGAAGTAGCTTTATTTTATATTTGTATTGATTTTAGAGAGGAAGGGAGAGGGGGGAGAGAGATAGAAATATAAGTGATGAGAGAATCATTGATCATTGATCGGCTACCTCCTGCACACCCCACACTGGGGATTGAGCCTGCAACCTGGGCATGGGCCCTGACTGGGAATTGAACCTTGACCTCCTGTTTCATAGGTCGATGCTCAACCACTCAGCCATGCTGACTGAGCTAAATTTATTTTTTATTGTTGACAGTTTTATAAATGTCTCCCATTTCCCCCCACTTTTCCTCCCCTTTCCCCACCCCAGGCCTTCACCACATTGCTATCTATATCCATGGGCTATACAGATATGCATATAGTTCTTTGGTTAATCTGTTTCTGTTCCCTCCACACACCTCCCCTCTGAGATAGGTCAGTCTGTTCCATGCATCCATACCTCTGGACCTGTTTTGTTCATCAGTTTATTTTGTTAATTGAAGTAGCTTTAAAATACAGTGTAAATCACCATTACCCATTATCATATTCCAGGAAATCTTGTTGAGTGACTATAGTTTCTGCCATCTAAAATCCTAAAACTAGTACCTCTCTTTTAAAAGTATCTTAACAGCTTTAAGCTTCTTAACAGCAGAACTCAGGTAAAGGCACGTGGAGAGGGTGGCATCAGGAAATTTGTCTCTTGTGCTCCCTGTATTTATTACTGTCTCTTTTCTATTCTTTTAAAGCACATACTACTTGAGAACTTTCCCTTTTGTAAAACTTGTGTCAGGTCATAAAGTGTTTTTGTCTTTTATTTATAACTAGAGGCCCGGTGCACAAAATTCATGCACAGGTAGGGTCCCTAGGCCTGGCTGGTG
>NW_006283011.1:86725-90190 GCF_000327345.1 Myotis davidii
GAGGCCTGCAGCCACAGGGAGGGAACGTTGGTTTCCGTTGGTTTCCTCTGTCACTGAGGCAAGCAAGCCTCATGTTAGTTTCAAGCTGCCTGGCTGCCATCTTGGCTGTCAGTTAATTTGCATATCTCGCTGATTAGCCAATGGGAAGGGTAGCAGTTGTACACCAATTACCATGTTTCTCTTTTATTAGTGTTGACTAGAGGCCCGGTGCACGAATTCATGCACTAGTGGGGTCCCTCAGCCTGGCCTGCAGGATCAGGCCAAAACCAGCTCTCTGACATCCCCTGAGGGGTCCCGGATTGCAAGAGTGTGCAGGCCAGGCCGAGGAACCCTATCGGTGCACGATTGGGGTTGGGGAGGGACGCAGGAGATTGGCCAGCTGTGGAGGGACCGTGGGAGGGCTCCAGGGCGTGTCCAGCCCGTCTCGCTCAGTCCTGATTGGCTGAACCCCAGCAGCAAGCTAACCTACCAGTCAGAAAGCGTCTCTTCCCTGGTGGTGAGTGCACGTCATAGCGAATGTTTGAGTGGCCTTAGCATATCATTAGCATATTACACTTTGATTGGTTTAACGGCCGACCGGACACTTAGCATATTAGGCTTTTATTATATAGGATTATTTCCCTTTAGAAGATACTTAACTTTCTAGAAGAAATTGTTAGTCTTAGAAATGAATAGAAAGTCTATATTTTTCACATTTCTTATCAGATAATTCCAGAATTTATTTTGCAGTATTTTATGTTGTTTCATTAGTATGCTTACTACCATCATCATTAGGTTTGACATTACTCGTTTATGAAGGAAATTTTAAATGTTATTCTCAGTAATTTCATAAGAGGAAAAAATGGCCACTTTCTGAGTGTGTTAATATGACAGATAAAAGCATATTAGAATTGCAGCTTGTAATTTCATGGTGATCAAGAAATTATTCATCTACATTTCTTATTGGGCTGGTATGATTGAGTACTTTGTAAAACAGTACTCTGTCACTCGCTGTGTTTGCATATATTTATCCTAGCCATCTCAAATAAGTCATCTTATTTGATACTAGGAACAGACAATGTCTTAAAAGCTAATAGATATTTTGTATTTTACTGAGTCAATACTCAACATTGCCTAGAATTTCTACCATAATAAAAATAATAAAGTAATTGTGATAAGAACAATAAGTTAAAATCTATTGATTTCATACTATACTTTAGATGTTCTTTTATATGCAATTATATCTTTAAAATGAATATATTAATTTATGTATCTCTGTTGATTTATACTAAAAAGGTACGTTTTACTTACCTTTACTTCGGATATATCTGCTAACCAGATTTCTCAATGGTTCTATTAAGAAATTACTTCAAATCCACATTCTGGAAATTATTCTCCTAGTTATAGTCTTTCTCTCTAGAATTTGACATTATTCCCTCTTGTATTATACTAATTTGGCCCAGCTCTCTTTACAATGTCTACTTTAATGAGGCTTTTTTTCTACCAATAGTTTATAGGACCTGAATTTGAAATACAGGTGCAACAGAATGCTTTCCACACGAACAGTGCTGAAAAAAAAGAATTTCACTATGAATTATTATGACATTAAGATAACTACTGCTTAACAAGAGTAAATTTATTATGTTTTGTTTCACATATTGGATGCATATAAACTCATTCTGAGCTGAACTTTTTCATTAACTTGGGCAAGTCCTGGCAGATACAGTGCATTCTGCTATAGATCACTACACAGGCCTAAGGACAGGTGTATGGATGTAGTTAAGGATTTCAGTTTCTGCTTGTTGGTTGTCAATCTCATTTTGCTAAGCAGGTGATTTATTTTAAAAGTGACTTGTGAGTTTATTTTGCTAGTAGTTTCATTTTCAGAATGTATAGGAAATAGTGAGGGAGACTGAACTTTAATACATTTAAATGCATTACTAATAGGTAATATTTATGGAGTACCCATTATGTGCTAGGCACTATCTTGTGCACCTTACATATTTTTTACATACTCATTTAATGCTCACAGCAACCCTAAAAGGTAGTATTGATCTCCTCATTTTACCTATGAGAGAAAGAACATTCTTAACTGATTAGCTAGGTCACATTAATAAGTGATAGGGCAGAGGTATGAATCCAGTCTGACTACAAAAATTCAGCACTGCCTGGCAAGTATGTATTTCATGAAATAATTGATTGTAATGTAGAAATGAAAGGAAACTTGGAGAAGGGGCAGAAAAAAAGATAGTATAGAATTCATAATTGTGAAAGCAGGAAAAATTGACCATCATCAGACCCATATACACTAGAATTGGGAAATAAGCAGCCTATAACCAGCAATTTTTAAAGGAGATATGATTCCATAAAATGAGTTGTTTTCTTAAAAAGCTGTGTCCAAGGTCATGGGGACAAGTAAGGGTAAATCCCACTGCTTGTCGAGAGGGTGTGGGAAAAACACCATTAACTTTCCTTTTTATCAAGAAGAAAGATTTCACCTTGAAAGGGAAAATTAAAGATTGAGTAAAATCACATAGTGTCAAAAGGGATAATTTATTTATTTTAAATGAGCCCTAGTTTTCAGGCATAAACAAATTATATTCTCAAGGACTGAAAGACTCATAGTGGGCAAATATTTCCTTTTGCAAAGAGCAGGAAAAATAAATTCTAAAAACTATACAGCCCAGTAAAGTTGATGTCAACTTTTAGCATAATTCTAGATTGGGTTTTAAAATAGATGGTTTTGGTGATTAGGAAAAGAAAATTAAAACTGAAAATATTACTGTATACTCACTAGAATGGCTAAAATAAGCAAGTGTTGACAAGAATGTGCAGGAACCAGAACCCTCTTCCACTACTAGTAGAAGGGTGCAGCCACTTTGGAAAACATTTTCGCAGTTTCTTAGAAAGTAAAGCACACTAGCTAGTTCCAGCAGTTTTCATTTAAAAGAAAATAAATGTGTCCACATAAACCTTTGTACGTGAAGTATGACTGTATTTGTAATAACCCAAAACTAGAATTCACCAAGTGCTATCAACAAGCAAATGGATAAACAAATTGTAGTATATTTATACTAGGGAATACTATTCTACAATAATTATACAATGAAAAGAAATGAACTGTTGATACATACAACAACATACCGTATTTGCCGGCGTATAAGACGACTGGGCGTATAAGACGACCCCCTAACATTTCCACTCAAAATACAGAGTTTGATATATACTCGCCGTATAAGACTACCCCCTCTTCCGCACACCTTCCACACACCAAATAAAAGGTAAAACAATATCAGATTTGATTTTTAACATTTTAATTTATATTCAAATGCTTATGACATGCAGGAAAACTGTCACAAGGCTGTATGTAATCAAACATATACATAAAACAGTGCAAGTTTATTACCGGTAAACATACCGGTAATTCACTAAAGAAAACACACTCTATAGACTGGTACCGTAGATGCTTCTCAGGAACACAGGCAA
>NW_006283011.1:90465-104874 GCF_000327345.1 Myotis davidii
GCCTTCTTTAAAATTCAATGCATATGTAAAGAAATATACGGTAACCCGAATTTACCACACTCGCAAAATCGCACACAGCCAACCATACACCCAGTATGGTATCGCGATTCGTGATTTTGCGCTATCATACTGGGTGTATGGTCGGCTGTGTGCGATTTTGCGAGTGTGGTAAAATCGCATAACAGCAAAATCGCATAACAGCCGAGCATACACCCAGCAGCGCTGCTGATGCCTGAACGGTATGTGGAATGAAGTGGGCGGGCATCAGGAGGCCACTATGGCACGGGGCAAGCACTATGGGCAGTCTATCTGAAGTGTACCTGGCGTATAAGACGACCCCCCACTTGGAGGCATATTTTTCAGGGCCAAAAAATCGTCTTATACGCCGGCAAATACGGTAGTTGCATTTCAGAGCCATTGTGCTAAGTAAAGAAGCTGGATAGCCCTGGCCAGCGTTGTTTAGTGGTTAGAGAGTTGGTGTGTGCACTGAAGCACCTCAGATTCAATTCCCAGTCAAGGGCACGTACCTGGGTTGTGGGTGCGCACCTTGCCCTGGTCAGGGCTCATACAGGAGACAATCAGTTGTCTCCCTCCCTCCCTCCCACCCTCCTTCCCTCCCTCTCTCCCTCTCTCCCTCTCTCCTCTCTGTCCTCTCTCTCTTCTCTCCTCCCCCCCCCCATCTTCCCTTCCTTCCCTCCCTTCCACTCTCTCTGAAAAGCAATGGAAAAAATATCCTCAGGTGAGGCTTAACAAAAAAAGAAGAAAAAAGCTGGATAAAAGAATATGGATTGTATAGTTTAATGTATATAAAATTTTAGAAAGTGCAAACTAATCAATAATGACAGCAGGTCAGCAGTTACCTGGGGGTAGGATAGAGGAAGGAGGTGGGTTACAAAGAGGGACAAGAGGAACATTTAAAAGTGATGAATATGCTCATTATCTCATGTGTATGTGTATTTCAAAACTCATCAAAGTGTACATTTAAAATATGTACAGTTTACTGTATGTTAAGTATACCTCACTAAAGTTTTTTTTTAAAGATGGTTTGAGCTCATAATAGAGAGTAATAGTTGCAAAGAATTCGTTATATCAAACAGTTCATTGGGGAGAGGGATGCGGTTTATGCTAGTAGCTAAATGGACTACCTTAAATATATTTTTGTTTCAATATGTGGGATATTTAATTATCTATATTGTGATAAATACAAAATGTTGTTAGTTGAGTTTGTAGATTGTTTCACAACCACACTTAATATTTTTCACTTCATTGTATCTGGCCTTAGTGTTCTGGGTATTAACATTTTAAGAGAAACATTGACTATGTACATCATAAAAGAGAATAAATACCAAGAAAGGACATCTGAGATAATACAGAGAATCAAATTGTCAACTCAGATTCAAATGAATTAGCGTTCTTGTGCAGTTTTAAGTTTTACTAATAATTTTAAGGATGCAGGCATTTAAACGGCATAGGTCAATCAGGCAGAAGTTGGGGATTCTGAGCACAGCTCTCCCATGTCCTTCCTTTCTGCATCAGACATGCCTTTGGTTCAGAGTGTTAGAGGAGGTCTCTTTAAGTGAGGGGTGCAAATTATACACAGCAGAGAGAATTTAGGTTACAAAACATCTCCATTTATTACTCAGATAGTTGCATAGGTTTTATCTTATTTTGTTTACCTTGCACAATTATAAACCAAGGACATCCTGCTAAAAACAAAAACATTCCATAGATAAGGACTCTCTTCCATAACAGAAATAGATCTTGTATGTCAGTTCCTTAACTCTTCCTTCTTTCCAACATCACAGCTATCTTGAGAACTATGAAGGTCTGTGAATACTGAAGGTGGGCTAGATTTGTTCAGTATGGTTCAGAAGGGCAAAACTGGTTCCAGAGGATAGAAATGAAAAGGATGAGATTACAGTTTGCTACATTAAAACCTTTCTGACAATCATATGAGAAGGTCTACAAAATGGAAATGTTCTCATTGCTAGGTGTGTGCTGCCAAACAGGGTGCAGGGAAGAGGAGCTTCTGCTTTTCATGCAGGTTGAACTTGATGGCCTCCACTTCCCATCCAAATCTAATAGGATTGTCTTTAATAAAGTAGTACTATTTTCTGTATATGTTACTAGATTTTACTGTCTTTACTGACTTACAGGAAAGGAAAGACATTATTATTTTTCTAAACTCATTTAATTCTACTTGCTATTTTATTTGAAATCTTTTTTTTCCCCTCTTGATTTTCTCAAGTCATTTGTGATTTCCTTTTTTCCCCTCCTCAGTTTAAGATCCTTAATGTACCCATGTCTTCCCAACTTGCTGCAAATCACTGGAACCAGCAACAGGCAGAACAAGAAGAAAGGATGAGAATGAAAAAGCTCACACTAGATATCAATGAACGACAAGAACAAGAAGATTATCAAGGTATAAAACCATTTATAGGACAGAAATATAAAAATTTGATTCCTTTAGGGCTTTTAAAATATAGAATATAAAAGATATGTTGACCTTTTCATACTGTGTATATATATATATATAGTCTGAGAAGTTGAATGTTTTTTGTAGTCCATTCTATCTTCATTTTTTTCTCACCTATTTGTAAAATAAAAATAATTGTCATCATAATTTGCTAATTCCATAATTCATTTAGATTCCATACCATTAGAGCTATGTTTGCAAATGAGATAATAAACTTTTAATCATGTTGTCAGCCAAACTGTGAGCAAATTAACTCAACAAATATTTATTATCTTTTTTTGCCTATTTGGGAATCCTGGTCTTGAGGAACCCTTGTTCCTTCTGATTTGATGGTATGCTCAAATTAGACTCTACTTTTATATAGTCATAGTTCACATTCTTGGATTAACTGGAACCTTATGCAAAGAATCCATGGATACCTCATAAGCCAGCTTTTTGGCATCTCTGTGGCACCCAGATTCTAGAGCCATAATATGGTCTATATATATAAAAGCCTAAGTGACCAAACAACTGGTCGCTATGATGTGTACTGACCACCAGGGGTCAGATGTTTAACACAGGCGCTGCCCCCTGGTGGTCAGTGTGCTCCCACAGCCAACCTCCTGCGGCGCCTGCCTCTGGCCAACCTTTCGCCGCCCTGATTGGCCCCAATCTCTGGCCAGGCCGAGGGACTGCACCCGCGCACGAATTTGTGTACCAGGCCTCTAGTTGTTTATATAATACTAGAGGTCCAGTGCACAAAAATTTGTGCACTCTGGGGGTGCGGGGGAGGTCCCTCAGCCCGGCCTGTGCCCTCTCACAGTCTGGGACCCCTCAGGGGATGACCACCTGCTGGCTTAGGCCTGCTCCCCGGGGGATTGGGCCTAAGATGGCAACCAGACATCCCTCTGGCAGCCCGGCAGCCCTCGGGGGATGTCCATTTGCCAGCGGGGTGCAAGCCTAAGCTGCAGTCAGACATTCTTAGTGCTGCTGAGGAAGCAGGAGAGGCTCCCACCACCACCACTGTACTGGTAGCCATCAGCCTGGCTTGTGGCTGAGCAGGGCTCCTCCCATGTGAGAGCGCCCTGACCACCAGAGGGCAGCTCCTGCATTGAGCGTCTGGCCCCTGGTGGTCAGTGTGTGTCATAGTGACCAGTCATTCCCAGTCGTTCTGCTGTTAGGGTCAGTTTCCATATTACCCTTTTACTATAAAGGATAGAGGCCTGGTGCACGGGTGGGGGCAGGTTGGTTTGCCCTGAAGGGTGTACCGGATCAGGGTGAGGGTCCTGCTTGGGTGCCTGGCCAGCCTGGATGAGAGGCTGAGGGCCGTTTTCAGGCTGGTGGGCAACTGAAGCTCCCAGCCTCTCCTTTTTTTCTATTTTTGTTTTTTTTTTATTCTGGGATTTATTTACCTTCTGTAGCTGTCACTGGAGCGAGAGCCGGTTCCAGCTCTGAGGCCTGGCTCCAGCTCTGAGTCTGCGGCTGACTGAAAGCAGGTATCTGGGTTTGTTTAGCTTCTATAATTGAAACATTGTTATCACTGCCGCTCTAAGCTCTGAGGTCGAAGCTGGCTGAAAGCAGGTATCTGGAGCTTGTTTAGCTTCTATAATTGCAACATTGTTTTTTAGACTGTAGCTTAGAGGCCGGCAGCGGCAGGCGTGGAACGTTGGCTTCCTCCATCACTGGAGCAAGCAAGCCTCCTGTTCGCTTCAGCTGCCTGGCTGCTGGCCGCCACCTTGGTTGGCAGTTAATTTGCATATCGCTCTGATTAGCCAATGGGAAGGGTAGCGAAGTTACAGTTAATTACCATGTTTCTCTATTATTAGATAGGATTGTACTGACGAACTGCTTTTAAAAAAATATTTTTTTTCTATTGATTTCAGAGAGGAAGGGAAACGGGGAGAGAGATACAAACATCAATGATGAGAGAGAATCATTGATTGGCTGCCTCCTGCATGCCCCCTACTGGTGATTGAACCCACAACCCAGGCATATGCCCTAACCTGAATCGAACTGCGCCCTCCTTCTTGGTTCATAGGTTGATGCTCAACCACTAACCCACACTGGCCAGGCTGACAACATGCTTTTTTGTGCAAGAAATTGTTGTGTAAATAAATACTCAGTTTTCTGTCTTTAAATCCCACATCTAGCATCTCCTCTTGCAGTCGACAGCATTCTTTTTTAAAATAATATAATTTTTTATTGTTGAAAGTATTGCATGTGTTCCCCTTTTCCCCCATTGGCCCCTCCCACCCATGCCCACCCCCCACCCCAGACCTTTACCCCCCTATTGTCTGCATAGGCAGCATTCTTAATAATCCTATATAGTAAAGAGCTAATATGCAAATGGTCCTTGAGCTGGGGCCGTGGGATTTGAGGCTGCGCCCTGCTGCGGGGCTTGACGGGGGTGGGGCCGGATGGGTCTGGGTCTCGTGCAATTTCAAGGTCCATGCAGGTGGGTGGGGACTTGACTCTGGGTCCTGCAGCGCACACCTGACTGTGACAGGAGGAAGATTTTCATATACATTTTACTAATTTTCTTTCATCTCTGACACTTCTATTATAGAGGAAGGACAAGTAGCAATATTAAAAATATTTCCTCTAATTAATTTCCTTTTAATGTGCATGAATTTCGTGCACTGGGCCACTAGTCTATCTATATAAAAGCCTAAGCAACCATCCAACCGTTTGGCCAGTTTTCCAGTAGCTATGATGCACAATGACCACCAGGGAACAGACGCTCGGACCAGTAGAAGAGGGAGCCTGATTCCTTGCGGAATTGGCCGTGGGTTAGGTTGCTGTTGGGGCACTGTTGGCCCCAAATCTGCTTCACCCGTACCCTGGACCCATCGGGGGATGTCGGAGGCCCGGTGCACCGATTTGTGCACTGGTGGGGTCCCTTGGCCTGCCCTGGGCCCTTTCACAATCCGGGACTCCTCAGGGGATGTTGGAGAGCCCAATCCCCACAGGCCAGGCCGAGGGACCCCACTGGGCCTCTAGTAAATAATAATAGCTAATACTCAGTATAACTATGGGCCAGACACTGTTTTATGTACTTTTTCAAAGAATTTAATCCTCGCAATTCTATAAATGATTATTATTCACATTTTACATTTAGGGAAACTCAACCCAAAGTTCACAAGTAATTAGTAGCAGCGCTGGGATTTGAACCAATACTATCCTGTTCCAAACACTGTGCTTGTAATTATTGTATACTGCATCTCATACTGTTTTACTGCCTTACAAGATACTTACATAGAGGCCAAATTGACAGTAAGGGAGACATTGGGTTTTAAAGAGTGCATCTCATTTCTTGATACGATCTTTCGGTATTTAATCATTTTAATCTGTTTAATGGTCATTTTTCTTTAGTCAGCAACCTGACTGAACTTGATCTCCCTAGGGTTTTATATGCTTCATGGGGGAGAACATTTACCAGAGTTCACCACCTTTTCTGTTTTGCTCCTCATGACAGAAATGCTGCAGTCTCTTGCCCAGCGCCCAGCTCCAGCAAACACCAATCGTGAGCGGAGGCCCCGTTACCAACATCCAAAGGGAGCGCCTAATGCGGATCTAATCTTTAAGACTGGTGGGAGGTAGGACTGTTCCTCTCTTTCTCCCTTAGCTCTTCTGTGAATAAATTAGGTAATTCTGGATTATAGTTAATGATAACGACCTAATTATTAGCAAAATAGAAAAGTCTTTGTGTTGTAGGTATTTGAGAAAAGAAATCTTATTTATAAAATAGTTACAGGTTTTTGGTTTTTTCTTAAGTCTTGATTTCAGCCACACTGATCTTGGCTTTCACTCTCCAAGGGGTCTTTTCCGTTTTTAAGTTTTTTCTTTTGCATTTTTAGAGAAGACTGGTTTATATATTAGTCTGAGAGAAACCATAGGCTTTGTGTTAGGATCTCTTAGGTCAGTGTTTAGTCATCTTAATATTTACAAAAACTCAAAACCTGCTTGCTATACTTTCCAGCAAGCAGGTTGCGTTTGTTTTGAGTTATTTTGTTTGTTTTTTTTGTGTGTTTTTTTTAAAATATATTTTATTGATTTTTCACAGAGAGGAAGGGAGAGAGACAGAGAGTCAGAAACATCGATGAGAGAGAAACATCGATTAGCTGCCTCCTGCACATCTCCTACTGGGGGTGTGCCCGCAACCCAGGTACATGCCCTTGACCGGAATCGAACCTGGGACCTTTCAGTCCGCAGGCCGACGCTCTATCCACTGAGCCAAACCGGTTTCGGCTATTTTGTTTGTTTTTTAAATGATGAAATGTCCTGCTGGGATTTATGTCATTTCTACTTGAACTTGAATTGCTAAACCTTAAATAATTAAAACTCTATAAGGAATTTCACATAGAACATGTTTCCTAATAAAGCCTCTGGTTTTTTTTTTTTTAATTTTCCTTTAAAGAATGAAATTATTCAAAGATTTTCTGGGACCTCATCTAAAACGTATACCATCAGCTCAATTTTCTTTCTTGTTGTCGGGTTATGACCCAAAGTGGCATTAGCTTTGCTGCTCGTACTGAGCTCTCTCTCTGAGGATTAGTGTTTAGGCTGAAGCTATACAACAGACCCAAGATGTCACCTTGTTTTGGGGGACAGATGAACAGGTGTAGAAGGAAGTGTGCTGGGAGTAGTAGCAGGAGTAGCTTATTGTTGAGGAGAGTCACGAAAATGCAGATGTTGTTTGAGCCTATGTCTTTTACTCACTAATATACTTGTGTGTTCCTAATGATGGTTTTCTTTGAACTATATGTTCAGGCAACTTGAATCAAATTGAAATTTAGAAAATTGGTTTGTCATGTTTAGGGATCTGTTTTTAACGTCTATTAGCTGTAATGTTTTTAGAAATTCAAATTAGAACTGCTGGGAAAAAGGAAAAGAAATGCTATACAAACCCATCTAATTAAGCATAGTAAGATATTAGGTTATATTTAATTATCCATATTTCATTAAAGTTCTTTAATAAAATCTTTTATTGCTGCCAAAATGTAGAGGCAGCTAGCTAGGTTAGCATGCTATGGAAATATTAGTTTCCTGCTTTTATGTTTTTTTAGAGTAGCTTTAAATATATACCACAGTGTTCTTGATAATATCTGTTTCCTTTTTTTGTCTTGTGATTGGAGGAAAGAATTGTTAGAATATTTTTATCCTGATGTTCTCTATCAAGTTCACCTGTCCATATTGCAAGTGTAGCATCTTCCTAATTGATACACAATTGATATCTGTAGTAGGGTTTGCTCCTCTCAACTTACATGCATCCAGCACCTACCAGGGATTCAGTCCTACACTATGGAAAACTAAAAAGTCAGGGGAAAAACATGTTAACCCTCAGTCTATTTATATAGTCCACTGGGAAAGCCAAGTACAGGTAACTTGAGAGAGCTAATTCTGCCCTAGTCATATTCTTTGAAAAATCATTGAAAGTCTGTTAAGTACCAAGCATTTCTTAGGCGGTAGGGAACAAAAATATTGGAAAACAGTAGAGTAAACTTACATGTTATAATGGATGTATATATGAATACAAAGGCATGCCTTTCTTAATTTGGCACCAGTTTTTCAGTCATTTTTCAAAATTTTTGTTAACATTTCTGTTTTTCTTTTCTCCTTCCAGCTCTGCCTGCCCCTAGTTAGGCAAACTTGGGAGACTTGGCCACATTTGTTCTTTCTCACCTCACACTGTGAGGCTAACTGAAATCTGCTGTCTTCCTGCCTTTTCACTGAAACTGCCTTTCAGCCACCAAGCTGCCTCTGAATGCTTCGTTCAGGAGTCTTTGAGGCTATCAGAGCACTTAGCATGTGGACCATCCTTTTCTTCTAGGCACACTCTCTTCACTTCACTTGGCTCTGCTGTCTTCTAGTCTTCTTTCACTGACGCCACCTACTTCTGTCTCCTTATTCCTTTCTGGACTTGCCTCTGCCTAGAGATACTGTGTCTTTAGTTTCTGACTGTATATCCAACTATCTCCTAGACAGCCACCTAGATGTCTCAGAGGAACCTAAACCTCAGTGTGTCCCCAACCCCCAAGCCACTCTGCTCCCTTCTCTGGCTTAGTGAATAGAAACACTGCCCACCCAGTTGTGCAGACTACAAATTTCCCTCAATTTCCATATCTAGTTAATTAACAAATTCTCTAATTCTACTGCTGTATGGCTCTTACACTTTCCCATTTTATTCCACTTCTACTGCAAGATCCTAGATCCAGCTACCATCACCTCTCATTGCATCATTGCCAGCAGCCTCCTGATCTATTTCTGTCTTCAGTTTCAACCCCTTCTATTTTATTGTCTCTGCTGTACCCACAGTGTTCTTTCTAAAATGAAATCTGCTGTTTGATTATATGAGCTCTTCAATGGGTCCTCAAAGCTTGTAGGATAAAGTCCAAACTCCTCCACTTGGTTAACATGTTGAGAGTGTACTACCTTATTGGTTTTATCTCTTGCTATTTCCCCCTCTACTCCCAACCAAGCTGGCCTTTTAGTTCTTTTATCATCTTTTCACCTCCCTCTGTTTGGAACCCTCTTGTGCTTTCCCCCGGGCAACGCTGCTCCTCCAGCAGGTGTCTCCTTGGTATTCTAAAGTCTGACATAGGTCAGTATGTATTTGCTGCCCTGGCTCAGGGTCTTTCCAAAGACACTGCTAATCACTTGCTAGCTTGCCTATATTCCCCGTGAGGTTGAAGAATGGAGGCAGAGGCAAAGCCATTATAACTCCTCCATAGCTTTTAGTGCCTAGCACATAGATGCTCAGTAAATATTTATTGAATGGACAAAGGGTCTTTTACAAGTCTATGTGTAGTCATTTAATAAACTTTTTCCACCTGTTCTGCTCCCTAGCTCTTCTCCCCCTTATTTCCTCATTTTTTTGTGAGAATCCCAACTCTTGAGCTACCCTCTGTACCTGGTTTAACTATCTTTTTAAAATCATAACTCAAAAAGTAAAATCCTAACTTGTCCATCACTCTTGAAAATGGCTCTCTGCCAACTATTGTGATATTTTCAAAGCTAGTGCTGCTGTTACAATGTCCTTGTGATAGCAGTGTAGAGGAACAAGCAGACATGTAAATGTGAGCTTTTTTTAGTGTGTTGAGCACCAAATGTTTTTTAAACTTGTTTTTAAGTGAACAAATGTAGTCACACTAACTGATGGGGTGGATTTTCCTGTTGGTTTGGTGCCTCTTTGTTTTCTTTTATTTTTAACGCTGGGCCAGACTTAGCAGAAAGATGTATATGTAGAGCAGTGGTTCACCAGATGTCTTCAGGAGAACATGCTGAGTGGGGAATTCTGTACAAAGGAGTGAAAAGAAAATTCTGTGAATGAGGTCTCAAAAACTGTTTTCAATTTGACTCTTAACCTGGCTAGTGCTTTAAAAAAAAGTTATTAATATTGTTGATGCTATATGGCAAATAAAGGGAAGATTATTTAGAAACTGGTTATCAAACCAGCTTAATGTTTTCCTTACCTGTGGATTTTGATAAGGTTCTGAGGCATTATGGTTTTTTTCATTTTCTAATCAGGATTGAAAGGGGCTATAAGTTAAAATCTCAGTCTTTCTCATGGGGTAGTAATGCTCTAACATTTGTTTATAACAAATTAAAATACCAGAAATGCTCTAAGTAAACAATTATCTGGATATCTTATAGTGCAGAACAAGGTTGTTTTCCACTCTGCTAGTGTTGAAAAAACTACAACGTAGCATCTTTGGCAGGTGTTAGTACTAATGTGGTTAATATGCTGCAAATTCATATGGATTATATCCCAGCTCCTTAAAATTTAAAATATGTATTTTAATCATCTTGACTTTTGTTAAACTGCTGGTTCTGATTAGTTTCTAACAAGCTCCAGGTAATATTAAAACTGAGTAGCAAAGGGTTACAGACTATCAGACTTTTTTTTAACCCATCTTAAGGAGAATGTGCATATTTTATTAGATATTCTCTTTATGTTCTCATTGTAAGGTTAAATAAGTGATAGTTTTGTTAAAAATAGAGTCCCTCTGGAATCCAGAGTGTAAATTATAAGTACTTTTTGGGCTCTTACATTTTTAAATCTCTCAGAATCATTGTTTGCTTATAAACTAGTCAAGTGGCACCCCCTACACTATAAGTGATATAAGTGTGTCTTATTTACCAAGGACTAGGAACATTTTTTGCCTATCATTCAGTGAATTTACTTAAAGTATTCTATTTTAGACCATTGATTTCTCTTGATTTCAGGAGACTTTTATCTTCTCTTTCTCTCAGGGAATACTTGTGTTAATTAACCTCTTTACCATTTAGTTCAGTTCTGCATGAATATGTACTTTTTTATACTTGGATTTTATTCTTTGAAAGTTTCTTGCTAATGTACTTGTCTTGTGGAAAACTAATTGTTAGTTTGCTAGAGCTGCCATAAGAAAGTACCACAAACTGGGTGACTTAACAGAACTGTTTGCCTCACAGTTCTGGAGGCCAGAAATCCAAAGTCAGTGTATCTGCATAGTTGGTTCCTACTGCCAGCTATGAGGGAGAACTGTTCCAAGCCTCTCTCTCAGCTTCTGATGTTTTGCCAGCAATTTTTGGTGCCCTTTGGCTTCTGCATCATCATCTGATCTCTGCCTTCATCTTCATGGGCAGAATTCTGCTTGTGTGTGTGTCCAAAACCCGCCTTGTACTAAGGACATGGTTATACTAGATTAGGGGCCCATCCTACTCTGATATGGCCTCTTCTTAACTGATTACATCTGCAATGACCCTGTTTCCAAAGAAGGTCACATACTGAGGTACCAGGAATTTAGACTTCAACATAAGTTTGGAGTGTACACAATTCAACCATAACAAAAATCACGAATTCTCAGCATCTTAGAAAGTAGTTGTAAGAAAGATACCCAGATCACTGTCAGAATTGCTTTTTTTAGTGCCCCTTTTCAGGCTCCTATTATCTTAATCCAATAAGAGTTTGTGTGCTTGCCCTGGCTGGTTTGGCTCACTGGATAGAGTATCGGCCTGGGTTCTGAAGGGTCCCGGGTTCGATTCCAGTCAAGGGCATGTACCTTGGTTGCGGGCACATCCCCAGTGGGGGGTGTGCAGGAGGCAGCTGGTCGATGCTTCTCTCTCATTGATGTTTCTGTCTCTCTATCCCTCTCCCTTCCTCTCTGTGAAAAATCAATAAAATGTATATGCATTTAAAAAAAAACGAGTTTGTGTGCTCTTTAAAAAGCACTGATTAGTAAACAATGGCTGGTGGTATTTAGGGGTTTTTTTCTTGCCAGAGGTTTGTCCTCAGTACTAGTTCTTTAACGTTGCCCTGTTTGTGCTTCTAGGAGACGTTGATCCAGCAGCACGTGTCATTTCATTAGGTCCTGTATCTGATGTTGTGGATAGTGGAGTCCTCCAGCAATTGAATGAGAGCAGTGGACACATCTCAGCATGTCGGTCTAGAGAGTTGCGAATCTGAACAACCTGGGACAGGCTGGGGCCATGAGGCAGAAACAGCAGCCTCTGCCAACACCGGAACAAGCCGCTTCCAGATAAGGCATAAACGGCCTTTTGTAATGGAAATCACGTGAGGGTTAATCTTCTCTGAGAATGGCAGTCAAGAAATGAGATGGTTAACTTGACTACTGAGCAGTTACACCCAGAAGAGTGTCTGAGATGACTGAGCCGGAGAAGAAGTGATTGTAATGGTAATGGTATGGGGGAAATGAACTTGAGTTTTAAACTTGATTTGAGTTACAGTGTCTCTGAATTGAACATCCCATGTTGGAAGAAGATACATTTGGGGGCTCCAGAACTACAGTAGGAAAGTATAGCGCAAGCAGTAAAATCTTCTAGTAAAAACTTACATGCAGGACAACAAAATGATGAAAAATATCAAAGTACCAGATAATCCACCAGGAAGGCTTTTGTTTAGGAATTTGTTTCAAGCAGAACAAGGGATGAGGGACAAAAATCAGTTTTATCCATCAGAGTCAGTGATATAAAATTGCCTATTTGGGTAAAAGAAAAATGTGAAAGACTGTTAGTATAACAAAGAGCATGGATTCAGATGGCTTAGGGAAGTCACACCAGCCTGAGAAGAGGGATTCTGAGCCCATTGTAAGTATCATTGAAAACAAATGTGCCAGTCAGCATGTCACAGAAAATGGACGAAGGACAGCAAGAAGTGGATCAGAAGATTTTGTTGACCTTCATGGGTTTACAGCCTCTGTCTCTAAACAAAGTATGGAAACAGTAGAGCTTTTATTTTGCTTTTGTTTTTGTTTTGTTTTGTTCCTTCCCCCACCCCCCAAATAGAAATGAGGGTTCTTAGTCTGTTTCTGGCAATCTGTTAATTTATTAGGATAGTTGTCTTTCGTTTGCTTTTCAATAGGCATAGTAAATTTAGTTAAAGAGCACATCTGTATGCTACATCTTGATTACATCTTTTTTCTAGCTATTTTGCATTTTTTCTTTTACCATGTTTCAGTTTCTGCATGTAGAATTAAATAAGAAACAAAACTTGTAAAGTTGTAACATTTCACATGGAAATGCTGCCCAATCTTCACCAGCTTCAGAAATCTGACCTTTGCCGATGCTGCAATAAAGTGTTGTAATTTAGATATGCTGTAGTTGGGTTTTATTTGGTTTTGGAAACCTACTAAATGGATAAATCAGTATCTTCCAAGGTCATCTTCATCCTTTATTAAGTTGTCTCAGAGACAATTTCTTTAGCATGTCACTAGTATTGTTGCTCTCACTTTAGCATTCTGTATTTGCATTGTTTTCCTGGGTGCCTGAGTTATTAGCTTACCTTTGGGTCAGTACAAAAAGTAGCCTGTGGAGTTCAATGGAGTAAATAGGCTTAAAGCTAATTGAGATAGAAAATGTTGGCATAGCACGGTCTAACACGAGGAGCGTTTATGTTTTTACCAGAATGTGTGCAAACCTGGGTGATAAAAGCCTTTGTAAGGCAGGCAACTCAGAAAGGAATCACAAGAACCATTGTTTTCCATTTCTTTCTAGGTGTTCATTCCAGGGCTGACTTACATGATCCAAAAGAGTGCCTGTAATTGCTATTGCTAAAATTTTTAAAATTCAGCTGAGAGTCATTAGAGTTTGAAAAGAAATAGAATTTTAATTTTATAAGAAGGTTTTGAAAGTCCTTAACAATTGTTAACCCTGTTCTCAAACACTTCTCACCATCTTCATTGCTGACCTATATGCTATTTCTTACTACTTTGTGTTGGGGAAAATGGTTTACAATTTTGTCATTTCTGTTTTAAATTGTTGGGGGGGGGCCAGAGAGAATTATACTGTACACTGAGTGGCCAGATTATGACGACCATCTGACGTTTGTAGGCAAATTAGCTATAATTTCACGCTGAAGTTGCTAGAGGGCCAGACCATTATAAATAGGGAAGCAGGTTGTTTACCACGGCAGAAGAAGTGATTTTTTTCTGAAGATATAGGTAAACAACGTGATTTAACAGCCTTTGAACGTGGGATATATTTGAACGTGAGTGGCCAGATTATTATGACCACCTGACCTTTGTAGGCAAATCAGACGTACACTGCATCGTATGGGATATGGAAGCTGAAGGCCTGTTCGAACACCTTTGCTGTTTGCAGTTACCAAGATAAAATGTCTCCAATTTGCACAGGAACACAAAGATTGGACTTCGAGCATTGAAAAAAAAAGTCATGTGGTCTGATGAATCACCTTTCCAGTTGCATCATGCAGGTGGCAGAGTGAGAATTTGGCAGAAACAGCATGAAAGCATGCACCGCACATGCATGAGTACAACCCTTCAAGCTGGTGGGGGCAGTGTTATGGTTTGGGGCATGTTTTCTTGGCATGATTTGGGCCCTTTAATTTGTGTGGAACAACGTCTGAATAGCACAACATACCTAAGTATCATTGCTGATCAAGTTCATCCTATCATGTTGATGGAGTATCCCAGTGGAGATGGCTTCTTCCAACAAGA
>NW_006283011.1:105085-106628 GCF_000327345.1 Myotis davidii
GATAGCTAATTTGCCTACAAAAGTCAGGTGGTCATAATAATTTGGCTACTCAAGTGTATGTAATATGCACAACGCAGAGGATATCTGAAAGTCAGCTATAATTCACCTTCATTCACCTTTCATATGTCATCTAGAAAGAACAATTGTAGTGTGTTTTGGGAACCATAAAGAAAGATCAAATAAGATGGTACTTTACTCAATTAGATTACTATAACAAAAATAGCTTACTGGTGACCAAAAGATTAGTGATATGTAAGGTAGATTCTGTGTTAGCCACCAAGAAGCTTGCTTATATTAGGAAAAAAAATGGAAAGCCACCTGATTTTTAGAAAATATTGTTATTCTCATAATTTTGCCAGTTTTTTGGACCACCCTTTCCCCCTTGTGATCTACCAAAGGAAGCAGATGTTAGCAAATCAGGTGTTAGCTGACAGACTTTGCCCTTTAATCCTTTGGTCCCAAAAGGATTAAAGGGCAAAGCTAAAAAGACCTCTGGGAACCTAAGAGTCTGTCCCGGTGAGAGCTGCCCAGGCCCTTGCATATTCTTAGTCTCTATACTTGACCCATGGAAAAAAACCTGATGGCTAGACAGAAGAAAGGATACACATAGCACACAGTATCTAGAAAAGCCAAACAAGCAAGACTAGAAAAGTGAACACATAAGCAAAACACAGAAATATAAAGAGGAGAGATCCTGGCCCAGACCCTGCGAGGCCCTGAGGTGGTGGTTCTGGAACGGGTGGTATGTTAGCATTAGAAGAAAAAACCCTTAGTTTGTAGAGGTGTGAGGGCTTAACTCCTTTCAGTGCTGTGAGATCAGTCATTGGTAATGTCAGAGTTTTTTGTAATGAATAGAAATAACTTCATTAAAAGAAGGAAATAGGCCTAGAGTAGTGAGGCCACCAGCAAAGAAAGGCAGACCTCAGATTTCTTAACTACAGCCATGTCATAAAATCTATATGTATAAAAAGAGGAAATATGCAAATTAAGCTGGGACACCATAACGGGTCACAACCAGACAGGAGGAGATTGTGTGTGCAGGTGAGGCCCAGAGAGGATACGGAGACAGGGACACGGGGCCTGCCCAAACCGGTGCGGTGGATACAGGCAGGGGACCTTGGGGACACTGCAAGTCAGGTGTGGGTCTCGGCCCCCTGCGGGGTGCCTCCTCGCATGGTGGGAGGCAGGGTGCCTCCTTGCGTGATTTTAATCATGTGCTGGGCCTCTAGTTTCTATATAAAATATAGATATTCAACTGTAGATGTTTTTTTAATAGACCATATTCACTGTGGGTAACACTTAAATATTGATGACAACTTATGTGGTTGTCCATGTTTTAGCTAATTTGTAAAATTGGAGTACATTTAATTTATCACATGCCTTTGATGCCCTGTCCCCAAAGAAGTTAACATACCTAGGCAAAACCTCTATGCCTGGGGGATGGGAATCTGTAGATAAATACTCCAGTCCCCCTAGCTATCTCTGGGACTATCTACTATGAATTGTAGATGCAGTTGATCCATGATTTTTTGTTTTTTCTACT
>NW_006283011.1:106847-110639 GCF_000327345.1 Myotis davidii
GCTCCCCAGAGCCAGAGTGGACACAGGGATGGGTCTGGCCTGCAACCTCTGTGGCTGAGCGCAGGCCCGGAGAGGAAATGGCGGGCCCCGCTCCCGTGGAAGCAGTGTGGCTCCCAGCGGTGCGCTGCGCTGTGGTTCCTGCGGGCTCCCGCTAAAGCAGCGGGCAGCCTACTGCTCATGATACCGTGCGATGGGCTACTAGTACATTTATAATACTCATACTGGAAAACCTGAGGTAATGGTTGTTTGTTTTTATTGATTTCAGAGAGGAAAGGAGAGGAAGAGAGAGATAGAAATAACAATGATGAGAGAGAATAATTGATCTGCCTCCTGCACGCCCCCCTCTGGGGATCAAGCCCAAAACCCAGGCATGTGCCCTTGACCGAATCAAACCCAGTACCCTTCAGTCCACAGGCAGATGCTCTATCTACTGAGCCAAACAAGCAAGGGCTTTTCTTTTTTTAAAATATTTATTTTAATAAAAGGCAGAGATGAAATATAACTTAGGTTCCATAACAAAATGGCTTTTTTTACATTCAGTTTTTTCCATCTATCCAGAAGCCAGTACAGTAGGTCCTCGAGTTACGTCGGAGATCCGTTCCCTACGGTGTAACGTAAGGCAATTTTCACTGTAAGGAACCCACCTACATAAGCACCTATGTCACATGGAGCACATACACAGCAGTAATAAAGTGAAACAGTAAAAAAAATTTTAAAGATAACAATTCCTGACCTTGTGGTAAATAAATAATAAAAAACATAAAGCACATATGTACATACATCGAAATGACAAAAGTTTGTTTTTTATAAATAAATGGGAGATGGCGACGTAACCATGAAACGACGTACATTGAGTCCAACATAACCAGAGGACTGTGTTATTTAGTTGCAAATGAAAGATGCCCAATTTAAATTCTCTTAAACTCATGGGAGATTATTGTCAGGATCCTAAAGTTTGAAACCAAGACAAGAATGTTGTTGGGCTTTAGAAATGACTAAATGCAGTCTCAACTCTCATCGTGCTTTCTGTCTCAGCTTTAGTGTTCCTCACTGTCTTAGTCTGTTCTGGCTGCCATAACAATACCACAGACTGGGCAGCTTAAGCAGCAGGCATTTCTCACAGATTTGGAAGCAGGAAGCTTGAGATCAAGGTGCCAGCATTATCAGTTTCTGGTGAAGCCTTGGCCTGCGATTGGCTGCTTTCTCAACTGTGTCCTCATATGGCCTTTTCTCTCTGCAAAGGACACCAGTCCCATCGGGTCAGGGACCCACCCTTATGACTTCATTTAATCTTGGTTACTTCCTCAAAGGCCCCATCTCCAAATACAGCCACGTTGAGGGTGGAGCTTCAACCTATGAATTAAGAGGGAAGAGAGGAGACACAATTCAGTTCATAACACTAACTGTAAACTTGGCTGCCAAACATCCCTGACTTTTATGTCTTGCAGGTACAGAAGTGACTGGTGCTCTGCAGCAAAATCTGCATACCCACAGAACTGCCGGTCCCATTTGGCATAGGTGTCTGTCCTTGGACCAGTGATTGTGGTCATGGGGGTGGGTATGGCCGCTCTCCAGGATCCTCATAGTTACATGGGGAGGACCACTTCCTACACTCACTATGCAAAATTGGGGCTCTCTCGGGTTTTAAATGTGGATTTTCCACATAGCTATACGTGTATTTCTAAAGCTTGGTTTTTAAAGAATTCTGAATTTTTTTTTTTATCAATACAAGCTCTCATTAAAACATCCCTTTTATTCTATGGCTGGCCCCTGGGTGTAGTTGTCCCAGCTTTCAATCTGGTGTTCTTCCCTAGACATTAAAACAAAATGGAGGTGGAGTCAATTTAAAGTAAATTTAGAAATCCTTAGCATGTTACAAGTAAAATCATATTTTTGGCATTCTTATTTAAGTGTGTGTGTGTGTGTTTTACTTTGGAAGTCCAAAGGAAACTTGACCATCTTCTGTTATCTCTATGCTTCTTTCTGGAGGAGTAACTGAAAATCGGATTATTTTTCAATTGTTTGTTTCCTTGGAAGTGGCTCTACTTTATAGTTACTGGAAAAGCATTTCAAATTCTGTTGAGTGTGTGCATGTAGGTGTATAAGGACTCGTGGTTTTACCCTTTCTTTGGCTTCCTACATGATACTGTATAGTCAGTTTTATTTGGGATGCATGGGCACACAGTGTAATATGTATAGATCATGTATCATAGGAATATACACATGAAACCTATATAATCTTAACCAACATTACCTCCAATAAGTTTAATTAAGAATAAAATAAGACCAAAATATTTATATAAATACTTGGCAATCAATTGGAAGAGAAAGATTTGTTGACATATACTTATTGGTACATTCTGTATCAGAGACTGATCTAAGCACTGGGGATATACACTGGTGGGGAAAAAAATCCCTGTCCTCATGGAACTGACATTCTAATGGGGGAAACAGACGAGACATGAAAAACTCAGTTAAATTAGTGATGATACCTGCAAAGTGCTTACTGCAAGGAGTGGCACATAGGAAGGATTTGTTTGATGATAGCTACTGTTATTATTACACATTTGCATCTGCTGTTTCCTCTGCTGGGAATATCCTGTTCTGCATTACTTGGCTCATGCTACTTGCCTCTCAAAATTCAGTACAGACTTTGCCTCCTCTAGGAAACCTTGCTATGTCCTCACTACCCACCACTTGATTTAGGTGCTTTTATTAAGCTTTATTAAAATGCCTCTCTGCCTGCCTGCCCACCCCAAGGAGGGAGTAGATGAGGTTTAAAAGAAGTGTGGTTGCTCTACTGCTGTTTTCCAGAAGAGACAAGCAGAGACTCTTATTTGGGGTCTAGGAATGGAGGATCCCTGTGAAGTTCTCAGCAAATGCTTCCCTCCAGACTATGGGAATTCTGAAGTATCTGCTCAACCCCAGGAAGTGCGTGTGGCCATGTTTTGAACCACTTGGCCCTGCCACATTCAGAACAGGACTTCTGCCCTTGATCCAAATTCTGCCTGACCTTTGCTATTACTTACCTCGCCTGGCTTGATCGATTGAGTTCAGGAATTTGGAAAGTGAAAACAGGTCCCACTAGTCTGCCATTTCCCGGTTCTCACTGACTCTGGATGGTAGCAAGGCAACTTCGGGGTCAGTGCTGGCAGGAAATTTCTCATCTGGGTTGATGGGTAGAGAATGTAATTCTAGTTTCATGAACTGTTTGCTTTGCAATCGAAGAGGTGAACAGGTGAGCTTCCTGTATTTCCCCAAGAGCGCTATGCACCTGTATACACTTGCCATTGGGAAGCACTCAGGTCTGATACATTTTTTTCAGTAGAGACCCAGAGGCAAGAGATACCTACTAGGTTCTCAGGGGCAGTGAAGGCACCAGGCTGACTATGGTACTTCACTCACTCATTAGATGTCTATTGAGCATCAGCTGCAATATTTCCTACCTGTATGACCTTGGGTAGTTATTAACCTCTAGGCCTCAGTTTTCTCTTCTGTAAAATGAGGATAAGTTATTAGAGTTGGCTGAGGAATCAGTGGGATGGTGGACATGAGAGCCCTAGTACACTGGCTGTTGTATAGTGAGTGCTCAATAAAGGTTAACTGATAGTAGGGGTAGTATTACTGCCACAGCTTCTATGTACCAGATACACTGTTGGATACAAAGTTGACCAAGCCAACTTTGCCCTGGAAGAATTCATAAACCCTTCAGGTGTGCAAAGAGTGAATATGAAGTTCAATAATAATTTCCAGTAAACTATACTTGATTGCCCACAGAAAAATGTGCCTGAA
>NW_006283011.1:110676-123090 GCF_000327345.1 Myotis davidii
TTTCAGGCCACTCTGACCTGGACCAAGTCCTCTGTCCTTGCCAAATCTATACTAATAAAAGGGTAATGTGCTAATTAGACTGGATAGACCGGACGTCCTTTTGGACAAAGCCGCAGCGGCTGCGAGGGCCGAGGAGGGCTGGCGGCCGGCAGTGGCAGCAGCAGTGGGGTGATGGGGCAGCGCCTTCCCCTGATTGGCCAGTTGCCTCCTGCAGAGGGAAGCCAGAGGCAGCAGCAGTGGTGGGATGATGGGGGCGGCACCTTCCCCTGATCTGCTGGTTGCCTCCTGCACCAGGATGCCAGACTGCGGCTTAGGCCCACTTCCCATGGGAGTGGGCCTAAGCCATCAGTAGGACCTCCTCTGAGGGCTCCTGGACTGTGAGAGAGGTGAGGCCAAGCTGAGGGACCCCCCTCTTCCACCTGCCCCAGTGCACGAAGGCCTCTAGTAGAGAAATAGCGTCTCTTTCCCCAGAAATCATTGGCCACTTAGATTCAAGCATAAACCTTTTATTTTCTCATGATTTTTTTCCTGTATATTTCTTCTTCAATAGGGGTTGGTGCTTGATTTGAATATTAAAGACAAATACATGGCAGTCCTAGTTCATATGACTCCAAAAGTATCATGGCAGTTTCTGAGTCCAGTGTCTCCAATAAGAGTGAGCTATTGGGTCAAACCACCGTGAGGGTTTTTCTAAGATATATCATGGGTGGGGTCAGATGGACAAAATTTCAGAATGGCCTTTGGAAGAGATGGGGATCCTCAGAACCACATAGGCTGGTGACTTGTCTATCAGCAGACAGAGTGGGCCAGGAAAACGCTCCAAAGTCATCTTCAGATTGCGGTGGATTTTTGCTGGGCTTCTTGAGGGCATTAGCAAAGAACAGGAAGTGAAAGGAGCCAACCAGGAAGCAGTTTTGACATGAGAAAGCAGAATTGTTTTTCAATTTAATCAGCTTGACCCCTTGCTTGTGTGTTTAGCACAAGGGCCTGCGGGGAATGGCTTTCAAATCAGTGAGCCCACATTTACTAGGACTTCTGTGTGCAGAGGGGCCATTGATTAAGCATTGAGACTAGGAGGAATTGTAGGGAATGACCCAAATCCTTTAGTAATTTATAATCTTGTTCAAAGCCACACACGGAATGTGTGTCCTCCTACATCAACACAAGACCAGCTACCACACTGCCCCATACCATGATTCCAGTGTGGTGGGGTGCTGGCTGTGAGCTAGACAGAATTGACTGGCATCTTGGTCCTGCCAATTACTGGGCAAATTTCTTAACCTAAGCTTTGTTTAAATCATTTTTGTACCATGAGAATCAAATTATTAATCTTTCAGGTGGTTGTGAAAATTAAATGGAAAGCATTCATTCATCACTCATGAGGTCACAGCAATACACAAAGCAAAATCCTGCTTCTATGGCACTTAAACTCTAGGAGAGGAGACATACATAATGAAAAATTCAGAAAAATACCAAGTAGAGATAAGCTATGATGGGAACTGTGATGTGCCACCCAGACCGTCTTCTCTGAAGGCCTTGTTCTAGGAGCACTATTGGCAAGCAGCCTTGAGCTGTCAGTTCCTTCTGGGATGGCTCAGCTGCAGATGTTGCTGGGGATGGCCTAGGGAGGCCCACGTGCAAAGACTGATCAGTAAAGAAGTACCAAGACCTGGCCATCCTGAATCCAAGTCCAGAGTCATTCCAACTCCAGAGCTCCACATGGGAGCTGTTATTGAGTCTGCATCACAGCCAACTTGCCCCTCTTGCCTCCCCTTCTTGCTCCCCTTCCACAGTTGTTGATCCCACAAGAACTCCCTAATGAACATCCTGTGCTCTCAACTCCTCTTAGGGTCTGCTTTCCTGAGACCCAGACTGCAATCCAAGTGCTCTGTTGGGTGAGGTGCTGTGACTGCTTGGCCTCTTGAGATTGGGCCTGTAGAGAAAGAGTGCTCCCTGCAAAGACAGGCTGGACTGTCTTAAAGATAGGGAAAAACATCCCAGACAAGATAAGGGAGAAAAGGAAGAGCATGACATATTTGAGTAACTGAGGGAAAAAGTGAAAGGTGGAAGAAAGAATCAGAAGAGCTTTGAGAGGCAGGGCTTATATCAGAGAGGACTTTGTCAGCCAGGACGACAAAGTTGGATTTTCTTGTAGGTATGACACAATTGATTTGATCTGATTTTAAAGGATCACTCTGGCTGCTGAGTGGAGAGCGAGATTGAAGGGGCTAAAGTAGGATTGGGGAGACCTATGAGGAGGGAACAACTGGAGACAATGGGTGTGATGGTGGAGAGAAGGAGACAGTTTCAAGATACATTTCTCAAGTAGAGCTGAGAGGACTTGATGATGGAGTCTATGTAGCAGGGTTGGTATGAAGGGATTGTTGGGCTCATGGCCTGAGCAATTGAGTGGAGGGGGTATTGAGAAGGTACACAGACAGTCCCCAGGTGGTGTCACTCATTGAAAGGGAGAGCTGTCAGGAGGCTCCTGCTTCCTCCATTTGACTAATTTGCATAGTCTGGCTCCATACCTAATGTTTTTACAAGCTGCCAGTGAAAATGGCCGTGGTTAAATTGACCTGGTTCCTGGAGACATCCTGGCCTGCAGGTGGGAAGGCAAAGGTCTTAGCCAGAGAGCTGAGATGACATTGCTCTGGGAAAGGGAAAGGAGGTACAAGAAGAGGGTGGGAGTGCTCTTTTTTAGAACTACTGTTCTATGTGAAGCTTTTAGAGCTCAGGTCCTGCCTGTCCTCTTTGCACCCTCAGGCTGGGGCCTGAGCCTGGGCCTGAGGAGTGAAGGTAATGCTGGGTCACTGGTGAGAAAGGGGCTGACTGTAAACTGATCTCTTTCTGTTGAGCCTGACCTGGATTTTCCTTTTCCTTTAATTTGACTTTTGTTTGTTTGCTTTGCCCCTTTTCCTGAGAGGCTCTGGAGACATAACAGAGGCAGCACAAGCTGAAGGTATTCGTGGTACTTGCTCACCTGCATCAGGCTAGAAGTATGTTTGTATTTCTACATAATATGATCCCATGCATAGAATCATATAACCCCATTACAATCAAGATACAGAACTGTTTTCATTGTCAGAGAGGAGCTCTGATGTGCTACCTTTGTCACCTGGGATATTAGAGGTCCTAGAGAAACAGAAAGGATAGGCTATTATATATAGATTAGAGGCCCAGTGCACAAAAATTTGTGCACTCGAGGTGGGGGGTCGGGGGGTTCCCTCAGCCCAGCCTGTGCCCTCTCGCAGTCTGGAACCTCTCGGGGGATGACCACCTGCTGGCTTAGGCCTGCTCTCCAGGGGGATTTGGCCTAAGCTGGCAGTCAGACATCCCTCTGGCAGCCCAGGAACCCTCAGGGGATGTTTGACTAACGGCTTAGGCAAGCTGTTAGGCGGACATCCTTAATGCTGCTGAGCAGCGCTCCCCTTGTGGAAGCGCACTGACCACCAGGAGGCAGCTCCTGCATTGAGCGTCTTACCCTTTTATTATATAGGATAGAGGCCTGGTGCAAGGGTGGGGGCAGGTTGGTTTGCCCTGAAGGGTGTCCCAGATCAGGGTGGGGGTCCCACTGGGGTGCCTCGCCAGCCTGGGTGAGGAGCTGAGGGCTGTTTGCAGGTTGGCCCCAGCCCCTTCAGGGTGGGGGTCCCTGCTGGGGTGCCAGGAGAGCCTGGGTGAATGGTTGATGGCTGTTTGCAGGTTGGCCCCAGCTGCTTCAGGGTGGAGGTCCCCGCTGGGGTGCCTGGCCAGCCTGGGTGAGGGGCTGATGGCTGTTTACAGGCTGGCCATGGCCCCCAGCCACCCAAGCTTTCAGTGGAGGCTGGCTGGAAGCAGGGATCTGGGATTTATTTATCTCCTATAATTGAAACTTCATTGCCTTGAGCAGAGGCCACAGCCGGCCAGGACAGGCAGAAGGTTGGCTTCCTCCATGGCTTCCTCCATCACCTGGGCTACCAAGCCTCCTGCTTGCTCCAGCTCCGTGGCTGCCGGCTGCCATCTTGGTTGGGTTAATTTGCATATAGTCGCTCTGATTGGCTGGTGGGCGTGGCTTGGGCATAGCGAAGGTATGGTTAATTAGCATCTCAGTCTTTTATTAGTGTAGATAGATATGAGGAGATTTATAGGAATTGGTTTATTCAATGATGTAGGCCAAGAAGTCTCACACTCTGCCTTCTGCAAACTGGAAATATTGGAAAGCAAGTGGTATATTTCAGTCTGAATCTGGAGGCCCTGGAACTGGGAGCACCATATCTGAGGACAGGAGAAGATTAATGTCTCATGTCAAGCAAAGAGCAGATTTGCCCTTCTCCACCATCTTGTTCTATTTAGGCCCTCAACGAATTGGATCATACCCACATTGGGAAGGGCGATCGATATTCTTTACTCTATTAATTCAAGTGCTAATCTCTTTCAGAGAAATATCTTCACAGATAAATTTAGAAATAATGTGTACTAGTGATTTTTTTCATCCCTTAGCCTGGTCCAGTTGACACATAAAATGAACCATCACACCTAGAAATTGCTAATTTGGCCTCATCTCTATGGTTTTGTCATTTTTAAAATGTTACATAAATGGAATTATACAGTATGGATCTATGATGCCCTTGAAATTCATCCAAGTTGGTACATGTGTCAGTAGCTTTTTCCTTTCGATTGCTGAGTAGTATCTTATTGTATGGATGTACCAGCATTTGTTTAATGATTAACTCACTGAAGGGCATGTAGGTTGTTCCCACTTTTGGGATATTCTAAATAAGACTGCTATGAATATTTGTGTACCATTTTTTTTAATTGTGGTAAAACATACATCAAATTTACCATTTTATCCATATTTAGGTGTACAGTTTAGTGAATGTACAGGTTTTTGTGTGAGTGTAAACTTTCATTTCTCTGGGACCAATGCCCAAGAGTACAACTGCTAAAGCACCTGGTAAGTGGATGTGCGGTTTCATAAGAAACAGCTGCACCATTTTCCATTTCCACCAGCACTATTTGACAAATCCCAGTTCTCTACATCGTTGCCAGCATTTGGTCTTACTACTGTTTATCATTTTAGCTACTATAATAGGTGTGCATCTCCTTATAGTTTTAATTTGATTTTCCTACTGGTGAGTAATGTTAAACATCTTTTCATGTGTTTATTTGCTAATCAAATCTCCTCTTTGGTGAAATGTCTATTCATGTTTTTTACTTTTTTAATTTGATTATAAGCAGTCTTGCATTTGTGTTTTTATTGCTTTTGTGTTTTTGAATTTTGAGAATTCTTTTTATAGATTCTAGCTACAAGTCAGATATGTGGTTTTCAAATACTTTCCCCTCAATCTGTAGCTTGTCTTTCATCTTCTTAACAAGGTCTTTTGCTCAGCAAAATTTTTAATTTTGATGTAAGTTGTATGCATTTTTTAAAATTCTCACTTCAGGTTATGTTTTTATTGGTTTTTAGAGAGAGAGGGAGAGGGAAACATCTATGTGAGAGAGAAACCAATTGGTTGCCTTTTGTCACACTGGATGACGCTCCAACCAACTGAGCCACTCAGCCAGGGCCAACGTATCTTTATTTAGAATAAATTATCCCTTTGATATCCTATTCAAGATACATTCAAGAATTATACTCTTTGCCTAGCCCTTGATCTCAAAGATTTTCTGCATTCTTCTTTCCTAAAAGTTTTATCATTTTATGTTTTACATTTAAGTCTGTGATCCATTTTGAGTGAATTTTGGTGTAAGGTGTGAGGTGTAGGCATTTTTATTTATTTTTTGCTTATGGATGTTTAGTTGCTCCAGTGCCCATTTGTTGAAGAGGCTGTCAATTCTCCATTAGATTTCTGTTGCCCATTTTTTTAAAAAAACAACAAAACAAACAAACAACAAAACCACAGAACATACTTTGTGGTTCTATTTCTAGGTTCTCTATTCTGTTCCATTGGTCTCTGTGTCTGTCCCTCTACTAGTACCACACTGCCTTGACTACTGGACCTCTATAGCAAGCCTTGATATTGGGTAGTGATTCCTCTCATTCTTCTTTGTCAAGATGGTTTGATCCAATCTAGTTTCTTTGCCTTTTTCTATAACTTTTAGAATAAGCTTGTCTATGACTACAAAATATTTTGCTGGGATTTTGATAGGAATTTCATTTTTATTTTTGAGATATTGTGAATGAAATTATTTTTTAGATTTGTTTTCAGTTTTTCCATTGCTAATATCTAGAAATGCAGTTGTTGTTTTTACATTGACATTGCTTGACCCTTTAATTAGTTCTAATAAGTTGTTTTGTGGATTCCTCAGGATTTTCATCATATAGGATAATGTCATCTGTAAATACAATTTTACTTCTTGCTTTCCAATCTGGATGTCTTATATTTCATTTTCTTACCTAATTGCACTGGATAGAATCTCCAGTATAATAATCAGTAGAAGTGTTGAGAATGGACATCCTTGCCTTGTTCCTGATCTTAGGAGAAAGCATTCTGTTTTTCACCGTGCAGTATAATACAGAGAAAACCAAGTACTCAGTACGAGGGTCCTGAGAAGCGGTGGTTTGTGGGGAAGCACGGAACTTGGTTGCAATGTCTGTAAGGAGGATTCTCTGAAAGGTCAGGGGCCTCTGAGGGGACCTTGCCAAATGCGGCAACCCCTACCTTGACTTTTCCAAACAAGTCCGATCCCACGGGGTGTTTTGCTAGAATCTCTCTGTTCAGTCTTTAAAGACCCGACCTTGTAGAAGCATGTACTTTCTCAAGGATACTTACCCTACTGATTGTATCTAGACCAGTGGTTCTCAACCTGTGGGTCGTGACCCCTTTGAGGCTCGAACGACCCTTTCACAGGGGTCGCCTAAGGCCATCGGAAAACACATATATAATTACATATTGTTTTTGTGATTAATCACTATGCTTTAATTATGTTCAATTTGTAACAATGAAAATGGGGGTCATCCCATCATGAGGAACTGTATTAAAGGGTCGCGGCATTAAGAAGGTTGAGAACCACTGATCTAGAGGTTAATTTGAGTTCAAGCTGTTGTTACAATAAAAAGCCAACAAGGCAGGTGATCAAGGCTGCTTTTACTTCTAAAGTAAAACAGTCCCTTAGCCTCTCTTTCATAGGAACCTGTGTTGGAGTCATCTGTTCATCCGTCGCTCAGGGTCTGCTGGTCAGCCCCGGCAGTGTTTGGGTGAGGGCATTTGGAAGCCTTTCCAAAGAGATGAGTTGGGAGGTGCATGAACTCACTGAGGCCAGGAAATCTGTGAGTGTCCTGACATTTCAGTACTGGAACTGACAACAGAAGAGGTTGAACTCAGCACTGATGATAAAGTGCAGGCTTTGCTCTGCTTCTCCAACAAGGTAGCTCTCCTCTCCATCCTCACGGTCCCCAAGGGAAGCCAGGCAGCCTCCAAAGGGTCCTGTGCCATCACAGACTTTATCTCTCTCCCCTTCACTCCAGGATGCAGAGCAGACGGGAAAACTCCCCATTGTTCCAGGAAAGGATGCCAGGCGAAAGCATGTAAAACTCTTGTCCTCAGGCGCCTGGGGCAACTGCCATCAATGGGGGTTCTGTGGCTCTTTCTGTATTAAGAACCTGACCTTCATTTGTTCCTAACTCCAACAATCTGTTCACATGTTTAAATGCATGTATCCAATGCCAGCTAGGTGCAAGGTATCTTTTGAGACATGGTATGGGATGAAATAGACTAAAAAGATCCTTATTCAGACCTTTATAATTTACAACAGAGGGATGAGTTTCAAAAACTTAAACCCCAGGAACAATGTGAGCTCTGTGATAAGAGAGGCATAAATCAAGTACTGTGATTGTTCCAAGGAAGGAAACAGCACATGTGTGCATGTGCCTGTGTAAGTCTGTGTAGGTGGGCTTGGTTGGGGCAGGTGGGATGGGGTGGATTACAGGCAGTGGAGCACAGGCAAGCTGAGCACTAAAAGTTGTATAGGATTTTGACAGACAACTGGCAGGAGCTTTGGGGATACCTTAGAGCAGTGATTCTCAAACTCTTATTGGACATGGGCCACTTGAGATCTTGTTAAATACAGATTCTGAACAAAGGGTCTGGGATAGGGCTTGAGAGTTTTGACAAGCTCCCAGGTAAAGCTGATGCTGCAGATTGGAGGGTCACTCTAAGTAGCAAGGATGTAGAGAACAGCTATTATGATTTGGCTGGAGAATAGTGGGAGAGAAGGAGAGAAGAATTGAAAAAGTAGTTAGAGGCCAGATTCCAGACTGAGGAGATTGAACTGTATTTGGCAGGCAGTGCACAAGCTCTGAAGGTATTTGGGCCATGAAGTGAGCCAAGTCAGACTTTAGGCAGATTAGCTGAAAATCACTCAAAGGAGAAACAAAGCAGGGACAACTAGAGACATAGTTATTTTTTATCCATCCATCCATCCATCCATGCATCCATCCATCCATCCATCCATCATCTATCCACCATCTACTAACATTTATTAGGTAAATATTGTGCTCCAGACACCAGGGAAGGATAAAGAAAACCCAATTTCATCCCACACTCCCCAGGGATCCCAGAGCCTAGTGGGATTGATGAACCCCATATTATGTGTGCAGGTTCGACAGGAGCTCAGAAGAAGGGAGAAGGCAAGAAGCTTCCTGAAGGAGAGGACCGTTGAGAGCTTTCAAAGAGTCAGTGGGAGTTATTTGGATAAAGACAAGCAGTTAGAGGGATCCTGAGCCAAAGTCAGTGGCAGCAGCGCAATGCATGTGGGGAGCTGCTGGGAGTTTGGGGCTGAAGGAGTTTGAGGCCAGTCAGGGCTCCAGAGGTGTAGCGACAAACAGCAGGGACCCGCTCTGGGTATGTCAGTGAACTAGAGGCTCATAGGACTGACTGGAAAGTTGAAGAACCCAGCTTAGGTAGGCACCAAAAGTCAGGCCCTGTCCCCACATCTCTGAGTGAGTAAAGTGTGGTCAGCCAAAATCACAGTGCCCATTTTTGGAAGTCATAATGGTAAGTAGAATCTATAGAACATTTATAGAGGCACCGTACTAAGTGCTTTACACGTGTAATTATAGGGAATTCTACTAGTAACCTTAGCAGGGGACCCTACATTAAGATGAAGAAACAAGACTTCAAGAGGGTCTGTAGTTGGCTTGACATTGCCCTGCTACCAGGTGATGGGGCCTTGATAGAAGTTAAGTCACTGCTCTCCAGAACCCAGGTTCATAAACCACTCAGGGAGAATAAAAAGGGAGGGGTCAGATCAGCTGTGGACCAAGGGAGTGGTACTCAAAGTCATAATGGGGGGATGGGCCTCTGTTAGCTAAAAGCCTTGGTAGTTGCTTTGGGCCAAAAGATGTAACTAGCAAAGTTTGGAAGGAGATCATCAAACTGACATGGCTGTAGTGCTTGTCATAGAGATGACTTTGAGGTTTGGATGGGGGAACAGAAAAGACCCCCAGGAGAGGGGCACTGATGAAGCATGTAGTGAACCACCCCTACACACACATTCACTATTCTCTCGCTTTTCCTCTCTCTCTGGTACCCTAGCCCTTCAGTTCTTCGTGACTCTGGGTCAGGGGCCCTTTGTCAGTAGAGAGATTGGGGTGGAGAGTAGGGCCTGGTGAAGGACGGCAATTGATCTATACCTGAAAAAACACTGCAGAAGAAACTCACTGACATAGACGATATCAAAAACAGAGCTCCTGCTCAGAATCTCTGGAGGGGCTGGGGGTTGCTGAATTTCCCACCAGGGTTCAAACCATCTTAAGGCCTCCAGGATGACAGAGGAGAAGAGCCTGTCTGCCTGGGCTGCTATAATCAAGTCTCATAGACATTTAGTTCCCACAGTTCTGGAGACTGGAAGTCCAGAATCAAGGTGCCTATGAGGCTGGGCCCTGGTGAGGCCTCTCTCCTGGTCTTGCAGATGGCCTCTCCTGTGTGTGTGTGTGTGTGTGTGTGTGTGTGTGTGTATGCAGCAGGGAGAGATCTGGTGTCTCTTCCTCATAACGATCCCAGCCAATGGATTAGAAACCCACCCAAACCACCCCATTTAACTTTAATTATGTCCTTGGAGGCCCCATCTCTAAATAGAGTCACATTGGGGGGTTTGTTTAGGGCTTCAATATGAATTATTTGAGGGGGGATACATTCAGTTCATAACAGACCCCAAGAGACCCTCTAGTCTAGCCTCTTTCCTCATTTTACTGATGAGGAAACTGAAGCTCAGAGAGGTTTGCTCAAGGTCACACAGCTAGTTAGAGGCACAGCCAGAATTGGAAGTCAGGCCTAGCCGCTCCCAGACATGTGGAGGAAAGGGCAATGTCTTCTAGCTAGTGTGCCTGCATGTAGTGAGGCCTGCTATGGGTGATTATGTGAGAGACAAGAGCAGAGGGGAACAGGCCCACCCTGTTCCCCACCCTGGAGGATTTAGCTTAAACCTCAGGAAGACTTCCTGTTTGAAAAAGGTGTGAATCATTGTGACCAGTGACAATTATGGGGTTTCTTCTTCCAAAAATGGCAGAAAGCTTGGGAAAGGGGCAGGGAATAGACTTCATAACTGCTTAAAGATCCTTCTAGCCTGGCCGGCATGGCTCAGTGGTTGAACGTCAACCTATGAACCAGGAGGTCACAAGTTTGATTCCTGGTCAGGGCACATGCCTGGGTTGTGGTTTCGATCCCCAGTAGGAGGTGTGCAGGAGGCAGCCAATCAATGATTCTCTCTCATCATTGATGTTTCTATTTCTCCCTTCCCCTTCCACTCTGAAATCAATCAATAAAAATATATTTTAAGAAAATATCCTTCTAGATCAGTGATTCTCAACCTTCCTAATGCTGCGACCCTTTAATACAGTTCCTTATGTTGTGGTGACCCCCAACCATAAAATTATTTTTGTTGCTACATCATAACTAATTTTGCTATTGTTATGAATCATAATGTAAATATCTGATATGCAGGATGTATTTTCATTGTTACAAATTGAACATAATTAAAGCATAGTGATTAATCACAAAAACAATATGTAATTATATATGTGTTTTCCGGTGGTCTTAGGCGACCCCTGTGAAAGGGTCGTTCGACCCCCAAAGGGGTCGCGACCCACAGGTTGAGAACTGCTGTTCTAGATTCAGGTTTCTATGATGCCATTAAGTAACTACTCAACCGAAACCATCTGAATCCAGAAGTCTTGCCAGGAGGAAATAGTTACTGAAAAAATGTCCCTGTGCATACCTTTGGCCCAGCAGCTGCCCTTTGGGGTGAAGGCAGTGACTGGGCATATGTAGGGCTGTTTACCTTGGTTAGGCAATGCAGATAAGTTGTCCTGTTTGTATTTGCAGATGGAGCTAATGTTTGGGTGGGCAAGGCCAGGCCAGAACAGGCAGGAGGAGCTGGCACCAGGTCAGGGTCCTCCACTGGGGCCAGGGGTGAAGAGGGAGGAGCAGCCACAGTCCAGCTAAGCGGCCCTATTTCTACTGCAGGCGTCCAGGCGTCCTTTTCGTGTCTGCTCTGTGCTCTCCTGGACTTCTGTGTGTCAACCCTTAACTTTCTCTTTTAAATTCTCTCTCTCTCTCTCTCTCTCTCTCTCTCTCTCTCTCTCTCTCTCTCTCTCCTTCTGCCCCTCTATCCTTACAACACACCCCTGACAGCAAAGTTCTGCACTGACCCAGGCCCAAAAGACTTCTTGTTGTGGATAAGAAAATATTTTCATTAGAAAATGAACCTGAGTAATCCCTTTCAGACCCACAAATGCCATTTTCAAGAAAATAGGAAATCTGACTTGTTGGGTAATGAGAGTGACTGCCATTCAGAACACCATCACTCCTGACTTGCAGGGGAGAGCATGGTCTCTGGAGAGGCCACCTCAAGACCTAAGAATCCCTAGGTCTGTTCTTGGTACAGCCTTGTTACGACCTGTGCTCAGTATTTGCTAACTCAGTGTAACAAAGTCATTGCCCTTGAGAAGACTAGGAAAGACAGGCAGAGTGAGGAAGGTCATCGCTGGACAGCTGCTGGCTGCCCAGGCCCTCACCCGCCCCATGCCTGTGAGGGCACAGCTAACATAGATCACATCCTCTCTTTATAAAAAGATTGAAAAGACTTTTTGCAGAACACAAACCAGTTCTATCAGAACCTGCTTATGGGGTTGAGAGAAAGCCACGTTCTTCAGGACCCCATGCTCAACCCCACACCACATCTTCAATGGAAGCTGTTGCCTTTCACCAGCTGGCAGATGAGGAACTGACACTGGGGGTCCGGGGGCTGGGGCTGGGGGGCGCATGATTCTGGTGACGCAGGGCCAGGTTTTGGATTTCACTCAGCCTCACTGTCCCCTGAGGCAGCTCCAGGTAAAGACTGTTGATTTGGGAAAGGTGGTCAAGGGTGCGTAGCGCTCATTCCACAGGGTTGGGTTTACTAAAGAAGTGAGGGCAACGAGCATAACGACCTCTG
>NW_006283011.1:123152-126147 GCF_000327345.1 Myotis davidii
AACGTTTCCATCTTTGGGGCTGCTTTGTTTACTGGGGTTGTGTGCCCCTGCCAGCACTGCTGTGACTTTGCCACGCCCCGCCCCCCAGGTCCCATCCTGTGTGTGACCTAGATCTCAGCTGCAGGAATGGAGAACGTAACCTCTTTGAATGAGCTCTTGTATGCCTTTGACCAGGGGTCCTCAAACTTTTTAAACAGGGGGCCAGTTCACTGTCCCTCAGACCGTTGGAGGGCTGGACTATAGTTTAAAAAAAAACTATGAACAAATTCCTATGCACACTGCACATATCTTATTTTGAAGTAAAAAAAAAAAGGGAACAAATACAATATTTGTATTTGCATGTGGCCCGTGGGCCGTAGTTTGAGGACCCCTGCCTTTGACCAACATGTTACCCAGATGGGGCAGCGTATCTGGGTGGTGCCCCCCACCCAGCCCTTTGACCTTAGATCTGTGGATGCAGCCTCACCAGCCCATCATCTCCCCCAGGGCATCTTGATCCCCATCCACAGGGTGTAGGGTGGGGGTAGGGGCAGCTGGTGTCAAATGACAGGTTCTGTGCCCAGTCCTGCTTGGTTACTTGCTGACCTTGGACCTTGGGCTCTCTATGCTTTAACTTCTAACCAGTGTCACACGCTTGTCATGGGAAGGAATTCAGGTGACCCATGTAAAGCCCTTAGCGCAGCGCCTGTTAATCACCGGTCCAGGTGGACTCAGGACTGGATCTGCGAGGTCTGCGCCATCACCCAGCAAGGAAGACAGGGAGTCACATCTGAGTGTAGGGGGTTCTGGAGGGCTTTGTCAGATGGAGTCTTAGGGCTTGGCTTTGGCACAGTCTTACCTTGGAGGGGCTTTGTAGGCCCTAAACCATAAACTTGGCTTGAACAAGTGGACTCCTTGCCTGCCCCCTTTGCAGACTGAGGCCCAGGGGTGTTAGTAAGACCCCATCACTTTCCAACAGGCCCAAAGACATCTTGAAGGGCTCCTGGGGTCCCAGGGGTACACTCGACAGGCTACTCTAACTTCAAAGGAGCCAGCTTGACCCCTTCCCAGACCCCTGAGAAATGGAAACACAGTCGCAGCTGGATGGATGCAGCAGCTGGAAGTGGAGACAATGCAGGCAGCAGGAGAGGGGCTTTCCAGCAACCGACCTCTGGGTCCTGTGTTTAATCCACAAGACCAGGAGCTGTGATGTCATTTCTGGCCTGGCCTGTAAGTCACCTTTTGGGTGGCCTGGCCACCTGTACCAGGGCCTCTTCCTCCCTGAGGGTGGAGCCCAGGCAGCCCAGGAGCTGCAGCTTGCTTAATGAGGAGGATTGGTGCCTGGAGGTGAAAGGATTTCCAGGGGAAGCAGCCCAGGCTGATCATTACTGTGGCCTGAACTCCCAGCCAGGTCCCAGCTGGGTCTTGGTCTCCCTGGGGCTTCCATTCAGCCTTCTCCTGGCAAGGAGACTCAGAATGGAATGTTCTGGGACCAGCAGGTGTGTAACAAATGCTACAAATGCTTGCTCAGTGATGTCAGAGGATAGGCTGGCCCCAGGCCAGATGCAGAGGTGAAGGCTGACTGCTAATCCCAGCTTCCCTTCCTCCTCTTTGACCCTTCTGCTGCCCTTACCCATCATGAGCCTCTTTCTTTCTCCTCTCTCCTGACCTTGAAACTTTTCCTCAGGAAAGGTGGCTGGGGTGGGGGTGGGGGTACATTTACACTATAGTGTAAACGACTGACCGCAGTTCAGTGTTTTTCTATTCCCCTTTCTATCATTTCTGCAACCTTGACATGACCTTAGTCTTAGGCTTCTGAAACTGGGATAATGAATCTCTGGGGTTATTGGTGATGTGCCAGGGGTAAACAAAGCTGTAGGATAACCTGGGACACCTTCCTCATCAATTTTATTAGGTGATGAGAAAACAATTATCTCTTGGAATAGTCACAAATATGTTGTAGAGTAGAAAAAAGTTGCCTGAATTATAAAGACAAATAAAAAAGTCTTATCTCCACAGACAGCAGTTAAATTTATTTCCTCAAGACCCAGAAAAGCATAGCTCCCACATGACCACCCTGGCCACTGACTGTAGAAACATTCCATGATGGCAAGACAACCCCCTCCGGTCATTGCTAATCTTGTTGGCAGATGATGGTTGGTTTGTAGTGACTGCTAGTACACAAGACTTATATGCCTTTCTGAACATTTACATAATATTTTAAAATTAAGTTTAGACTTTCTATAAGTGTAAACTCATATCATCCATTCTGAACCTAACACAGAGCTTGAAGGGCTGTCACAAGAATGTTCTGCATTTTTGAGCATGTGTTTCCTTAAAGATTTAAAAGTTTTAAGATGTGCAAACATGACTGAGCCAGGTGTAAACCTGAGACATCACAGGGAAAAACTGTTAGTGAACCCTAAGTGGACAGCATAGGCTACAAGGACAAATAACACTGCAAGGACCACAAAGATGGATTATGAATATTAAAGCAAAAGAAGGATGCTTGGCAACCAGGAGAGAGGGCCACCCCCAGACAGGTCAAACAGAACAGGACGTGAAGAGTCAGGAAGCTACAAGCAAGGCTGTCAGGAGCCCGTCGTGACGGGGGTTCCACAGGGACCCAGGACCTGTCCTCATTCTACAACCACATCGGCTGCAAACACACGGTGCACCTTTGAAAGGAGAAAGTTCCCTAGTGTTTCAAAGCCAAAGCCACAGTGACTGACTTCTGACAGAATCTGCTTTTATTTCCCAAAGCTTCTGTTTACTGTCAGATGACTATGTATTGCTCTCAAGATGTCCAATATTAAAATTAGTAATGGATACTGGAAGAATAAGATTAATTGCATTTATGGTGAGATAAGTAAATAAAAACACACTAAGGTTTTGTTAAGGACTCCCTCTGATTTCACTTCTGGAGCCCATTCCTGGAACTGGAACAAGGGCGGAATCAACCTCTGCAGGGTGACTGAACCATCCTTGGAAGCACTCCTTTTCCTCCTGAAATTTT
>NW_006283011.1:126175-129702 GCF_000327345.1 Myotis davidii
GCATCCCCTCAGCACCCCAGCTCCAGGGCTGATGGTGACAATGTTTCTTTGTGATGCCTAAAGGGCTTCACATGGGCCACCCGGAGCTTCTGATTCTAGCACACAGCGGCCTGCCTGCCTTCCTCTCCTCTGGCTCTCGCTGTGCTGTCACTCATGTGGTCACAAGTTGGCCAGAACATAGCACGATGGGAAGAAAAGCAAAACAGACCAGCCAGGTACTCGTAGGAGCCCTCTCTGGATGAGTGCCTGTGTGAATTCTCTGGGGGCATGCAGGGATAATAATTTTTCTCCCCCTTGTTTATAGAAAAGCCAGACACAGGAAAGGCTAGAAGAAAAATGAAGGAAAACATTGCATATACAGAGAACCTTCTCTGGGTGAAGAGTTAATTATTGATGTCCTGTGCCTAGCACAGAAGTAGGTCCTTATCTCTATCATGAGGAAACGGAGGCTGAGAGATTGAGGAAAGGAGTGGTTCATGCCCATCAAGGGCTTACCACAGGCCAGGCAGTGATATGTGTTAGCACATTTACTACTCACCAATCCCATCACAGAAGCACAGGGATCTCCATTCTACAGGTGGGAAACCAAGACTGGAGACACCCGGGAATTTACCCATAGTTCCAAGCTAATCCACATTGGAGCCAGGACTGGAATCTAGCAATGCTGGCTCCGAAGTCCGTGTGTTTCACTGCTGTGCTGCACTGCTCTGCAGATCAGGGAGCCAGCAAACACAGGACTGAGTTCCTGGGTCTGTCTCCTGCTGATGCGATCGTGAACAGCCAAGGTCTGAGGCCAAATGGGGCTTCCCTTAGTCAGGAAGGATGCTTCAGACTGGCTGCATTAAAAAAAAAAATGGCATGATGCAGCTGCCAGCCAGCCACGAGTGCAGCAGACTCCTCAGCATGGCCTCTGAGGACGGTGTCCCCACTGTTCTTGGGCATCTGCCATTGACACTGGATCCACACCTGGGCAAGGGTGGTTTTGATCTTTCTCTGCCTGCCAGTGGGGCTGGCTCTGGCTCCTGCCTACAGCCTAGGCTGCCATGAAGGCTGGTTGATGAGCTTGGGAAGTCACCCTTGGCCAACACAGGCTTGGTTCTCCTGGGGGGCCACCCCTCTGTCATCACCCCTCCCTGGCCAGATGGGGGCAGGTAGTGTCTCTGTGTGCAGAAGGAGGTGCCAGGTCAGCTTTTCTCCCAGACGGCAGACGGCAGAGCAGGAAGCCCCAGGGACCGAAACGGTAGAAGAATAGATGTGAACTAGACAACAGGGAGGGTGTGAAATGTTAGGGCCAACTTTTGAGAGGGGCTGGGGGCAGGGAGGGGGCGGGGGGGACACTGGTCCAGTCTAGCTCCGATCCAGATTGCAATTCTGAGCAGAGAAAATTGGGTCCAGTTGAGACCTGAAAGTACTAGGGCTGGAGAAAAATATTTTCCTGCTCATTCTAAGCAACTAAAATGCACTACTGGTGCAGTAGAATTGCTAGTTGACACCCCAACATTCATTCTCTTTTATTTATTTATTTATTGTTGGCAGTATGGTATTACAGATGACCCTCATCACCCCCTTTACCCACCTCCACCCAACCCTCACCCACCCCACCCCACCCCAGGCCTTCCCCACACTATTGTCTGTGTCCATGGGTTATGCATTTTGTTCTTTGGTTAATCTAGTTGATCTCTTAAAATTTCAATGAGGTAGAAAAACAGTTTAGAAGATGATATAAACATTTTAAAGCTCTGACTTGATAAAACAGGTCTGAACCAACAATTGAACAATACACACTAAAACTAAAAAGAAAAAAATTAGTTAATTTGTTGACATTTGCCTTCCTCTAACTGGCTTATTCACTTAGCATAGTAATCTCCAGTTCCATCCATGCTGTCAAAAAGGGAAATAGATCCTTCTTTTTCACAGCTGTATAGTATTCCATTGTGTTAATGTACCAGCGCTTTAAAAAAAATGACAGCACTTGTCATTTGTTGATTTATTAATAGTAGCTATTCTGGCAAGTGTAGGGTTATACTTCATTGTTGTTTTAATTTGCATCTTTCTGATGATTACTGATTTGGGGTTGATTTTTTTCATGTTTCTTGGCCATCTGCATGTCCACTTTGGAGAAGTGTCTACTTAGGTCCTTTTTTCATTTTTCAATTGGATTGTTTGTCTTCCTGGTGTTGAGTTGTATGAGTTCTTTGTATATTTTGGAAATTAACCCCTTATCAGATGTATCATTGGTGAATAAGTTCTTCCACACAGTGGGTTCCCTTTTCATATTTTTTTTTGTGGTTTCTTTTGCTGGGCAGAAGTTTTTTATTTTGATATGGTCCCATTTGTTTATTTTTTTCCTGTTTCCCTTGCCCTAGGAGATGTGCTGATGAAAATTCTGCTATGTGAGATTCTGAGATTTTTACTGCCTATATTTTCTTCTAGGATTTTTATGGTTTCACAACTTACATTTAAATCTTTTATCCATTTTTAATTTATTCTTGTGTATGGTATAAGTTGGTGGACTAATTTCTTGCTTTCTTCTTTTTTTTTTTTATGTACCTGTTCAATTTTTGTATCCTGCAACTTTTCCAAATTCATTTATTAAATCTAGTAGTTTTTTTTATGGAGTCTTTAATGTTTTCTATGTACAATATCATGACCATTTATTGAAGAGATTGTCTTTACTCCATTATATGCTCTTGCCTCCTTTGTAAAAAAATTAATTGAGCATCAGGGCTTGCGTTGATTTCTGGGTTCTCTGTTCTGTTCCATTGATCTATATGTCTGTTCTTGTGCCAGTACCAGGCTGTTTTGATTACAGTAGCTTTGTAGTATAACTGGATATCTGGTATTGTGATCTCTCCAACTTTGTCCTTCATTCTCCAGGTTGCTGAGGCTACTCAGGGTGTTTTTTGGTTCCATACACATTTTTTGAATATTTGTTCTAGATCTATGAAATATACCGTTGGTATTTCAATAAGGATTGCATTGAATCTGTAGATTGCTTTGGGTAGTATGGACATTTTAATGATGTTAATTCTACCAATCCATGAACATGATATATATTTCCATTTGTATCTTCCTCTATTTCCTTTTATAATGTCATACTAGAGGCCCATTGTAGGAAGATTCCTGCAAGAATAGAACTTCCTGCATCTGGAGCAAAGCAGAGAAGGGAGTGAAACCCACTGAGGCGGGCTTCACTCCCACTCCTAACCACTGCGGCTGGGTTTCCCCTCTCGCCTCCTGCCTCCCACCTCTGCAGCCTTGGCTCCGTTCCTGTCTCTGTCACCTCTACGTAGCTTCCTTCTGTAGCACTTCACTTCCATGTTGTCTTCAGTATTTGCTCCCAGCCAGCATATGCAAATTAACCACCATCGTTTTTTATTTTTATTACAAAGGGTATTACGTATGTGTCCATTTTTCCCCCCGCCCTAGACAGTCACCTAGCCTCCCCTATCCCCCAGTGTCTTATGTCCATTGGTTATGCTTATATGCATGCATACAAGTCCTTTGGTTGATCTCTTACCCCCCCT
>NW_006283011.1:133015-142317 GCF_000327345.1 Myotis davidii
CCCAGGCTGCCTTATTTTGTATTTAGCAAAGGGTCAGTTTGTGGCTCAGCCTCTGGGTGGCAGTGTTCTGGGGTTGGCCTCTGAGGCTATAAGGCATTGAAAATCCCTCTATAGGTCAGACCCTGTTAACTCCCAGGGGCTGATCAGATTATTTTAATCCTTGATCTCATTCAGGGTGGATTCTGGGTGTGGCTGTGCTCCTTGCCTGGGGGTTGCGGGGAGGAGTCTCACTCTCCAGAGAGAATGGCTGCCCCAGTCCTGGGCAAAGGGGTGTCTCAGCACTGAATTCGTTACCACCTCTCCTGGTCCCCCCTCTCTCCTCAGTCTCTCCCCGGATTCCACTCCACAGCACCCTCTCCCTCTCTTCAGCACAGGTGAGTGTCTGTATCCGAAATGTCCCATGAACAGGATTCGGCGAGAACAAACTAATAAACGCCGTCCGCGGAAACGGGGAAGGCTTGGTGTCAGTAAACTCTTCTTTTATGGGCACTGCATGGTCAGGTCAGCTCTTCAGGCTGCCCCTTTAGGCTCAGTCCTCCGTGATCACAGAACTCAGCTCTCAAATCCCCCGGCGACAGGAATCCCGCGGAACGCCATTCCCCAGTCAGGGGCTGTGCCTGTCCCAAGGGACGCGGCTGTCTGCCACGCGGTCTCCCTCCGACCCTCTGGGCTCAGAGGTCTGGCAAACTTTCTTGCCCAAATCCCTGGGTTTTTTTTTACCTTTCCAGGGGAGTTCTGACCTTCCCGGCTGCAAACCGTCTCACCAGCTGAGCAATTTCGCCAATTCGGGGTGGGTGTTATTAGTTTCAGCTGCTCACTCCATTTGCTCCGGGACGCGACCTCTAACCGCCATCTTTGTTGGCAGTTAATTTGCATATCGTGCTGATTAGGCTATGGGAGGTGTAGTGAAGGAATGGTCAATTACCATGTTTGGCTATTATTAGATAGGATAGTTTTCTGAGTACAGGTCTTTTACTTCCTTGGTTAAGTTTATGCCTAAATACCTTTTGTTGTTGTCCCAATGCTAAATGGGTTTATTTTTTTTAGTTTCTCTGAGAGTTTATTATTGGTATATAAAAATGCCATTGATTTCTGGGTATTAATTTAGTATCCTGCTACTTTGCCAAATTCATTTGTTAAATCTAGTAGATTTTTGATGAAGTCTTTAATGTTTTCTATGTACAATATCATGTCATCTGTTAATAATGGCAGTTTTACTTCCACCTTTCCAATTTGGATGCCTTTATTTTCTTCTTCTTTTCTGATCACTGTGGCTAGGACTCCCAGTACTATCTATAGATATACAAGCCTAAGCAACCGTTCTGACCAAATAACTGGAACAACTGGACCACTGGCTGGTAACTATGATGCATACTGACCCAGACCTTGCTGCTGGGCCTGGACAGCCCTGAATCTGGTTCACCCACACTCTGGTCCCAGACAGGAGGGAGGAGGGAGCCCGATTCCTCATGAAATCGGCCATTGGTTAGCTTGCCGCTGGGGCCAACCTTCTGCGGTCCCTGCCCCAGGCTAGCTGCCCCACCCCCCCATCGGCCCTGATCGCCAGCCAGCCCAAGGGACCCCACGCATGCATGAATTTGTGCATTGGGCCTTTAGTGTTAAATAAAAGTGGTGAAGTGGAAATCCCTGTCTTATTCCTGTTTTTAGTATATATATTTATATTGATTTAAGAGAGGAAGAGAGAGGGAGAGAGAGATAGAAACATCAATGCTGAGAGAGGTCATTAATTGGCTGCCTCCTGCACGCCTCCCACTGGGGATCGAGCCTGCAACCCAGGTATGTGCCCTTGACCTGAATTAAACCTGGAACCCTTCAGTCTGCAGGCCTATACTCTATCCACTGAGCCAAACCAGCTAGGGCTTGTTCCTGTTTTTAAGGGAAATGTTTTTAGTTTTTCCCCATTGAATATGATATTGCCTGTACGTTTGTCATATATGGTCATTATTATGTTCCCTCTATTCCCACTTTGCTGAGAGTTTTTATAAAAAATGTGTGCTGGATTTTGTTGAATGCTTTTTCTGTGTCTATTGATATGACCATGTGATTCTTATGCTTCATTTTGTTTATATGATATATCATAGGTATTGATTTGTGAATCTTGTACTAGCCTTGCATCCCTGGAATAAATCCCATTTGGTCATGGTGTCTGATCTTTTTAATATATTGCCAGATCTGATTGTTAATGTTTTGTTGAGGATTTTAGCATCTATGTTCATCAGGATTATTGGCCTGTAATTTTCTTACTTTGTAGTGTTTTCTCTCTTCTTGAATTTTTTGAAATAGTTTAATTTTTTGAGGAAACTCCATACTATTTTCCACTTTGGCTGTACCAGTCTTCCCTCCTCTTGAATTTTTTGAAATAGTTTGAAGAGGATACATGTAAGTTCTTCTTTGAATGTTTGGCAATACTACTTGTGAAGCCATCTGGTCCAGGACTTTTGTTTACTAGAAGTTTGTTTTTTGTTTTATTTTATTAATGCTTCAATTTCATTAGTTGTTAGCCTATTTAGGTTTTCTGATTCTTCCTGATTAAATTTTGGAAGATTGTATATTTCTCGGAATTTGTCCATTTCACACAGGTTGTCCAAATTATTGGCATATATTTGTTCATAATATTTTCTTATAGTACTTTGTATTTCTGTGATGTCACATGTTACTTTGCCTCTTTCATTTCTGATTTTATTTATTTGGATCCTCTCTCTTTGTTTCTTGATAAGTCTAGTTAAAGGTTCATCATCTTGCCCTGGCTGGCATTGCTCAGTGGTTAGTGCGTTGGCCCATGGACCAAAGGGCCATGAGTACGATTCTCAGTCAAGAGCTATTACTTGGGTTGCAGGTTCTCTCCCTGGCCCTGGTTGCAGGAGGTAATCACTTGTTGTACCTCTCTCACATTCATTCCTCTCGCTCTCTCTTTCTCACTCTCTTCCTCCTCCCTTCCTTCCACTCTCTCTAAAAATCAATGGGAAAAATATCTTTGAGTGAAGATTTTAGAAAAGGTTCATTAATTTTGTTTATCTTTTCAAAGAACCAGCTCTTGGTTTCATTGATCATTTGTATTATTATTATTATTATTATTATTTAATTTCTATGTCATTTATGTATGCTCTGAGCTTTATTTTTTTCTTCCTTTCATTTACTCTGTGCTTTTCTTGTTCTGTTTCTAATTTGTTTAGTTGTAGGTTTAGATTTTTAATTTGAGCTGTTACTTTTTTCTTGAGGTAGGCCTGTAATGCTATGAACTTCCCTCTCAGGACTGCTTTTGCTGTATCCCATACATTTTGGTTGGTTGTGTGTTCATGTCATGATGTTTTTTTATTTCTTCCTTGATCTCATTGGTATTCCATTCATTGTTTAAAACATGCTATTTAGTCTCTGTGTGTTTGAATGTTTTTGAGTTTTTAAATTGTAGTTGATTTCTAGTTTCATGCCATTGTGATCTGAGAAGGTGTTTGATATGATCTCAATATTCTTGAATTTATTTAGACTTATTTTTTTTAAATATATTTTATTGATTTTGTACAGAGAGGAAGGGAGAGAGATAGAGAGTTAGAAACATCGATGAGAGAGAAACATCGATCAGCTGCCTCCTGCACATCTCCCACTGGGGATGTGCCCGCAACCCAGGTACATGCCCCTGACCGGAATCGAACCTGGGACCTTTCAGTCCGCAGGCCGACGCTCTATCCACTGAGCCAAACCGGTTTCGGCTATTTAGACTTATTTTATGTCCTAATATGTGGTCAATCTTTGAGAATGTTCCATGTGCATTTGAAAAGAATATACATTCTGCAGCTTTGGGATGAAATATTCTGTAAATATAAATTAAATCCATCTGATCTAGTATGTTATTTAAGGTCTCTGTTTCCTTGTTGATTTTTTTTTTAAATATATTTTATTGATTTTTTACAGAGAGGAAGGGAGAGAGATAGAGAGCCAGAAACATCGATGAGAGAGAAACACTGATCAGCTGCCTCCTGCACATCTCCCATTGGGGATGTGCCCGCAACCCAGGTACATGCCCTTGACCGGAATCGAACCTGGGACCTTTCAGTCCGCAGGCCGACGCTCTATCCACTGAGCCAAACCGGTTTAGGCTCCTTGTTGATTTTTTACCTGAAAAATCTATCCAGTGATGCCATGGGGTGTTAAAGTCTCCTACTATGACTTTAGTCCATTTACATTTAAGGTTATTATTGATAGGTACTTATTTATTGCCACATTTTTCTTTATACATATATTCCTCTCATTCTTGAATTCTTCTTTTTCTTAAAGCACCCCCTTTAACATTTCTGGCAATGCTGGTTTGGTGGTAATATATTCCTTTAGCCACCCCTGCCTCCTGTTTTTTAATTTGCCTGGAAAACTCATTAATTTGCTTTCAATTTTAAATGATAGCCTTGTTGGATACAGTTGTCTTGGACTCAGGTCATTGCTTTTCATTACTTTGACTACTTCATACCATTCCCTTCAGGCCTGAAGTGTTTCTGTTGATAAATCAGCTGACATTCTAATGGGAATTCCCTTATAGTTAACTTTATCTCTCTCCTGCTGCCTTTAAGATTCTCTCTTGGTTTTTAATGTTTCTCATATTAATTATGATGTATCTTGGAGTGAGTCTCTTTGGGTTCTTCTTGATTGAGACTCTCTGTGCTTCCTGAACTTATATAACATCTTCCTTCACCAGGTTGGGGAAGTTTTGTCATTATTTTCTTAAACAGGTTCTCTATTCCTTGCTCATGTTCTTCTCCTTCTGTTATCCTTATGATAGGAACGTTGTTACATTTCATGTTGTCCCAAAGTTCCCTTAAACTATCCTCTTGTTTTTTAATTCTTTTTTCTTTTTGCTGGTCTAATTGGGTGTTTTTTTCTACCTTGTCTTCCAAATAACTGATTTGATCCTTCGCTTCATTTCATCTACTTTTGATTACTTCCAGTGTATTCTAGATATCAGATATGGTATTCTTCATTTTTGACTGGTTCTTGTATATGGTTTCTATTTCCTTTTTCATGCTGTTGTAGTTCCCACTAAGTTTCTTGTAATTATCAGGAAGTTCCTTGAGGATCCTTATAACCATTATTTTGAGCTCTATATCTGATAGATATCTTGCCTCCATTTCATTCAGCTCTTTCTTTGGAGTTTCCTCCTTTCTTTCACTTGGGGGTTATTTCTGTGTCTCCCCATTTTTAGCATCCCTTTGTATTTGTTTCTATGTATTAGATAGAACTTCTATGCCCGCAGTCTTTGTGTGGTGGCCTTATATCATAAGTAACCTGTAGAACCCAGTGGTGTAGTCTCTTTGATCTTCTAAGCTGGATGCTCTAGGAATATCCCATGTGTGGTTTATTTTCAGCTCTCTGGTTGTACCTGGGTCTTGATTGTTGTTGTCCCATTTGTGGGTAGGATCTCCCCTCAGGCTGGCTGACTGTGAGGCTCAACCCTGACCACATAGCATGAGCTGTTGTGCAGGTGCTGAAAGAACAAAGCAAAGCAAAGCAAAGCAAAGCAAAACAAAACAAAACAAAACAAAAACATACACAAGGCCCCTACAAAAACAAAAATAACAACTGCGAAAGAAAGAGGAAAAAGAACAAAAATAATAAAAGAAAAGAAAAAATATGTATAAGAAGAAAAAAAAAGGGGGGGGGGAGGAATATAAAAGAAAAGAAGGGAGAGAAAATATAAGAATAAAGAATAGGAAAAGGAAAATGGTATAAATAATCTCTTACGGTCAAGGGCCAGAGCAGAGGACCTCCCTCTGACAGCCACATGTGTCTCCTCCTGCTTTTCACAGAGTGGGTGGCCTTGCTTCCTCTCACTTCATGTTAGCTTCTCTGAGAGACCACCCTCCCCTAAAATGAATGCCTTTGTCTCATTGTCCTTTCATAAGTACTATTTACCTCTCTCCAGGAGGCTTTTCCTGATGAGTTCCTGCTACACCTGACCTTTCCTCTGGACTAAACAGGCTGCATAAGGGCTTTTCTTGCCCAGAGGACCTGAAAATTAGGTGGAAGGTTCTCATTCATCCGGGTTTAGCCCTGACCATTAAGTCCACGTCAAAATCCTATTACTTTTTCTTTTTTGCTGTCAATGTGGAATTTCCTGGTTAAGGGAGGGTCAGAGTGGAAGGAGCTCCCCACAATCTCCTCCGCTGCCCCATGTATGAAAGGTGGCAGCAAAGGCCCATTACAGCACCTGCTCTGTTTCAGCTCCCTCTCCTGTGAAAGGAGGATAATAAAACCCTTCCATGCTGTTTGATTCTTGAGTTCCCTGCTACTTGAGGATGGCAGTTCTCTTGGCTTATTCACTTAGAGACAACTCAAACTTCTACGGAAAAGGTGCATGTAGGTTGTATTTTTCCAGAGCCATTTGGGAATATATTGTTGACATGATGCCCCAAGACCCCTGGATATTTTGACCTGTATTTTCTACACACAAGGACATTCCTCTATGTGACCACAACACAACCATCAAATCAAAAAGTTAATGCTGCTTCATTCCTACCATGTAACCATGGTCTCCCACTAAAGTTTCCTGTCTTCCCAATAATGTCCTTCTTTAGCAAAAGGATACAGCACAGAATCATGTGTCCCATTTAGTTGTCACATCTCTTTAGGCTCCTCCAATCTGAGATGTATTCCTGGGTCTTTTATTGACGGAAAGTTATTAATCTTAACACTTTTGAGCATTGGGTCCTCTCAGCTGGTGCATGGTTTCCATTGGTTCTATCACTCATGTAAGTGATCCCATCATTAAAGTCTGTCTGCTAGGTTCTCAAATGAAGCAAGTTTTTATCTGTAATTATTAAGTATTTTGTGAGGAGGTACATTGAAACTCTGAGAATGTACAGTTACTCATCAAATAAGTACAGTTAATTAATTCTAAATATAATTATAAATATATCTAATTAACATAATTAATCAATTAACATATGTGTAGACTCATAGTTTTCTATTTCATCCCCTGGGTCATGACTCATTATTATTATTATTATTTATCTTGATGCTCAAATTGTCCCAGATTAGGTGGCAGAGCCCATTTAAGCTGGCATCTGTATGTTTTTGACATCTCCCTATCATTCTTTGAACATTTCCTGACTCTCTGGCACAAAAATATATCCTAGGCTCATCTTGTAGGTTCCCTGTGTAAGCTCTGGAACAGGTCATTTCTCTTAGGAGCGCTGGTTCTTTTTAGCAGAGCACCAGAGGTCTGACTTAATCAGGTTCCTCCTTAGTGCTTGGACTGCCTGCTCTGTCCTTATAGAATGCAATTTGAACAAGAACCCTGCTAAGTCAGAATATCAAAAGCCTACTCGCCTTGGGATCTGACCACCTTTGATGTCTGATCAGATTCCTCCTCCCTTATTTCCTGGCATGCCTTCAGCAAGAACTGAACTGAGTTGGTCCAGCAGGACTGCCCCTTCCCCTGGTAATATCATTAGTAAGTTTCCATCCTCTGACCCCCACCCTGCTCCTGGATGATAACCCCACTTATCCCTGTTGGAGTTGGACTTGAGTCTGATTTCTCTCCCCTTTTACACGTCTCCATTGCAGGAGCTCTCCTGAGTGGCCTGCCTCACTGTCCCTAACAAGCATCATGGATCATTTTTCGTTCACAGTGATATTCAGAAGCCAGTACCTGGGCACCAAGTGTGCTCATGGATATTGCATTGTCAGTGGACTGAGCTTGGGAACATGCATCTACACACATTTACATCCATGTTTATTACTACTTCTACCAATGTAGATTGAACACCTTGAGTGTACACCAACATCTTCATTTCCAACCCAACACTAAATGGGTCATTTTAGTTTTCTCCTTGCCATGTTGTAACCCACTGCTCAGGCAGGGAGAAAGCTGGCTCCCATTGTCCTTAAAAGGTCGACTTATTTGATCACTCCCTCTGTATGTGACTAACTTCTCAGTACGCTGCTCCCTCCTCCATGAGGATGCCATCCCTCCCCGTGCCCTCCCCAGGCTCTGACACCTGTCATAGGCCACCTGCTCCACAACAGCTCTCCTAACCCCCTTCCCTGTGAGACATCGTGCCCTCAGCCCCACGGATGCCTAACCTTTCCTGGCCCCCACCTTATGGTTTTTGGACAACATGGCAAGGGAAGGGAGAGGGCGGAAGAGTCTATGAGTGCCTTTGATAGCACAGAACATGGTAGTCAGGGGTGACAGTGTCTGAAACCAGAAACCTGTGGTGACACCTCACGCGGCTGTACCCCTGGGACGGAGACTTTCTGGCTGGGTTCATCTGTGACCCTGTCTGTACTTCTGAAAAAGAGTAGCCTTGTACAGCACTCAGGAAAGGAACAGGTCTTTTTCTCCTTCTGTGCTTTCACTTTAGCTTCAGGTCTCCTTACATTTTAATGATCTACCAGCTTCAGGGCTGGTCAGGAAATTTTCCGTATCTTCCCCTGGTTATTCATGCTTTCTGAAAGCAGGCCTGGTGCCAGCAGCTTCTAGTCTGAATCACCTAAGCTTCACTTTTGCAGAACTCGCCCCCAGGAATCCAGATTCCAGGGCTGGTCACCACACGGGGCTGGGAGGGCTGGGTTGTTTTAGGATTTCCCTCAGATCCTCTTACAGTTTGCCCTTCTGGGATATAGTTTCTCTTTCCCAGAGGAGGGAGATAAACCAGGTGCCAGAGGACAGAAAAGACTCCAGGAAGCTCTTGTAGAGATAATCTGAGACTGATGGAGACTAGCAGCCCTGGAGGTCACCAAGTCAGGAGCCCATTTCCATGAGGCCAATGAAGCTTAAAATTCAGGGCCCCTTGCTGACATGGGCACTTCCAAAGCCCGTGCCATAGGAGTCACAGTTTTGTAGTCTTTGTCTTAAAGAAGCCCATCCCCAAATTGTCCAGGCTGCAGGCCCCACAATCTGGGCCAACCCTGGACCTAATGACTCCAACCTCTCTGAGTCCCAAAAGGAAAGGACCCAGTGACAGGATCCTGTGTGTGGGAAAGTAGCTCAGTGTCACAGTAGTGGGCAAAGCTGATGGAGTTCACTCTCAGCTCTGACATTTGCCAGTGTGGAATTCTGGAGGTTACCTAACCTCTCTGTGCCTCAGTTTCCTCCAGTAAAGTGCCTCCCTCACCTCACAGGGCTGATGTGAGGATTAAATACATTCATCTATATATATGAACTCTATCTATCTATCTATCTATCTATCTATCTATCTATCTATCATCTATCTACCTACATACTTTTTTTTTAATTTTATTTTTTATTACAAAGGGTATTACATATGTGTCCATTTTTTTCCCCCGCCCCC
>NW_006283011.1:144290-150321 GCF_000327345.1 Myotis davidii
CATCAATTGATATGACCATGTGGTTTTTTTCTTTCAATTTGTTTATGTGATGTATCACGTTTATTGATTTGCGGATATTGTACCATCCTTGCATCCCTGGGATAAATCCTACTTGGTCATGGTGTATGATCTTTCTGATGTACTGCTGGATCCGATTTGCTAAGATTTTGTTGAGGATTACCTACATACTTATCATCTATCTGAAACACGGAGGGAAACACAGAAAGCATCCCCGGAATAGCACTTAGACATATTATCCATCCACTTGGTCCTCTTTATGAAATGCTGCCATGAAAGTCACATGTCCTGCAGCTCTTGCTCTTCCCCTCATTGCTCAAGGCCAAAGATTGTTCCCTAAGTTCTTTGCCTTATTTAGGGAAGGTTTGAAAGACTCATAAGGGTTTCAGGCCATTTCAATTCTAGGATCATTTGTCCTGGGCTGCTTTTCCAGGGAGCAGTTTGGCCTCACCTGGCCACACACACTTCTGTGTGCCCATCAGCAGCTGGGCCTGGGCTGCCCCTGGCTCTCGGCTCCAGAGCCAGGAAGGACCAACTACTTCCTTCTCCGGGTGGTTGGGCGGTGTGGGGGCGGGGAGGGAAGAGAAGAGGTTGGGAGGACTTGGAAGGGATTAGGATTAGGGTTTAGGGATAAGGATTTAGGAATGTTTGCTGGCTGGGAAAGTGAGGTGGTTGTGAACCGGCTTGTGGAAAAGCCTCAAACACCAGCCTCAGAAGACTCTCAGCTGGGAGGTGGCTCTGGCTTTGGCCTGGGAATTCCAAGCTGCCTACAGGGAGACGGACCATGTGAGAATTCTGACCCCTCGTGCCCCTGTGCCGCCTCGCCACCTCTTCCCTGCGGCCAGAAGCTGAGTGCTCAAGCACTTGAACTGCATGTGCGTTTCTGCCTTCTTCCTGGGCCAGCCTTGCGACACCAAGAATGAGCAACAGACATGGTTGGGGGAGGCCACCTGCCCCAGGCCCTGGCAGAGCCCATGCGCTCAGCTCCTCCTGGAAAGAAACCCTCTCTAGAGGCCAGCCTGTCATCCCCAGCGCCTTCTCTTTTCATTCCCCCTTCCCCGTCCCGTGCGAGCCCTCCAGGCTCTCCACCGCCATTTCCTCCACGTCTGTTTCTCCTCCATGCCTCCTCACCGCCAACCTGGCTTCTCTGCCCACCCATCAGCCTCTCTCCCCCACTCCTACTTCAAGCCGAGGGAACCAGAAGGGCTGTGGCTCTTCAACTAGTAGGGAGAAGTCCTATAATTTTCATCCAAAATGAGGTCCTTTTGAAAATAAAAGGGACGGTGGACCAGCCAGCGCAGATGAGACTGCCCAGCCATGCTGGGCTCTCTGGTCACCCTGCTCCAGCACCGCTCAGTGAGTGCTTCACCAGCCTGCATGGGCCTGCTCCCTTGTCCTTCTGGAATAACTGCAACACCTGCTTCCACTCAGTGCAGGCAGAGCTCCCGCCTCCTCTGACCTCCCCTAGTCACTTGAGCCAGGTTATCCTGGCCGGCAAGACCAACTATTAAATTTTCAGGAACTTTACAGGCCAGCTGTTCAACACAGCCATAATCTTAAAACTCACTGAGATGAACTTATAATTAAATATGGTAATAAATGCTCTCAATTCATCATTTTCTAATTTCATTGCTACTTTCATGTCCTTGATGTTATTTATTTATGTCCCCTGTGTCTGTTTGGTGGAAACAGCACAGGCTGATTGACTACTTTGCTTGTCTTCCCAACTCTGTGTTCAGTAACGTCAGGTTGGTGGCTGGAAATTGGCCACAGTGCGTAGTCACACCATTGGCAAGTGCTTTACACCGGGGCTTGATTTATTGTTCTGATAACTGTCTATACATGTAAGACAGAAAATGTTAATGATGCAGATTAAACTTAAAAGCATATTGTTTCTGTAGTCATTACATTGTGAGTAACATGAGCAATAGAGGGAGTATTTCCCTCTATTGGAAACTTATCAGAATCAGCAAAGAAGTTGCTAATGTCATTAACAAATGAGCGAAATTATTAATTCATAATGCTGAAGCCAAAAGAGGTTTCATTTAATAAATACAATTAGTATGAAAGTGAGAAATAGTTTACCAGCAAATTACACCCAAGATTTAAGGACAATAAACTTACTGGGGAAAGAGCTGATGGTGATGCAAGTCCATGGTTGAATCCTAGGTTTGGCAAAAATTGAATGCATTCTGTGAGAACCAATGGCTATGCGGAATTTACAGTGTAGAGTATTATATATTTCAGCATTATTTGTAAATTGTGTGTTACACATGCTTTATGCCTGTAAATTTTATAGTAAACACATGCACGTTTAAGCATGTGTACATGGCTATTCAGTCAGTTGTTAAACACTAGCCTGCACAACACTGCCCGCCACCTTGTCCAGGTTGGGTCAGGTACCTCCTTTGCCGCTCCCACAGAACTGTAGCATTACATCCTTCTGTCTGTCTCACCCACTGAGCTTCTTGAGGACAGAAGAATCTTTGTAGCTCCCACTTAACATAATACCTGGCAGAGATTAGGTGCCCCTCCCCAAATGTAATGAATTAATTCATGAATTTAACAGCTGAGTGGGTGAAGGTGATATGGCACATACTCCTGGGCAGGGACTGCATTTCGGCCCTCTCATGGTGAGGTGTGGCGTGTGATAAGTTCAGTCATGTGATGTGTGTGGTAGGAGGGATGTTGGCCACTTTCAGATAAGACCCTCCAGTTGCCTCTTTCTTTGGCAGCAGCAGGGACCCTGAAAGCCACGTGTTCCTGGGAATGTGGTCACATGGTAGAGAGGTGCCTGACCCACAAGGTGCCTTTGAGTAAAATAGACAGTTTTTTCATGAAGCCACTAAGATCATGGGTATTACTTGTTACCACAGCATAGCCTCATCTATCCTGACTAATTCAGCGAGGAAACTGAGATGTGGGAGGTGATGTGGGCCAGGTTACATAGCTTGTTGGTGGCAGGCCAAGAGCCCATCTTCATTTTCCCCATACATACTGGCTCCCCCTACAGTTTTTCAGAAATAAAGTGTAAATTTAAGGTGGGTTTTGTTTAAAGCCCCATTTCAGAGTATAACTGGTTGGGGCCCACTCATGGTGAGTCCTTCAGAGGTACCAGCCAGCGGCACACCCACCAAACATCCTCTGATTAGAAGATCAGCAGGTACAGCTGGTGCTGGGGATTAAATCTACCATTAACTGTCATTAGCCTGGCTGTGGTTTCTCCCACAAGCACCCCTCCCTTGCCCTGTCATTTATCACTGTTCTCAACTTACTGGGATAGGTCTGGTTCTCAGATGGAGAGAGATCCAGCTTTGGAAGTGACACTCAGAGCACAGCACTTGGGGCCTCTCTTAGAAAAACTCAGTTCTTTCCTGCAACGTCTCCCCTTTGCTCTCACACTGCCACACACTCACAGCACTTCTGACACCAGATGGGTGTCACTTGTCCCTACACCGAGCAACTCTGTGACAGCAGCTGGGTGTCCTACAATTTAGTTCAATTCTGACATTTAGATCTACCTGGAGGCCATGTCAGACCCCACAGGTTAAGGGTCCAGACCAAGAGACTGACCCCTGTTTAGATGCCACAGCGAGGAGTAGGGCCCCAGGCCACTCACAACTTCTGTCTGACTTGGCTATAAATTGGAGGTTTCTATAGCACCCTCCTTGGCTTTGATTAATTTGCTAGAGTGACTCACAGAACTCGGGGAAATGTGTTTACTAGCTTTATTAAAGGACATGAAAAAGGACCCAGATGGACAGCCAGGTGAAGAGAGATACAGGCGAGGTCTGGGAGATGCTCCTGGTGCTCTTTTGTGGGAACTCTGTGCCAGGAACCAAATGCTGAGGTCAATATATGTACTTTCTCTTCTGTCACAGGCCCGAGAGGCCAAGCAGAAGAGAGAGGGCCCCGTTCACAGCTGGAGAAACCTTAGCTCAGTTCCACAAACATTTATGAAGTGCGGATTTTGAGTCAGGCCTAGGCTATTTTGTATAGTATATGAATGGCATAGTATAGCAAGCACATATAGTACATGTAGTATAATACGTGTAGCATAATATAGTATTAGCATAGTGTGGTAGCATAGTATTAGTATAGCATAGTGTAGTATATATAGTATAATGTGTATATTATATTAATATAATAATATGTACTAATATAGTGTTAGTTTAGCATAGCTCAGCATAGCATAGCATAGCACTCTTTTTTTTTTCCTTGTTCCTTCCTCCTTCCAAATGTGGCAATTTTCCATTTCTTTCATTGCAAACTGTGATGCTAGAACCACCTGGCTGAAGCCCTGAGTGGTGGGGTGAACTGAGAGGTGAGCTGGCCGATTCCTGACTTCCACCTGCCTGGAGATGACATGGCCTTCCCCATCCTGGGCCCACACACCCCATCCACCCTGCATTTCATTCACGTCTCTCTCCCAAGCATTGCTCTTGGCTTTTCTGCTGTTTCTGTCTTCACTTCTAGGATGTAAGCTCCTTAAGAGCAGGCCTATTTTGTCTTTGTTTCTGTTGTGCTGTATCTCAGTGTCTGGAAAGGTACCCGAATGTTTGTTGAATGACAGCTAGGCTGCAGGCCATGTGGGTAGGGACTGCCCCCCTCACTCATGGCCCTGCCTCACACAGGGTTTATGTCAGTGATTGCACCTAACTGATACAGCACATCCTAATTGCGTTAGTTCCAACTTGTCTTTGGATCTTTGCACAGGCCGTGCCATCTGCCTAGAACACTCTCCTCACCTTTAGTCCCATTAACTCCTGCGTACCCTTTAAGTCAGCTTGGCCACCTTCTCTGACTAGAAGTCTTCCCTGATCGCTTGCCCCTTCTCTGTCCCCTGGCCTCTGTATTTCCCATTTATGGTACAGACATGCCTTCTTGCAAATACTTTATTTGTCTATTTTCTCCCTGTACTGCCAGCTTGGGAGGATGAGACCATGTGTTCCCTGCTCACCATTATATCCTCAGCCTCTGCGGCACACATAATAGGTGCTCAAATACTCATAGGATGAATCAATGGGTGGCAACCACAGCCAACATGTGATGTCTTCATCCATTCAGGGAGACCCAGGGATGCAGGGGGGATGCAGGCCCTTGTCTAGTGGAAGGTTCCCCTGATCATCTACCCCAGAAATAAGAAAGTGGCCCAAGTTTATTTTTTCTCTCTCCCCATCCCCTTTCCCAGATAGCATTATCTGCTTTCTAAATTATGAATGTAACATATCCATATATATAAAAGCCCCAACGACCGAATGACTGAACGACCAGTCAACCAGTCGCTATGATGCACACTGACCACCCTGCAGATGCTCAATGCAGGAGCTGCCCCATGGTGGTCAGTGCACTCCCACAGCCAACCTCCTGCAGCCCCTCCCCACAGCGGCCAACCTCCCATGGCCCCTCCCTGTCGGACAGCCCTGATGGCCCTGATCAGGGCAGCCAGCCAACCTCCTGCAGCCCCTCCCCCCGGCCAGCCTCCCATGTCCCCAATCAGCCCCGATTGCAGGCCAGGCCGAAGGACCCCACCCGTGCATGAATTCGTGCACTGGGCCTCTAGTACTCATTATAAGACTCATGAGCTACTTTTGTCTTTTATTATTCACACACCTATTCAATAGAAGAGCTATTAATTGAATACCTACTGTGTGCCAGATGCCACACAAGGCACTGGGGAAGCAAAGATAGGTAGGACCCGGTGCCTACCCTCCCAGAGATTACAGTGCAGCACCTATTCTGCATCTTAGGCTACTCTGCCCAACTGTGCACCTTAGAAGAAAGGACCTGTTTTCTGTTTACTAGTCCAGTGCATCAGAATTACATGGGCAATTTGTTAAAACTATTCCTGAGTCCCTGCTCTGGAGCTTTTCATTCCATGGATGAGTGAGTCTGCTAACTTTCATTTCTAAAAATGTCCTAATGATGTTTATTTTGTCGACTAGGGGACTACACTATGTGAACCATTGCCCTAGAGGGGTGGGCAAACTTTTTGACTCGAGGGCCAACATGG
>NW_006283011.1:150367-171049 GCF_000327345.1 Myotis davidii
ACATAAAAGAGTACGTTTTTTTTGTGTGTGTGTGTGTTTTTTTTTTAGTTTTATTCATTTCAAACGGGCCGGATCTGGCCCGCGGGCCGTAGTTTGCCCACGGCTGCCCTAGACCCTACTGCTCTTTCCGTTCCCAGAAATTTTGCACATCCATTGTCTCATTTAGTCTCTGAATCTCTCACCCAAGCACCTAAATTACACACAAGTGATGAGAACTAGGGCCAAACCTTAAGCCTGAGGATTCCCATGGAATGCTGTCCGCTTGAAGTGGTACCAGATGGCCTCTGAACGGTCTCCCGCCATAGGGATATTAAGAAACCTGGGATGGGCCCAGGTGGAGGAAGAGGTTGCATGGCAGAAGAAGGCTCCAGGAGGGCATTTCTGGGGAGGGAGGGCAAAGAGGGAGGGAGGCAGAGTCTGTTGCCCATCCTGGAGGGAGAACTGCATCTGGGCTATGTGGATTGAGAAGCAGCCACTTGAAGGAAGAGCTATAGGGTCCCCCTCCATAGACCACGGAGGAGAGAAGGGTGGAGATGATGCTGCAAGGAAGGGGGCGTGCTGGGGGACCTACTGACCCAAGGCAGGTTTAACTGGGGCCCGGGTCATTCCACCTGCTTCTCAGAGACCTCTCTGAGCTCTGGCCGACAAGGCCACCCACCCTCCTCCTCCAGGTTCTGCCCCAGCACCTCCTCCCAGGGGCTGGCTCAGAGTGTGCTGGATGGGGTGGAAAGTCTGAGGGCCGCAGCCCGGCCAGCCCAGCAACTCAAAATAAATACTTCCTCCTTGGCAGCCTCAAGGCGGCCAAGTGGCTCTGGCCGGACAATCCTCCAGTGTTCCCTGGAGCCTTTGGGGCGCTGGGCTGGGCTGGGCACTTCCTCATCTGGGAGGAGGCTGGGGAGGAAGGGCCCAGCTCTGAGTGGACAGAGGAAAGAGACATGGCAAAGTGTGAGCTTGGATGGGGGAGTCCTCCGATGTTGTGTATCTAAGCAGGAAGCCAGACCTGGCCAGCCTCAGGGAAGGAAAATAAGCTCTGAAGACCTATTTTTAGAAAGTGGCAGAATGCTGCTTCTCAGTAGGCAGTGGAACTTAAATCTAAAACTTACTTCTTTACTGAAGTAATTGAAGTGACCACTAGACTGCATGTAAGAACGGGACTGTGTGAGCAGTGGAGCCTTATGTGGCTGTTAGGCTGGCGCTGCTCACCCTCCATATTGCTGGCCTCCCTCAGGCCATTCCAGAGAGCTGCACAGGAATATGGTGTCCTTGTGGTGGCACGGTGATGGTGACGGTGACGGTGATGGTGATGGTGACAGTGACGGTGATAATGATGGTGATGATGATGGTGATGGTGATGATGATGGTGATGGTAATGATGATGGGGATGGAGATAATGGTGATGATGGTGTTGACGAGAATAGCGATGGTGATGAGGATAGTGATGATAATCGTGGTGATGAGGAGATGATAGTGAAGGTGTGAGCCAGGCATACACTTGCCATATTGGTCTCATTCTGTCCTTTCTACTCCCTATGAGGCAAGTATGGTTTGTCCCCATTTTTTCAGAAGAAAGTGAGTCTCAAAGAGGTTAAGTCACATAACTAACAACTGTAGGACTGGGATTCCAACTCAGGTCCGGATAACAACAAAGCCTGCTCTGTACGAACCCATGAGAAAACACCAGAATCGGAAGGGGTGACACTGAGTCCAAGTCCTGCTGCTTTCCTCTCGCAGAGCCCTCACCAGTCTACTTGCACGCCCCCCGCACCCCCTCCCCCCGCCGCCCAGGAGGTGGGAGCTCACGTCTGGTCAGCAGCCCTTCTATTTTCGGCCAGCTGTAAATGCTATACAATTCCCACATGGAGTTGAAACCTCTCCACGTCATCTCTGTGGCCACATGGAACTATCTGTCTATGACAGCCCTGCAAGTCTCTGGAGGTGGCTCTCAGAGCCTCTCAAACATTCTATTTGCAGGTTTGAGAAGCTCAATCCTTTCGGCTGTCCCTGCTCCTTCTAAAGCGTCACAGGTCTCAGTGAGTCTGGGATCGAGCAGACTACACTTAGAGCAAAATATAGCTTTGAAGGTGGATCTGGTTTCTAGAAAGAGCAAATGGTCATTTGGAAACAGGACTGAGTTGGATGACTGAACTGAGAAAAAACTTAGTTTAAAAGATAAAATTGAGCCATTTTAAAATCTTGCCTAAACTGGGACTGAAATTCCTTGAAGAATTTTTCAAAACCATAATTTAAACAACAGTAATATTACTAGATGAAGTGTAGAACCTCACAAGGCAAGGAGATGCTTAGTTCTCTGAAAGCAGACACATTCCTGGTACAACATAGACAACAATTTCAACAGTGCCACTTACAAATATTGGCAGAGTGGTAATAATTTATGACATGATTGGAGAGAGAGCACCAGTTTGTATTGCAATTGTGTCATGGCTAGACTGTGGTTTGAGATTTTAAATGGTGTAATCAGGGCTACCTTAGCGCTGTGCTGAGGTGTTTGCCTGAGCTGGTGGCCTCTGTGGGGGTGAGGCTGGGGCCTGGCACGGGCAGTGGTTGCTCTGCTTGCCCTGCCCGGAGCACTCCTGCTCAGTGCGGCCAGGCCCTGGACCTCCCACTGAAGCCTGCTTGTCTTTGCAGGAACATGCACAGCTTCAGAGGGTTGCCAAGGAGCAGACTGGGCGACTTCCCCGTGAACTCAGCTGTGCTGTGCATTGGAGTCGTGCACACGGGTTGTTGGAAACCACAACTGGCGATTCCTGTTTCCAGAACCAAGTCCTGAGTAAGAGAGAGGGATGGAGCCAAAGGAACACCTTTGAACTGGATGCTCCCAGGCAGAGGTCATGTGCAGCGGATTCAAGGAACCCCAGCCAGGCCGGCAGCGCCCTTCGCAGGCCTGGGACACAGCCTGCTCCCTTCCTCTTTCTAGTTCGTCCTGCCCACTGAAATGCTCTTCCCAACAAGCCTGACTTTGCAGACATTCTTCGCCTGCCTTTCCTTCTTATCCCTAAACACAAGTCCACAGTCCCTATCAGCTGAGGCCTAAGTACAAATCAGGGAGGAGCCATAGTGAGTGGGGGGTAGAGCGTGAGGAGAGTCCAGAAACGACTCCATGGGAGACGAGAAAGGCTCTGTGGAAGAGACAGGGTGGCAGCTGGATGACACCGAGGAGGTTAGTCCCGCACGCTCAGGAGAAGGGACAGGAGGAAGGCGTCGACCTTGCACAGCTTCTCAGAGGGCACGGGAAGCAGGGCGTTTGCAGCCCATGCAGGCAGGGCATGGGCCCAGCAGCCCCCGAGAGGTCCTGGTGCCGAGGAGAGAAGCCTGGATTTCCCCATCGATGAGAGGGAGTAACAGCCCCACCCGGGAGGAATCATGAGGTAGCGTTCAGCACCGCTCGCAGCAGATGGAGACGGTGCAACAATGGACTGAGTGAATGAATAAATGTCATTTCAGCTTCGTCTCCTAAGCTTCATCAATGAAGACAAGTTTCAAGCAACTTTTTTACATTATGAATATTTTAATTCAGTTCATTTGGCTTTTAGGATTGGACTGAAAAATAAAGAGCTTTACTAAGTTTACTGGGTTGTGAGTTTGGAAGAGCATGATCAAGTGCACCCTGAGCTCTGAGTTTACTTTCCAAACAATGTACCTGGGCCCTCAGAGCCCTCACAGCTGTCAGTATATCCCACCTGGGAGGAGAGGGGCCCTCCTGAGGCTTCCTACTCTTTGAAATGGTCTATGACAGAGTTTTTTCCCCCAAATTCAAAATGCTTTTACAGAGAGGAAGGGATAGGAATAGAGAGAACAAATTCAAAATGCTTAGACACCAAACAAATGGCCAAGCAAAAGGATAAATTTGGCCCTAATCCACGGACCAGGAACTTGTACAACAGGAGAGCTAGTTGGATGTCCAAGAGACCATGTAGCTTCACAAATGCAGACAAGTTTCACACAACTTTTTTACATTATGAAAATGTAAACTTGTCAAGGGTGTGGGTTTCATGAGCAATTACCTAATTCTGTAACGGCCACAGAGACCTGGGTGTGTTGTTGGTGACAAGGACAGACTTCTGCTGCAGGTCTCAATGCTCAGGGTGAGTAAACAACAAATCAGAATGCCAAGGACGGAAACCAGCCCGGCTCTGAAGGAGGCAGTGTGTGGGCATGTGCAAGCGTGTAACACGTGCAAGCACACACACACGTGCGCAGAGCTCCTTGTTCTCTGGAGCCCTTTACGCCTGACACATGGATTCCTTGTTCGTTTAGCCCCACCCCTTACAAGTATTTCCAGAACTTAGGTTACTGCTCTTGGCAGCTCTGCTTCACACACAAATACCTCAAGTTTATGAAGCGTGACCTGTTTATCAATGACTGCGCTCCATTAACCTCAGCTTCCAGCCCAGTGAGACCAGCACAGCTGCCGCCACCTCTGAAGGCAGGGGAGGAGGAGTAGGGGTGATCACCGAATCTGAACTAAGTCACCAAACTAGGAGCTCCAGCACCCAGAAAGGAGACCCCAGGCCCTCCTCGAAACTGGGAACTACCCTAGCTGGTTTGGCTCAGTGGATAGAGTGTCGGCCTGCGGACTGAAGGATCCCGGGTTTGATTCCAGTTAAGGGCACTTGCCCGGGTTGCAGGCTCAGTTCCCAGTGGGGGTCGTGCAGGAGGCAGCCAGTCAATGATTCTCTCTCATCATTGATGTTTCTCTCCCTCTCCCTTCCTCTCTGAAATCAATAAAAAACAAACAAACAAAAAACGCCCCCAAAACAAAAAACTGGAATGGTCGCTGAACCTCACTCAGAAGCCACGTTCTGCTGGGGAAATAGCTGGCCTCCAGGATCTTGAAGAGCAGCGGGAATCAAGAAAACCTACATTAAACTCAACCAGCGAGGCTGGGGGATTCCTCCTGACTCGGCTTTGCTCTAGATCCCAGTGTGTCCAGAGCAGAAGGGCCTGTGTGGGGTCACGGCAGACAGATCTGGGGGACTGCCAAGGAACCAGGAGGTGAAAAGCATCCTGAGAGGATTGCCCAATTCTCTCAGAGGGGATGGGCGCTGCTCCCACCTCCTGCTCCTTAGGGCGATTTATGGACCCCCCAAGACCTCGCCCAGGTCAGAGAATTACTGCATTTGTCACTTAGGCTTTCCAGGTCATTTCTAGAAACCACCATGTCCCCCCTTTTTAGCTCATTGTTGAACAGAAAGTTCATGCTGTTTAGATAAGAAGTAAATCTTTACAGAGCAAGGTGACCAGGGTTGAAGGGATGTGCCCTATGGGGCAGGCCCTGCCTGGCTCCTAGGGTCATTGGTGGCCCCCTAGCAGGACAATAACCAGGAGGGAGATGAGCCTGCCAGTGACAGCAGTGACTGGCATTTCTTAAGTCCTTTGAATTTGGAATGTGTACAATTTATCTTTCTTTGAATAAACAGACACACAAAGGCTAGTCATTTTTATGTTAAAAAGTGTAGGACAGGGAGTGCACTTTGGTTATTAAACTTTACTTGTGTAGACAGGTGAGTGTTTACCGCTCCCCCACCCCCCTCCCCAGCACTCTTACTATCAGAGAAGAGGGTGATTGTGGCATTTCTGGCGCAGGAGGGAAGGCAGCAGCTGGGGAGGGACTGGGTCAGTGGTGCCCACGCCCAGGCAGTCCTCTATTTCAAATTCAGTCACAGAGTTCCAGTTTTCCCAGGATAAGGCAGCACAGAGCTCGGCTTTCTCTTTTCTCAGATATCTGAATGCAGGGCTTGTCCAGCGAGTAGATTAGAAAAAGATATGGAACTTGTTCCCCATACTTTAAAGCAGGGAAAAAGCCTTGTTGTGAAGAGAAGAAACAAAACCTGTTTGGTGACTTGTCATTTCAATGAAAACACAAACCTTTCACAGGTGAGCATTCCCCATGCTCCTCCCCTTCCTCCTGCCACCCAGGAGCTGGGGAGCACAGGTCACAGGTGGGGGCAGGAGGAAAAACAGAAAACAAGCCCTGCTCCTTCAGAGAACACAAGGATTTGGTGCAAACATTTAAGAGCCCAAGGGAGCAGTTTACTAAGCTTGTCTTGTCAGGGGGATAAAATACACTCAGAGATGCCTTTTGTGTTTTCTTGTCTGACCACTGTGGCTAGGACTTCCGTTCTATGTTGAATAAAAGTGGTGAACCCTGTCTTGTTCCTGTTCTTAGGGAAAATCATTTTAGTTTTTGCCCATTGATGGGCAAATTTATGGACCCCTCCCATCCCCGCCCATATAATGTTGGCTTAGGTTTGTCATATATGGCCTTTATTATGTTGAGGTATGATTCCTCTATTCCAGGGATGGGGAACGTCCGGCCTGCAGGCAGTAGGAGGCCCAAGAAGTCATTTGGTCTGGCCCTGCCAAGGCATTGGGGGTGAGTTAACTAAATGTTTGACCAAATATAGCAGGCTGATTTTTAAGTTGATAATTTTGTATGGCCCGTGAATTATGTTATAAATATCCAAATGGCCCTTGGCAGAGAAAAGTTTCCCCACCCCCAAGTCTATTCCCAGTCTGCTGAGAGTTTTTATCAAAAATTGGTGTTTGATTTTGTCGAATGCTTTTCCTGCATCTACTGATATGATCATGTGATTTTCCAAATTGGAAAGAAGGATGTAAAATTGTGATTATTCACAGATGACATGATATTGTACATAAAAACTCTAAAGATTCCACACAAAAAACTACTAAACTACTAGATTTAATAAATGAATTTGGCAATGTAGCAGGATACAAATTAACACCCAGAAATCGATGGCATTTTTATACACCAATAATAAACTCTCAGAAAGAGAAACTAAAAAAAACCCCAAAACAATCCCATTTACCATTGTAACAAAAAAAAAATTAAGATACTTAGGAATAAACTTAACCAAGGAGGTAAAAGACCTGTACTCTGAAAACTACAGGACGTTGAAAATGAAGATAGAAGAAGACATAAACAAGTGGAAGAATATACCATGTTTATGGATCGGTAGAATTAACATCATTAACTCAGAACCCAGAAATTGACCCAAACCCTTATGCTCAATTAATATTTGACAAAGGAGGGAAGAGCATACAATGGAGTAAAAACAATCTCTTCAATAATTGGTGTTGGAAAAATTGGACAGATACATGCAAAAAAGTGAAAACAGACCACCAACTTACACCATACACAAGAATAAACTCAAAATGGATAAAAGACTTACATGTAAGTAATAAAGCCATAAAAATCCTAAAAGAAAACATAGGCGGCAAAATCTCAGAATTTTCATCAATATACCAAATAGCAGAATTTTCATCAATATATCGCGTAGGCTAGAGAAACAAGGAAAAAAATAAACAAATGTGACTACATCAAAATAAAAAGCTTCTGCACAGCAAAAGAAACCAGCATCAAAATGAAAAGAGAACCCACTGCATGGGAGAACATATTTGCCAATAATACATCTGATAAGGGGTTAATTTCCAAAATATGTAAAGTACTCATACAACTCAACAAAAGGAAGACAAACAACCCAATTTAAAAATGGGCAGAAGACCTGAATAGACACTGCTCCAAAGGGGACATACAAATGGCCAGGAAACATGAAAAAATGCTCAAGGTCACTGATCATCAGAGAGATGCAAATTAAAATCATAATGAGGTATAACCTCACACCAGCCAGAATAGCTACCATTAATAAATCAATAAACAAGTGCTGGCGAGGAGAAAAAGGAACTGTGGTACTCTGCTGGTGGGAATGCAGACTGGTGGTACAACTACTATGGAAAACAGTGTGATTTCCTCAAAAAAAATTAAAAATGGAACTGCCATTTGATCCAGTGATCTCACTTCTAGGAATATATCCTAAGAAGCCAAAAACACCAATCAGAAAGAATATATGCACCCCTATGTTTATAGCAACGTTATTTTCAATAGCTAAGATCTGTAAACAGCCCAAGTGCCCATCAGTAGGTGAATGGATTAAAGAACTGTGGTACATTTACACTATAGAATATTATGCAGCAGTAAAAAAGGATTTACTTTTTAAAAATATTTTTATTGGTTTCAGAGAGGAAGGAAGAGGAAGAGAGAGATAGAAACATCAATGATGATGGAATCATTCATTGGCTGCCTTCTGCATGCCCCCTACTGGGGACTGAGCCCACAATGATTGGAATTGAACCAGGGACTCTTCAGTCTGCAGGCTGATGCTCTATCCACCAAGCCAAAGCAGCTAGGGCAAAAAGAAGGATTTCTTAGTCTTTGAAACAGCATGGAAGGACCTGGAGAGTATTGCGCTAAGTGAAATAAGCCAGTCAGAGAAAGACAAGTATCATATGATCTTGTTCATTAGGTTCCATCTAATGCACAAAATAAACTGACAAACAAAAAAGATCCAGAGACACTGAAGCATGAAACAGACGGACGATTCTCAGAGGGAAGTGGGTGGGGGGAGAGAAGAGACTAACCAATGAACTTATATGCATAGCCCCTGGACTGACAATAGTAGGGGGAAGGCCTGGGGCGGGAGCAGGAGCAGGGTAGAGAGGGGCAATGGAGGGGGGGAAAAGGGCACATCTGTAAACTTTCAAAAATAAAGATAAATTAAAAATAAAAAAAAATAAAACCAAAACAGTGCCTCCTTCTGCCACTTCCTTTAGGGAAATAGCATAGCAGTTACAAGTTCCTTGATAACAATAAATTGTTTTCATATTTATCTTAATTCTCTCTTCATTACTCTTGAATAAACATAAAGAACTGATTTCTTAGATCCTCTGTACAAATACACCACCATTAAATCCTCTGCAAGGTCAAATTTCACATAGCTAGAGATGTGGGAATTTAATAAAGAGAATACATTTCTGATTTTTTACAAATAAAAAGGTCAATCCTAAGGGCTCCATAAGGCCTTGTTTATCAGCTACATGAAGCTCTTCACGAAAGCTCATTTCAAGTGGGGAGCCCACAAGGGGAGCTCACCTCCCATCAGGGATTCTGAGGGAAGAAGCCTATATTGTCAAAGTCAGGACAAGGAGCCAGCACACAGCTCGGGTGGGGCCCCAAAAGGAGAATGTGGGCTGGAGAGAACAGCACGAATCTACATTTCTGCTAGTTTTGTGAAAACAAGTATACACACCAAGAACCAAACATAGGAGAGGGAAGAGGAGGAGGAACTGAGCAGACCCTGTTACCCTGGCAACTGCAAAGTATTACAGTTGCAGAGGAGACTCTAGCTGGGCCATTTACACATACCTTTTTAAAAGCCAAAGAATTCCCCCCCTCATTTTACGATAAAGAGTTTCATAAAAATGGAGACCGATTTACAAATATCACTTGAAAAAAAAACTGGGCACTTAAGATTCATCTTTCCTTTTGGTTACAATTTTGCTTTGAATTATGGTCCTTAAAATTTCTTTGAAGGTGACCCTTTAAGAGTGTCCTATCATGCAGTATGGCAAGAAAACGAATGTCCTTCAGCAAATTAGTTGTTTTTGTTAACATGATACGTACACAGACAGGTTACTTCATTGGCAACTATAATTTGAACCTCCAACAAAATATATGGCTTTAATTTCTAGAGTTTGAACACAAGACATGACCAGAGCAATAGGTAGAAGTAAATACAAGAAATTATGAATAAATATAAGGAAAGAATATAACATTTAAAATTGAAAATAAATATGAAATGCAAAACGAAAGTTGTTTGTATATAAGATAAATCTAAATTTATTTTTCAAAATTATCATTATGAAAACAAATATACTACATATAGTCAAGTTCACCTTAATCAAATGACATCATAGGATAAGATAAAAATAAATCAGCCATATCAAGACTCTCTATTTTAAACACTGTGTATGGCATCTCACTTAGTAAAAAGATAATATAGCTTCAATATCCTTTAACCATATCCAATATAAATGAGTAAAATAAAAACTACTTTAATACCTATTTAAATTAAGACTATCAAGAAACTGGCTGAGATACTAAATACTGTAATTCTAAGGAAAAAAAAATTACAATCATTTTCTGTAACTTACAAGGCAAATCGAACACTATGAAAAAATGTCTTTCACATCACATTTGAATTTAAATAATACTCACCAGGAAAGAAACAGATTCTGTGACAGTGGCTGAGCCATAACAACAAAAGGGCGTGATACCTAAGTGTGGCCCTTCCCAGTCTATTTTTAGAGGTTAAAGACGCCAGCCTTGAATAGTTTGATAATAATGGTTGTGGTTACAACTCAGCATGTAAGACAGTTCGAGAGTAAACCAGCTCTTTTCATGCTGTCATCTAGTTCGCTGTCTTTTCCCTTTTAAATTAATCCTGAGACCTTGCCCACAGAACACAGGGGATCTGAAGAATCGTTTGTTTCCTCCTGTTTACTAGCTACCTTGGAACATGCAGAACTAAAATTAAGTCATAAATTAAAATTAGGTTAAAATCAGGTGATAAATTAAATCTTTGAAAATGTTCTTCATTAAAAAAGTTTTTAGAAACTATCTTGCTTACCTGCAACCTTACTCGGAATATTACTTTAATTGGGAACAGGACACACATTGCGGAGGAAAAAGCACTCGGGTTCAGCGAAGTGTCCCGGAGATGTGCCCTTAACAGACTTCCCTGTGAGGAAGTAACAATTCCTATGGCACCCACCCCAACACTGAGTGTCTATCAAGAGTATAGGGTTTTAAGAAGTTTATATATAAGTAATGATAAATGTATATGTGCCAACACAATTCCTATCTATGTATATGTTAACATGTTTCTATAAACATATTTTATACATGTATATACACAATAGACGCTCATACACATATCCCTTCAGTGTGATGAGACTTGCTTTCTTGAAATTACCACCTTTTCCACACTCAACCTTTCTATTCCACTCCCATAACTCAAACTTATAGTACATCAGACTCTAAAGGTTTCATTTCAATTTTCAATAAAAAACTAGGCAAACCAAATTATATCAAGAAACAAAAGCATATTTAGGGCTAACATATTACCCTATACCCTTCAAAAAGAAAAAAACCAAAAATGTATTGTAAGACACTATGAAAATTTAACACTCAATTTTAATATTTTCTTAGAAAAGGAGAGGAAGTCCCTAGCTTAGAGAATTGAGTATAAGAGATCTAAACTGGCCTTCATGTCCATTTGCTTGGGATCAAAGGTTAGGCTAGAGACTCAAGAAAAGCAAACTGGACCCAATCCCCCTTCTCCTGAATCTACAAAATAGATGGCAGTTACAAATCATAGAAACCTATAGTTCTTCAAGGTTATTATCTGAGTTCTTAGAAAAAAGAAGCTCTGGTGCTGACCCTTGTTTACAGAAGGAAATCCCAGCTCAAAGGTGGAATGGGAGGGGCAGGCACCCAGCCCGGACTGCTGAGTCCTGGTACCCGTCATCGCTCGTCCGCAGCAGGGCACAGCTGTTGGGACTGTTGTGATTGCTCTTTACGACGCACAGACATTTTAGGCCAAAAACCCTGGCCATGCACATCCTCCGGCCCCCTCTCTTGCTCCATCACAAGTTCTCTTTCAGCAGGCCGAGCTTCCGCAGTGCCTCCCGGCGAGCTTCCTCAGTGGAGCCTCGACCAGCAAACTGGACGGTGATGCCTTGGGGTCTGAACCCCACGGCCCTGGGCAGCGAACCTGATCGCTTCCTAGCATCCTGGCTGCAGTCCGGCTGCCGGTGCTCATACAAGCTCTTGCTGGCGTTCTGGCGTGCAAGTTTATTGGTAAGAGCCGGGTCCGGACGGAAAGTGACAGTTTTCCCAGTAGAGAAAAAGGCAGCGGGCTCGCTCTTTAGGGCATCATGGATGTTCTGGAAGCCATTCTCCAGGGGTGGGGTCTGCTCTGTCTGCACGCCTCTGGACTGCTGACTGCTGGTCTGCCCTCCTGCCTGCGTGGACACAGCTTCCTGGACGGGGCCTGGCTTGCTCTGGCCGCACGTCCCCTGCTCTGGAGAGACGCTTCTCCTCCGCTCAGGGAGATCGCCCTTTGGGGACCGATCTTCCGTCTCTCCCATGGAGAAGAAAGAGACTCCGTTAATGTGGGCCAGGACCCGGGCTTTCCGCTCCTGCACGTTGACCGCAGCCTTGGAGATGGTCTTGTGGAACTCCTTCCCGGCGCTGTTGGTCACACTGATGTTGCTCGGGAAGCGGTGGATCTTGGGCGCAGGCTGTGCCGTATGTCTGTGCCACAACAAGTGGTCTCCATTTCGAGGGGCCACGGAAGTCAGTGTCCTCCATTCCCCAGGCCTGCCCTCCTTGGAGGGGGAGGTGGGTGAAAGTGCTTCATTTCCTGCCAACTTCTCAGAAATCTTCTGGGCGATAACGAGCGGAGTAGGAACTGAACGGGGCAGTTTGGGGTGTTCCGCAGGAGGAGAAGAGAGGTGCTCTTTCCTGGGGTGGGCCGGCGCTGTGGGGACAGGCAGGGAGGGTGGCCCAGGAAGGGCCTCTGGAACGGTGCACCCTGGCTGGGGAGAAGCCTCCACATCCTGTGCCCCACATTCCAGGACAGGAATGTCTTCTTCTCCAGCAGGTCCAGCCCCTGAGAAGTAGGCAGAATCCTCATAAGTTTATGTAATTTTTTGTAAAAATAAACACATTACATCTCCCCCTGAAACACAAAGGGTCTCAAAGGGATATAATACCAACTTCAATAGTACCTCCTGTAAACTGAACTCCTCTATCCCTGTCCCCTGGACTAACAAGAGAGAACAGAATACATGGTTCTTATAACCACAGGATGAGAAGAATGAACCAGTGACGGTGAAAGACTGCCAGGCAGAAATGGTCAGTACCTGGGAAGTATACCGTAAAAGCAAGTCCTGAGGACCCATCCGCCTGAGGCATTCATAGGAAGAAACAGTAACTCGCCTTAGCAGGGATTTTTACAAAGGGGAAATGGAGGCTGGGAGGTGATGTGGCACCTCAACAACTCCATCGCTTTCCTCCATGGAATAGGAATGTTTCCCGACAGCCCCAGGTAGAGCTTAATATGCCAGTCTTGGAGCCTTGACTAGATCCTGAACATACATTGATCACAGATCACCTAATACTTTTCTGGACTTGGGTTTATACACCATCTCCAGCTGCAAAACTGTAGGCCGCCTTATTTACCTTTGTACTGCAGAGTCTCACACAATGCCTGCCAAAGGGAGGCACTTAAAATTGTTATGAAAATGTCATGTTAGGGAATTGATGGGCAAGGTGGCTTCCTTTCAAAATGTGTTTTCCATGGTCCCAACCTATGATCTGACATTTTCAAAGGAACAGCTGGTTCAAATTTATTTTAGAAACTATACTTCAAAGAAGTGTGATAAAAATGGGGAATTCATATTAAGTTTCCTCTTTGAAGAGATGACTGCAAACTAAGCTCCATCTCTGGAATCTATAACCGTAGTCCAGTGATGGCGAACCTATGACACGCGTGTCAGAGGTGACATGCAAACTCATTTTTTTGGTTGATTTTTCTTTGTTAAATGGCATTTAAATATATAAAATAAATATCAAAAATATAAATGTTTGTTTTACTATGGTTGCAAATATCAAAAAATTTCTATATGTGACACGGCACCAGAGTTAAGTTACGGTTTTTCAAAATGCTGACACGCCGAGCTCAAAAGGTTCGCCATCACTGCCGTAGTATGTAAAATTTTGTGTAACACACAGCCCTGCTTACAAATAAAAAAAGGAAAAAATATTTATACAGGCTCATGACAAATGGCAGTATTTTGTAGATAGCCAAGCAAAATTATTTTCTCTTCTACCTTTTTCCTCGTTACTAATCCTTATCCCCTTGACCACATTTATTTGCAATATTTTTTCCAATTAGGAAGGAAAATGGAAGAAAATTTTCTCCTTGTGCCTCTGGTTCTATCACAGGGCCCTTTCGATGCCACCCTGAGTTAGGCAGGGTACAAACAGGACGGTGAACTGAATTTTTCTTCTGATCATTTCTTATTTTCCTGAACCAGCTGATTCTTCAGTTTAAATACTCCCCTCTTGGCAACCATGCTACAGCTGTAGGGATATAATCTTGCACAAAAATTGAGATCAAACTTCAAGGGCTAAAATACAAGTACCTTCTATGTTTTCTTTCTATAATGAATTGTTACCTGGAAGCCATTTTCAATTTTCTTTATAAAGTTTATCTGTATGACAATTAGTTTCATCCTTAACTCTAGCTCTTTTGGAATTCCCCTTCATGTGTTGTCATCCTAATATGCTAAGAAAACATCTACTTAGCTGGACAAACTATGAAGATGATGCTTCTAACCTACAAAAATCTGGTAAGTCCCAACAGCTCCACACGGGCAGACACAGAAAGCAGTGCCTGTGTCATGCAAAACACTAACAAAGCCAGAGTCTGGGGACTGGAGCTTCACGCCTCACCTGCTGCTTCAGTCACATCCGGGAGGCACTCGGGTTCCCCGGCTGCATATACGGGCTGCACTAAGTCAATGACATCTTCTGGTTCCAAGTGGCTGGGGGTGCTCCCTTCCAGAGACTTTGAGGGCTGGCAGTGTACCCCACTGTCACACAGGACTTGCTCCTCAAAGTCGTCCTCCAGGGAATCAATAGTCTCTTCAAAAAACAGGATGACATCCTTTTCCTCATGTGTGAGGTACTTCAGGCTCTCATCATCCTATAGAATAGGTGTGGGGATTGGGAATGCAAGAGAAAACAAACAGTGGTTTCAGTGAGGGACAAAACCAGGACCAAGTCTAGATCAAAACAGAGCCCAGGGTAGGATTCACAGCACTTTACTAGTAACATTTCCCACGTGGGAAGAGTCTGACATTCAGATGAGCTCACTGACAAACCTGTGCCTCTATGTCCCTCACCCTTTTACCTACATGAAAAAGAAGGCTGCCAAAAAGGTACAGAAATAAAAGATCTTAGACCCTATGATTAGCTCTAGTCCTGTGGTGCCTAGTGAATTAATGACGAGGAAACAATTCTCCATTGCCTCCTTGGGAACGCTGTTTGCACTTACTGCTTTCAGACACACTTGCTTTACCCTAATAGCAACGTGGGTAATCTCTGGTTAAAGATGATGAACTCACATATGTATGTCTTCCTCTAAAAACCTTACTAAAACAATAATGGAATTTATTTCTTTAAGAAAGCACAAATCACAAAGACAAAAATAATAGGAAAAGCTGTGACAGCAACACCATTTGGGAAGTTAGGTAGCAGGACAGGTGTAATGACTCAGAAAGATGAATTTTAGTCAGCAGCAGGGAAAGCCAATATTCAACCTGCTGAGTGCTTGAGGGCTTCCCTCAGCCTGGAGGGCTCCTCTGAAGCCCAGGCATGGGGTGCGGAGTGGTGCTGGAAGTGTGGCAAAGATGACATTGTCAAGAGCAGAATAGGTTAAAAGGCTGAAAGAGAAGCAATTATGTTACCCAGGTAGAAAACTAGGTATTTTTTCTTAAAGAAGATAAAAGAGGGATTTGAAGTGGGAAACATGAAGCAGAGTTGACAATGAAGGACTGTACTGAAAATGGGGAATAAATGAAGCCAAATTAATACTCTAAAAGATTAGAAGAGTCTTCTCTGGGGATTTGAATGATGCAAGGGCCAAAAGACGCTAAGACCACAGGTCCTCAATGAAATAGCTCAGGTAGATTGCTCTACAGTGCAGACTAGTCAACAAAACCTAGAAGGGAATTTTTAGTCAGGTTCTACTCTTAAATATTTGCAAGCAGCTGAGAAAAACCTCTAACATGAGAGACAATATCAAAACAAAACAAAAAAATAAAGCAAATTATAAGAAACAAACTATGCAGAATGATGAAAATTTCAAAAAGATGATCATTAATATCTTCAGAGAGATAAAAATGTAATGCTATTAAATAGCAGTGGCTATTAAAAAGTAGAAAACAAAAGAGTTCTTAGAAATTAAAATTATGACAGCAGAAGTAAAAAACTAAATAAAAGCCTAGAAAATAAAGTAGAGACACTGGCAAAGTACAACAAAAGTAAAAAAAAATAAATAAATAAATAAAATCTTTTTAAATAGAGAAGAAAAGATAACTAGAGAAAAAGTGTGAGAGAGGGGGCCAACATCTGAGTAATGAAAGTTCCAGAAAAAGAAATCAGAAAAAAAACAGAGGGGAAAGAATTATCAAAATAAATAAGTAAAATAATACAAGAAAATATTCCCAAACAGAAGGATCAAAAGGGGCCATCAGAATAACCTAAAGAACAAGAATAACATAGAATAACACTATTGTGACATTTCACTACACCGAAGACTAAGAAAAAATCCTAAAAGCTTCTCAGTGAAAAAAGAGGCCACATAACAAGAGATCAGGAATCAAAACAGCACCAGACTTCTCAGCAGCAGTACTGGAAACCAGAAGACAATGTTGTCATTCCTTCAAAATTCTGAATGATCTATGGAGCTTCCGGACAAGATAGCAGTGTAGGTAAATGTGGTACTCACATCCTCCTACAACCAAATCAAAATTACAACTAAACTACAGAACCATCATTCAGAACTGCCTGAAATATAGCCAAACAAAATTCTACAACTAAGGATATAAAGAAGAAGCCACACTGAGGCTGGTAGGAGGGGCGGAATGTGGAATGGGCTGGTCAAACACCCATGTGTGATAGATAAAAATGGGGAAGGATATCTTGGCTGGCGAAGTTCCCGCTGAGGAGCCAGAGGTCCCAGCCCCACACCAGCCCCCTCCAGCCCAGGGTTCCAGTGCCAGGTAGAGAAGTCCTCATAACTGCTGGCTGTAAAAACCAGCAGGAAGTGAGGCTGAGTGAGAGGGAGTGGTGCTAGAGTACGAGTAGTGTCTCTTTTTTAAAATTTGTCTTTCTTTATTGATGGATTTTTAGAGTGAGAGGAGGAAAAAGAGGGAGGGAGGGAGGGAGGGAGAAACATTGATTTGTTGTTCCACTATTTATGCATTTATTGGTTGATCTTATATGTGCCCTGACCGGTGATCAAACCTACAACCTTGGGGGATGATGCTCTAACCAACTGAGCTACCCAGCCAGGGCCCTAGGAGTTCCTCTTAAAGGGCCCATACACAGACTTACTTGAACTCACTCTCTCTGAGCTTCCTCACTGGGGCAGCAGCTTGAAATGGACTTACAGGGAGGGACTGAAGTGTCTGGCATCAGGGTGAGAGCTGGAGGGGCAGCTTTCTCCCAGACAGAAGTGCTGGCAGAGGCCACTGTTCCTTTTCTGAACCCTTCCCTCACAGTCCTGGCAGGTGGCACCATATCTGAGACTCCACCAACCTGGCCATCTCTGTCCTGCCCTTGTGATTCCCTGAAACCCTGCCACCACCCAACTTGTGGGCCCACCCAAGTTGTTTCCAGTGGTTTTCCCCTCCATACAAATAGATTGTTGTGGCTTATGCTTCAGACTTTCCTAAAATCTCTCAAATAAGCAGCATCTGGTCTCAGTGTGCTCTGTACCTCTCATGAAGTGGCAGCCCACCTTGGTTTGCAGCTTGGCCCCTCCTGGGCACCTCCAAGCCCAACACAAGTAACAGCCACCTGCAGACTGCTTTGTAGCTTATGCTCAGTGACCCTGGGCAGAACACAGGTGGTAGCTGACCCTGGCTTGTATCTCCTGGGAGGCGCCAGAGCCAGCACACCCAGTGGACAGCTTCGGACTGAGTCCAAGTGTCACCATCCAACCACCTCCATAAGTGGCACACTCAAGAGGTGGACTCAGTGGGCACCAGAGTCCTGCTGAAGTAAATCCTGCTCTTTGGGTGAGCCCCTGCACAGTTGATCCTCCATAGTGGTTGATGGTCACAGCTAGTCTTTGCAGCCAATTGACCTGGGGATAAATCCCTCCAATTGATTGCCAACAGCAATCAAGGGTGAACTACAACAGGAGGGTTTAAATAGCCTACAGATAGGGGTGCTCACCTGGAGTACCCAGTTTGGGCAAAGAGGGAGGTTGTGCCACTGGATCCTACAGGACACCTACTACATTAGGCCACTCTGCCACCCGGAGATGTCGTAACTCTACTTAACACATAGAAACAAACACAGGAAGGCTGCCAAAATGAGGAGACATGTCCCAAGTGAAAGAACAGAACAAAACGCCAGAAAAAGAACTAAATGAAATGGAGACAAACAATCTACAAGATGTAAAGTTCAAAACACTGATTATAAGGATGCTCAATGACAACTTCAAGTGTACCAACCTTCTCATCATGGGGATACTGGACAGAGAAGAGAGGAAACAAGAAATTGAAAACCTATTTAAAGAAACAAGAAATTGAAAACCTATTTGTAAAACTTCCCTAACTTGGTGAAGGAAATAGATATACAAGTCCAAGAAGCACAGAGTCCCAAACAAGATGAAACCAGAAAGTTTCACACCAAGTCACATCATAATTAAAATGCAAAAGGTTAATGACAAAGAGAGAATCTTAAAAGTAGTAAGAGAAAAGCAGTTATCTACAAGGGAACTCTCATAAGACTGTCAGATAATTTCTCAGCAGAAACTTTGCAGAAGGGATTGGCAAGAAATATTCGAAGTGATGAACAGCAAGGACATAACCAAGGCTACTTTACTCAACAAGACTCTAATTTAAAATTGGAGGAGAAATAAAGAGCTCCCCAGACAAGAAAAGCTGAAGGAGTTCATCACCATCAAACTAGTATTACATAAAATGTTATAAAGGGCCTTCTATAAGAACAAAAAAAGATAAAAATATGAACAATAAAATGTTAATAAATACATATCTACCAACAACTGAGTCTAAAAAATAAATGAACAAGCAGACCAGTAACAGACTCATAGATACAGAGAACATTTTGACAGTTGCCAGATGGGAGGGGGGCTGTGAGGATGGGTGAAAAACGTGAAAGGATTAACCAGTACAAATCGGTAGTTATAGAATAGTCATAGGGAGGTAAAGTACAGTATAATATTGTAATAACTATATGGTGTCAGATGGGTAGAAATTTATCAAGACGATCACTTAGTAAGTTATATAATGTCTAGTCACTGGGGTACACACCTGAAACTAATATATTATATATCAACTGTAATTGAAAAATAAAAAAATGACTTAGAATTTTTAAAAATTCCAAATGAATTCAGAACTAAAATTTTATGCCTAACCAAATTTAGGTTTGAATGAAGATGTTTTTAAGAAATGCCGGGTCTAAACAATGGATCTCCCACATCTGCCTTTGTCAAGAAGCTACTTCAAGGGGTTGGGGAGTAAGGTTGTTTCCCTAGCCAAAGGAGGAAGCCAAGGAAAAGATAAAGGAGCCAGGAAACAGGAGAATGAGAGGGAATCCCCGGACAACGGCGGTATCCCCAGGATGTCAGCCATGCAGTGAATAACTAGTCTAGTTCAGAGGAGGCCAGAGGGCTACAGAGAACATGAAGACAGTAAATAAAACTGAAACAATTATGAACCACAGAAAAACATTTAAAGCTACGAGAAAGCATATATCTACAAGTCAATTTACCTGCAGCAATACACACACAAGCACACACACAGCTATATTAATTCTATTAGTATTTATAGTAGCAAGAAAACAAGCAAAACAAGAAACAACTAAAATGTCCAATAATAAGGTATTATGATTAAGTAGATCATGGCACATTCACAGATGGAATATTATATAGCCATTTAAAATGGTGTTTCCAAAAGAATATAATGTTTCCCCCCCCAAAAGAAATAATTTTCATGTTTCATTGTTCCTTCAAGTCCTTGTCCACATGCATATATATTTTGCATAGATAACATGTACAAGTTGTTATTATTTTGCTTTTTACTTGTATAGTTATTATGATTCCTTTTATATATAGTCTTCTCTCAATAACTACTGACTGTGATAGTTATTAGCTGGTTTTTACAAATTCAAGAATACAATGTTTAGTGAAAGTAATGCATACAGAAAAAAGAGTTGTGTTGATGATTTAATTTAAATGTATACATTTAAAATATGAACACACATACTTAAAGGATACTTCAAGGATATATAGTCAAATGTCAAAAATGAGGAGAAATGAAGGTAAATTACAAAGAAACAGGTGTGAATTAAAAGTCGTTGCTTATGGTGAGTGGGAGATGGTAGAAGTATTCATGGAAGACTGATGCATTTCATAAACCGTATGAAACTATTAGATTCTATACTGTGCTCATGAACTTTGATACAACAGCAAAAACTATGGTGGAAGCAAAGGTGACTAAGAGCTGCTCCACCTGGTACAGAGCAATGCTTTACCTGCTGTGATCCACAGACACTCACATGCCCTCCTACCCAAGCATCTAACTTCCAGGGCCTGTAATCTTCACAATTTGAAGTGTTTTTGTTGTTGTTAATCCTCACCCAAGGATATTTTTCCATTGATTTTTAGACAGAGTGGAAGGGAGAGGGAGAGACACAGAGAAAAACATCTATGTGATAGAGACACATCGATTGGTTGCCTCCTGCATGTGAGCGAGCCTGCAATAGAGGTACATGCTCTTGACCAGAATCAAACCTGGTATCCTTCAGTCCGCAGGCCAATGCTCTAGCCACTGAGCCAAACCTGTTAGGGCCCAGAGGATATTTTTTCATTGATTTTCAGAGAGAGTAGAAGGGAGAGGGAGAAACAGAGAGAAACATCAAAGTGAGAGAGACACATCGATGGGTTGCCTCCTGCACACGCCCCAAACAGGGCCGGGGCC
>NW_006283011.1:171746-184390 GCF_000327345.1 Myotis davidii
AGGTCATGGCCTAGTGGTCCATGTGGAGGAGGAAAGAAAGCTGGAGCCCTAGCAGTAGTGGTCCCTGCCTGTTGTGCTTTCGGAAGTAGGATTTGTTAACTTAGTTCCCAAAGAACTAAGTGGATAGAAAATGAGGATAAACAAAAACAATAGCTTTCTTGGGAAGGGTTGCATTGAAGAAACCCTAAGTTTGTCCCTATTATTTGGAAGGTAGCAGGCTAACAGCAGAAATTTTTTTTAAACTTTCCTTTCTATAAATGGTGTTTTTAATGCATCAATGTGGAGTAAAAGGAAGCCCTTTAAGGCTACAAATCTCCAGATGCTAAAAGAATTATATAGGAAACCATATGTTACATATTCTGCTTGCCATGTTGACTTCAGGTAATGGCTACAAGGGAATTGTGCATACATTTAAGGGAAAAAGTGCATACATTTCTACCGAATATGTATGTTTTGAAGAAGTAATTTCTACTATGTTTAAACTAGAAAAATAAAAATGCTAAACCTACCAAAGGAAATTTATGCATGCTGTCCAAGGCTTGGTGAGGAAACAGAGTCCTACTCCCGCTGGTGCCTATGCAACCTGCACAGATGACGGAAAATGTCCATTTCCCACTGGCGCTTTGAGAGAAATATCCTGACAAGTTGGATAACAAAGCTTTCCAGTGAATGTTACCAATAATTAGAAAAATCAACAAGATTGGAGTAAAGATTTAGGATAGGAGTGTTCATTTTTTTTTGGAAATGGTAGAGAGAAAACCCTTGTTTGTTTGAACAAAAAAAGGTTGAGAAGGCTTAAAATACTCATACTAAACTAACTCTTACCTTAAAAAACTACTAACTGTAGTTCTTAAACTTTTCCTTTTGTTTGCTTTTCTTTTAAACAAGAAATTTGGTTTTACTGCAGACTAAGACAATTGTGGCAGCTCCTTGTGAAGGAGAAGACAAGAACCAGCAGACTCATCTCCATTCCAAAAGAATAAATAAATCATAAGAATGGCTCAGCTGGGTGTAGCTCAGCGGTAGAGGGTCAACCTAAGAACCAAGAGGTCACTGGTTTGATTCCCAGTCAGGGCATATGCCCAGGTTGAGGGCTTGATCCCCAGTGGGGGGTGTGCAGGAGGCAGCCAATCAATAATTCCCTCTCATCATTGATGTTTCTATCTCTCTCGCCCTCTCCCTTCCTCTCTGAAATCAATAAAAATATATTTAGAAAAAAAAGAATGATTATGATGGCTGAAAATAGTTCTTGAGATGAACCAAGATCTCTTAACCAGTAGTCTAGGCAGGCAACCTTGGGCATTTGTTCTGGAGGAGTGTGATTTGATATTCACATTTTCTTCCTACAGACCCCAAAATGATCTCCCTGACACTTGAGCAAGGCTAAGCTGATGAGAGAATGTCCTGCAGCTGAAGCAAAATAGGGCCGAATGAAGAAAATAAAAGTCAGTCTCTTTGTAGTTCCTGACACAACTTTAAATGCTCTACTTACTCCAGCAACCTCATGAGAAAGACCCTGAGTGCATGTGGCATTTCCCACAGTTCCAGGATAGGGTTTAATTATGGTTCTTTCTAACTAGTCATTGTTGTAATTTTTCACTATGGCTAACTTAAACCTGTACTTCTGGCCGGAAAGAGACACAAACAAACCAGCATGGGATGAGATATGTGTACAGTTTTGATTATAGATCTAAGAATAATGGCTTTGAAGGATTACAGTTGAGCCCCATGGCTGCCTTAAACTGGCAATATTATAGAGAGATCTTGATTGAGATGGAGCTGCCCTAGTGCGTGGCACCGTACCTCTACCAGAGCCCGCCTAAGCTTGGGTCACACTGTCCTAGAGCTTCCCCTGGCTGTCTTGTAAGTTCCTGGAAAGATTAAAACTGACTTATTCCATCATCTATGAGTTCTTATATGTAGTAAGGATTTACTAAATACTGGACTTTTATAAAAGCTATTTAAGCTCTGTCTTAAAATGGCTGTTTTGACCAGCAAGTTTTTGGTTCAATCTGGGTAAGGAGACAGAACTGAAAGGAAGATGGGGTTGCTACTGACCAGTTCTGGTTCTCCTTTCCAGGCCTGTTCTGTTTTCTCTCCTCGAGATCATCTAGCAACAAGAGTGTCAGATGCTAGTGTGCTCCTCAGACTCCAGTCCAACCTGACCAGGAAGACAGCATTCCCCCTGCCGGCTTTGCCTTCTTATCCCATGACTAAGGAGTGTGGCCAAAAGACATCGAAAGCTCTGCAGAAGGAAGGGATTAATCGGGAGCTGACAACTGCTGTCTCATCACAGACTCATTATGCAACTTTTGGGCCACAACATTTGTCAGCTGAGTGAGAAGGAGGGTTACGTGACAGTTCACTGAATATTAAATCTCCAAAAGCTCAATCATGAATTTGGGTCATTGTTTTTGCCCAAGTTAGAGATAAAAATGAACAGGAGGTATGCTTGGGATTTTGGGATGTTTTCAATCCATCCCAAAGAAGCACCTATATTACTTAATTTCTTAAGAACTATGGACAGTAAGAGCATCCCACTCTTCAACTAGCCAAAGCATATTCTTTTCTAGAGGAAGCTCCAGGTGCATGCAGGGAAGAGCAGACTTCATTCACGTCTACATTCAGAATATGAGCCGAAGAACACTGGAAGTGTTCCATGGTGTCACTGTATCACAGCTTTTTTATCCATTCAGCCACTGATGGGCACTTGGGCTATTTCCAGATCTTGGCTAATGCAAATAATGCTGCTATGAACACAGGAGAGTAAAGAAGAAGAAAAGAACACTGGAAGGAGGCAGCATTCTGTCCCTGGCAGTGGCATCCAGGGTGTTTATGAGATACACAAGTGTTTGAGATACTGGCCTTAAGAGGTTAAGAACATAGCAAAGCTTCCTTTGTCACCTTAAAGGGCTATCATTATGAAGGTCTCCGAATCCTTTTTGAATCTCTTATTTTGATTCTGAATCACTTCTTGAGGTAGCAGGTTCTAGAACCACACTACCAACTTTGCAAAGACATGCCACCTTGTATTATATGAAAGCTTCTTAAATTTCAAAGGAAAAAACACATTCAAAAGGTATCCTCTAAGTCAAGTATTTAAGAATTTGGCCAATTTGTTCTCCTTCTAATTAAAACTTTCATTAGAAAAGGTTCAGAAAGAATTCCTTATAAGAAGAACAAAATACATACACAAACACAACTAGCCTCTTGAGTGCCTTCACACACTTCCCTGTGTGGATAGCCATGACAACTCTATTTAAGCAGCTACTTTAATTTTCAACTGGCATTGGCTCAGGAGAAAAGTTCCTAACAAAGATCTGTCATATCACAGGCAACATTACAAGTTTTTAAAAACTTTTGGATACTCTCATGTAATATCAGGCATTGTCTTTTATCTTCTTTTAAAAATAACTTTTGCTTGAAAGAAATACTTGCAGTTGGACCTAGGTTATCTTTTACTTATAGAGCCCTCCAAGAGGTACACTGAGGCCTAAAAATATTGTTACTAATCTTTTATGGGGTCAAAAATTAAAGGACAGAAAATTGAGAAACTGTTATGGTTGAGTCTCACTCTAAAGACCCAGTGATTTAAAATAAAATCATATAGTTCCTCTCCAAATTTAGACTCCCAAAAAATACAGTATGAGGGTAAGAAATTTTTTTTTTTAAGTTTAAGAATCTGTACCAGTGTAGATAGTTCAGATTCAGGGTACCTAGATGCTAAGAGAGTGCTTTGTGAAAGTCAAATGTTCTACAGTTATTTGGAAAACTTTAGTTGCCATCCTATCTAATAAAGAGGGAATATGCTAATTGACTGTCCTGCCCTCAGAGATGGCGGCACCCACAGCCAATAAGGAGGGAATATGCTAACTGACTGCCACACCCTCAAAGATGGCGGTGTCCACAGCCACAAGATGGCAGTGCCCAGTCCCCTCAGCCCCGCTGGGGGCAGGCCGGCCACTCTGTGCACCTGCCTCCGGAGACCCCCAGCCCCCAGCCGCCCAGATAAGATTAGAATGGAGATACAAAGTAGCAACTTTCCTTCCCCAAGTCTAAAACACTGGACATACTTGGGATCACATTCTATCCTAGGAGGAGACAGAAGGAAGGTATTATTTCAATTCTTTATCAAGAGGCCAGCACATATGAAAATGAATGTTAAAGGCAAAATAATAATCCCAATACCCCGACTCCTAATGCACTGCACCCATTCCTTTAGAAACCACAGTCAACTGATGATCATTCTCAATTTTATCCAGTACCACACATACAAAATAATCCTTTAGACTACTGTGCTCTATATCAGAGCAGGAGTGCTTCCTAACTACACTTTAAAGAATATACTCCAATTACCAGAGTATTAATTTATATTTCTTTCCTACATATTCTTTTAATACATCTTTTAATATATTCTTTATATTTTTTTAATTAAAAAATTAGTCCCAAATTCCCCATTCTTAAGGATTTGTAGGTTCTGATTTTTTCAGAGAGTAATTTGTAATATATTTTTCTTTCAATGAATCAAATAATGTTTATTACATACTACCATGATAATTAAAAAAAAAAAAGGAGATTCCATAATGGCAGCAGAGTAAGTAGAAGCTACACTGACCAAATTGGAAATACAAGTAAAATATACAGAAACCACCCTGAAAAAATCAACTGGAGACTAGCTGAAGAGAACCCTGAAAACAAGGACAAAAAATGGAAACCACATAGAGACCGGTAAGAAGTGTGCAGGCGCAAAAAGGCTGGCCAAGCTCCCACAAACAACAGCTGAAGTTCTGGCGGGATATCTCAGCTGGGGGGGGCGGTGGGTTCCACTGGGAACTCTGAGATCTAAACCCCAAACTGAGCTCTCCAGCCTAGAGCATCAGAACTGAGAAAGGTGGCCACAAAACATCTGCTGGTGAAAAGCAGCAGGGGTGCTGTCTACCAGGGAGAGATGGCTGGAAATGCAGGCACCCTCTTAAAGGCCAACACACAAAATTTCATGTGTAGCCACTAACTGTGTGAGCTGGAAAAGGAAGGGTAGAGAGGGCTGGAGCTGTGTGAGGAGAGTCCAGAGTTGGGGGCTTTGGGATTGGACTTGCAGAGCAACCACCACAGTTTCCTGTGCTGAGTAATTCCCTCAGGCCACAGAGGACAATTTATCTGCAGACCTTTGCTATCCAGGAAGAGTAAAGATATAGTAACTATGAAAAAAGACTGGTCGGAAATAATGACATAGCACTAGTAAAGAACACATGGGAAGGCATACACAGTAAATTTAGGGGAAGCTGAGGACCAGAGCAGTGAATTAGAAGACAGAGTAGAAAAAAAAAAATCACTCAATCAGAGAACCAAAGAGAAAACAATTTAAAAATGGGAGGACAGCTTAAGGGAGCTGTGGGCCAACATGAAATGTAACAATATTCATATAACAAAGGTGCCAAAGGGAGAAGAAAGTGAGCAAGGGATAGAGAACATGTTTGAAGAAATAATGGCAGAAAATTTCCCTTACCTGGTGAAGGAAAAAAATTACAGAAGTCCAGGGGGTATAGAGAGTGCCAATCAAGAAAAACCCAAATCCACACCCAGACACATCATAATTAAAATGCCAAAAATTAAAGGCAAAGAAAGAATCTTAAAGGCAGCAAGAAAAAGCAATTTGTTACCTACAAAGAATCTTCTATAAGGCTGTTATCAGGAACTCCACAGGCCAGAAGGGAACAGCATGAAGTATTCAAGGTAATGAAATGCAAGGATCTGAAACCAAGATTACTATACTCAGCAAGGCAATCATTCAAAATAGATGGTGAAAAAAAGAGCTTCCCAGACAAAAAAAGTTAAGGAGTTTATCACCATCAAACCAGCACTGCAAGAAATGCTAAAGGGATTGCTGTAATTAGAAGAAGAAATAGAGAGAAACATAGGTATACAGAATTAAAATGGCAATAAATAAGTACCTACCAATAATAACTTTAACTGTAAATGGATTAAATGCTCCAATCAAAAGAAATAGGGTAGCTTAATGGATACAAAAACATGACCCAACTATATGCTATCTACAAGAGACCACCTCAGAAAAAAAGATGCACAGAAGATGAGTGTGAAGGGATAGAAAAAAATTTTCCATGCAAATGGAAACAAACAAAAAACAACTGGCGAAGCAATACTCATATCTGACAAAATAGACTTCAAAATAAAGGCCATCACAAGGGACAACAAAGGTCACTACATAGTACTGAAGGGATCAACCCAAGAAGAGGATATAACCCTGGTAAACATATATACACCCAATATAGGGGCACCTAAATATATTTTTTAAAAAAACACCAAAAAACTTCTAGAGGACTTTAAGGGAGAGATCGACAACAATACAGTATTAGTAGGGTACTTTAACACCCCATTGACTTCACTGGATATATCTTCCAGATAAAAAATTAACAAGAAAACAGGCAAAAAATTAACAAAGAAACAGGTAAAAAATTATCAAGGAAACAGTGACTCTAAATGACATACTCGATTATACGAATTTAATTGATACTTGTAGAACATTTCACCCCAAAGCTGCAGAATATACATTCTTCTCAACTGCACATGGGTCATTCTCAAAGACAGACCACATGTTAGAACACAAGACAAGTCTCTACAAGTTCAAGAAGACTGAAATCATATCAAACATCTTCTCAGATCACAATGAAATCAAATCAGAAATCAACTACAGTAAAAACCCTCTAAAACATTCAAACACAGGGAGGCTAAATAGCATATTATTAAACAATGAATGGATTAACAATGAGATCAAGAAAGAAATAAAAAACTTCCTGGCAACAAATGAAAATAAACACACAACCACCCAAGATTTCTGGGACATAGCAAAAGCAGTCCTAAGAGGGAAGTTCATAGTACCACACCTCAAAAAACAAGAAAAAAATTTTCCATGCAAATAGAAACAAACAAAAAACAACTGGCGAAGCAATACTCATATCTGACAAAATAGACTTCAAAATAAAGGCCATCACAAGGGACAACAAAGGTCACTACATAATACTGAAGGGATCAACCCAAGAAGAAGATATAACCCTGGTAAACATATATACACCCAATATAGGGGCACCTAAATATATTTTTGCCTGACCGGCATGGCCCAGTGGTTGAATGTTGACCTATGAATCAGGAGATCATGGTTCATTTCTCTACCAGGGCATATGCCCAGATTGTTGGCTTGATCCCCAGTGGAGGATGTGCAGGAAACAGACAATTAATGATTCTCTCTCATTATTTATGTTTCTCTCTCTCTCTCTCTCCTTCTCCCTTCCTCTCTGAAATCAATAAAAATATTTTTTAAAAAAACAAGGAACATTTACGATAAACTATTTAACCCTACAACTTAAAGAATTAGAAAGAGAACAACATGAAAAGCCCAGAGTGAGTAGAAGGAAGGAAATAATAAAAAATTAGAGCAGAAATAAATGACATAGAGACTTAAAAGATAATTTTTAAAAAAATCAATGAAATCAAGAGCTGGTTCATTGAAGAGATAAACAAGACTGATGAACCTTTAGCAAGACTTATCAAGAAACAAAGAGAAAAACTGTGGTACCTCTACACAATGGAATACTACACTGCTGTAAAAAAGAAAGAATTCTTACCATTTGCAACAGCATGGATGGACCTGGAGAGCATTATGCTAAGTGAAATAAGCCAGTCAGAGAAAGATAAATATCACATGATCTCATTCATTTGTGGAACATAATGAACAACATAAACTGATGAACAAAAATAGATCCAGAGTCATAGAAGCATTGAACTGACCGTCAAGCCTCAGAGGGAAGGCGCGGGTGGGGTGGGGTGGGGTGAGGAGGGTAAGAGATCAACCAAAGGACTTGTATGCATATATATAAGCATAACCAATGGACACGGACAATAGGGGGGCGAGGGCCTGTGCTGGGGGTTGGGAGCAGCTAGGGAGAGGTCAATGGGGGAAAAAGGAGACATATTTAATACTTCAAACAATAAAGAATTTAAATTAAAAAAAGAAACAAAGAGAACCCAAATAAGTAAAATCAGAAACTAAAGTGATGAAGTACAACTGACACCACAGAAATAAAAAGGAACTACTATGTAAGAAACTACTATCAACAACTATATGCCAATAAGTTGGACGATGTGGATGAAGTAGAAAAATTCCTAAAAAAATACAATTTTCCAAAACTGAATCAGGAAGAATCATAACATCTGAATAGGCCAATAACAACTGAAGAAACAGAAGCAATAATAAAAAAAAAACTCCCAGCAGACAAAAGCCCTGGTTTGGATGGGTTCATAGGGGAGTTTTACCAAACCTTCAAAGAAAAATTAACACCTCTTTCTCAAACTACTGGTATTCCAAAAAAAATTCAAATAGAAGGTACTCTTCTAACCTCTTTTTCTGAGGCCAGCATTATCCTAATTCCAAGCTAGATAAAGACACTACAAAGAAAGAGAATTACAGGCCAATATACCTGATGAACATAAATACTGAAATCTTCAACAAAATATTAACAAATCAGGTTTAGCAATACATTAAAAGATCATATACCATGACCAAGTGAGATTTATTCCAGGGATGCAAGGCTGTCACAAAATTCACAAATCAATAAATGTGATATATCACATAAATAAACTGAAAGACAAAAATCATATGATCTCATATCAATAGTCGCAAAAAAAGCATTCAACAAAATCCAGCATCCATTTTTTATATAAAATTTTCAACAAAGTGGGAATAGAGGAATCATATCTCAGCATAATAAATGCCATGTACGACAAACTTACAGCCAACATCATAATCAATGGGCAAAAACTAAAACCATTTCCCCAAAGAACAGGAACAAGACAAGGATGTCCGCTTTCATCACTCTTTTTTTGACATAGTACTGGAAGTCTTAATCACAGCAATCAGACAAGAATAAATAAAAGGTATCCAAATTGGAAAGGAGGAAGTAAAACTGCCATTATTCGCAGATTACATGATACTGTACATAGAAAACATTAAAGACTGCTAGATTTAATAAATGAATTTGGCAAAGTAGCAGGATATAAAATTAACACCCAGAAATCAATGACATTTTTATGTACCAATAATAAACTCTCAGAAAGAGAAACTAAAAAAGTAAGTTAGCACTGCAACAACAACAAAGATACCTAGGAATAAACTTAACCAAGGAGGTAAAAGATCTGTACTCAGAAAACTATAGGACATTATAAAAGAAAATAGTGGAAGATACAAACAAATGGAAGTATATATAGTTTTCATGGATTGGTAGAATTAACCTCATTAAAATGTCCATACTAACCAAAGCAATCCTTATTAAAATACCAACGGTATATTTCACAGATCTAGAACAAATATTCCAAAAATGTGTATGGAACCAAAAAAGACCCCAAGTAGCCTCAGCAATCTTGAGAATGAAGAACAAAGTTGGAGGGATCACAATACCAGATATCAAACTATGCTGCAAAGCTATTGTAATAAAAATAGCCTGGTACTGTCACAAGTACAGGTATATAGATCAATGAAACAGAACAGAGAACCCAGAAATCAAGCTAAGCCCTGATGCTCAATTAATATTTGACAAAGGAAGCAAGAGCATATGATGGAGTAAAGACAGTCTCTTCAATAAATGGTGCTGGGAAAATTGAACAGGCACATGCAAAAAAACAACAACAAAACACACAAAAAAGAAACTAGACCACCAACTTACACCATACACAAGAATAAATTCAAAATGGATAAAAGACTTAAATGTAAGGGTGAATGGGTGGGTGGGAAGAGATCAACCAAAGAACTTGTATGCATATATGCATAACCCATGGGCATAGACAATAGCGTGATCAAGGCCTGGAGTGGGAGCCGGGGATGGGCTAGAAGTGGTCAATGGAGGAAAAAAAGGGGGACATATCTAATACTTTCAACTATAAAGATTTAAAATAAATAAACCAATAAAAATATAAATAAATTAAATATGCAAGTAGGATTCCATTAAATTCTATCTCACTATTAACTGCCCTGTATACTGTATATATCATTCTTATATTCAGCATAATTGGGGTTAATTTTAGGGCTCAGAGCATCTGAAGGAAAATCGTGTTTTCACTAGAAGTAAAATCCAAGGTTAATTCCCTCTTGTTCTCCCCTCTATGAATATAAAGGTCTCAATCCTTAAAGATGGATATCCTGAGAAGTGGGGAGTACAAAAAGGTCATCTCTTAACTTTAAACTGAATACTCTCATTATGAAAGTTCCCAAAGCTTGTTGATGATATGTAAGGATCTGGATTTGAAAGAAAGGGGTACAAAAGCATTTATCTTTGTAAAGGAGGTAAAAATCTGTTTTAAAGTGAGTTTGTTTTTACCATGTGAGGAGTTTCTCTTCCTTCAGATCTTTTTTCTTTTAAATATATATATACTAGAGTCCCAGTGCATGAAATGTGTGCTCTTGGGGTGGGTCCCTCAGCCCAGCCTGCACCCTCTTGCAGTCTGGGAGCCCTCGGGGGATGTCCAACTGATAGCTTAGGCCTGCTCCCCACCATCAGTAGGACATCCTTAGCACTGCCGCAGAGGTGGGAGAGGTTCCCGCCACTGCCTTGCTCACCTGCTGTGAGCCTGGCTTCTGGCTGAGCAGTGCTTTCCCTGTGGGAGTGCACTGACCACTAGGGGGCAGCTCCTGCATTGAGCGTCTGCCCCCTTGTAGTCAGTGCACATCATAGCGACCGGTCATTCCGCTGTTCGGTCGATTTGCATATTAGCCTTTTATAATATAGCTTTTTATTATATTGTGTACTCGGGGACTGGGGGGTCCCTCAGCCCAGATTGTGAGAGGGCGCAGGCCAGGCCAAGGGACCCCACCAGTGCAGGATTGGTGCTGGGGAAGGACATTGGAGGTTGGCCAGCTGGGGAGGGACCGCAGGAGGGCTCCAGGGCGTGTCCAGCCCACCTCACTCAGTCCTGATTGGCTGGACCCCAGCAGCAAGCTAACCTACTGGTCAGAGCGTCTGCCCCCTGGTGGTCAGTGCACATCATAGCGACTGGTCAACCAGTTGACAGTCTGCCCTCTTGTGGTCAGTGCATGTCATAGCAAGCGGTTGAGCAGCCTTAGCATATCATTAGCATATGATGCTTTGATTGGTTGTTCTGCCATTCAGTCTATTTGCATATTACCCTTTTATTATATAGGCTGTATATTTTATTGTTGATAGTATTACAGATGTCTCCCATTTCTATCCCTCCACTTTACTTCTCTCTGGTCTTTTGAACTGAAAAGCATCAGGCCCTGCCTAAGTTTGTCACTTCCCTGGGTCTAAGCAGCCATGTTATCGGCTACAGTGATATTCTCTTCACTGCTGTGGATAATGCTCTATATTTGTGCAAAATTTAAGATGATTAAAAATCAAATGCCATTTCACAAAGCAAGTATTCCAAAACATCAAGCTAGTTAACCCAAAATAATGTGATAAGATCTTCCTTAAAGGGAAGGAAGTTGGGGCAAAGCCAGCCAACCAAAGCACATCAAAGCATTAAAGGAAACCATAACTCACCAAAGTGAGACTTCTGGAGCGAGAACTGCTACTTCGACTCTCCAAGCTGCCCCCTCTGCTCAGGTCACTGAGCCTGCAGCTGGGTGACAAATCAGAGTCCATCTCTGAAGAGTCTGATTTCTGGTGGTTTACTGGCATCCCCACATAAATGTCGGCCAGTGGCTTGATCACAAGAAGAGGGGAAGGGGCCAGTGTTCCATTCTGAAGTCGTGGATCACTTCTAGAGAAACCAAGCACAAGCAACAAGGGTTAGTGAGCCTAAGGAGTAAACGCCTTACCCTCCAAATGAAAAGCTCAGCATGAGTAAGAGTCATCTAGACTTAGGGCCTCAACCATTAAGAAAAAGATAATTAGGAACCCCTAAGTCAACTAGTTTGGTGATGCTCATTTTCATTTCTCCTTATATCCTTCTCCATTATCAAGATGCAAGAATTATTTTTAAGGAAAGACAGATATACTAAAAATTGCTTTGGTGCAGATGATTTGATAGAATAATGTGCTGGCACCTTCCTCTACTTAGGCTCTGTACTTTCATGCTCAGAGTCAAGTTCTCTCTGTGTGGCTTATTAATTCTAGTCTTTTCTGCTTCAGACACCACAAAAACTGTAGCTCCTTTTCCAGCTTCATGACAGTTTAGAGTTTAGTTGAAGTGACAAGAGTTATAAATTACTAATGCAAGTTTGGGTGACATCCCCAAGATTCTAGACTTCTTTGGAAGCCATATGCTATTTTAATTTCTACATAAAATATTGAGTCCCATAATTTAATACTATCAGGAAGTTCATGTTTTTACTTTCAGGAAGAAAGACACTGAAACTGTCCCCTATAAGCCCCTCGATTTCACACAGTCCACTACTCTTTTTTAAAAATTTAATATATTGGGTAACATCTATCTACATAAAAGCCTAAGTGACCATTGCAACCAAACGGACAACTAAACAGGCTGCGTGGGGCAACCAGGCTGGCAGGGGGGTTAGTGAGGGACAACCAAATGACCAAGCAGCAGGCTGTGTGGGGCGACCCGGTTGGCTGGGGGGTTAGGGAGGGGCAACCAAATGATTGAGCAGTAGGCTGCAT
>NW_006283011.1:184672-199031 GCF_000327345.1 Myotis davidii
GTTAGGAGCCCGGTCCAGGATTGTGAAAGGGATGTACGAGGATCGGGCCCAAACCGGCAGTCAGTCATCCCCTGAGGGGTCCTGGATTGGAGGGTGCAGGCTGGGCTGAGGGGATCCTCCCCTACTCTGCACAAATTTCGTGCACTGGGCCTCTAGTTGGTTAATAAAATTATACAGGTATCAGGTATACAATTCTACAATACATCACTTATGTATTGTATTGTGTATTTACCCCCATAAGTCAAGTCTCCTTCTATCGCCATTTATCCCTCACTTTACCTTCTTCCACCTCCCACCATCTCCCTATCCTCTGGCAATTGCCATACTGTTGTCTGAGTCTACTAGTCTTTCTTTTGCCTAAGTGACATTGCAACCAAACGGACAACTAAACAGGCTGCGTGGGGCAACCAGGCTGGCAGGGGGGTTAGTGAGGGACAACCAAATGACCAAGCAGCAGGCTGTGTGGGGCGACCCGGTTGGCTGGGGGGTTAGGGAGGGGCAACCAAATGATTGAGCAGTAGGCTGCATGAGGCAACATGGCCGGCGGGGGGGTTTAATGAGGGGCGGCCAAACAGCTGGGCAATAGCCTGCATGGGGCGACCTGGCCGGCAGGGGGGTTATGTGGGGCGACCAAACGGCTGAGCAGAAGGCTGCGTGGGGCAACCAGGCCAGCAGGAAGGGCAGTTGGGGGCAACCACGCCAGTGGGGGGGGGTCTCCAAGCCCAGGATAAAGGCCCGGGCAGCCACCATGGCCCGGGTTATCTGGGGAGAAGAAAGAAGGTGAGAAAAACCATAGGGTTGTCCTGTCAGTCAAGATCGGGGCCAAGAGACTAAACCACTGGGATGAGCAGTGGGGAGTAGTTTGTGGAGTTATCTTTGGGTGGTTAGGATTATCAGGTGGTACAATAAGGCAGGTACAAGCTGGGCTGAGGGGATCCTCCCCTACTCTGCACAAATTTCGTGCACTGGGCCTCTAGTTGGTTAATAAAATTATACAGGTATCAGGTATACAATTCTACAATACATCACTTATGTATTGTATTGTGTATTTACCCCCATAAGTCAAGTCTCCTTCTATCGCCATTTATCCCTCACTTTACCTTCTTCCACCTCCCACCATCTCCCTATCCTCTGGCAATTGCCATACTGTTGTCTGAGTCTACTAGTCTTTCTTTTCTTTTTCTTTTTTTGAACCTGGGATCCTTCAGTCTGCAGACCAACACTCTATCCACTGAGCCAAACCATCTAGGGATTTTCTTTACTTAAAAAAAAAAAAAAGTACAAGCACATTGAAAGTTCACTTTTTTAAAAAAATTGATTTTAGAGAGAAGATGGGGAGAGAAAGAAACATCAGTTGCCTCCTGCACTTGCCCCCAGGGATCAAACTGCAACCTGGGTATGTGCCTTGACTGAATGTTGAACTCACCACCTTTTGGTGTACACGATGATACTCCAACCAATTGAGCCACACCCGACAGAGTGAGTCTTCTTTTTTCTTTGCTTAATTCCTTCATCCTTCTCACCCAGCCCCTAACAAGCTCCAACCCCAGCCAGTTGATTGTATTCATGAGTCTGTCTCCACTTTGTTTGCTAGTTTGTTTTGTTAATTAGATTCCACATATAAATGGAATTATATATGGTACTTGTCTTTCTCTGACTGGTTTATTTCACTTAGCATAATACTCTCCAGGCCCATCCATGCTGTCACAAAAGGCAAGATTTCCTTCTTTTCTTATGGCTAAATAGTATTCCATTGTGTAAATGTACCACAGCTTTTCCCCCCTTTTCTTTTATATATATGCTAGAGGCCCAATAAACGAAATTCGTGCCAGAGTAGGCCTTTCTTCCCCTTGCTGCCGGCATTGGCTTCCCCCTGGCACTGGGGACCGGGGCTTCCCTCGCAGCCCTGGCTTCACTTGGAATGTCCTGTGGTCTAATTAGCATATTATGCTTTTATTATTATATATATTATTGATTTCAGAGCGGAAGGGAGAGGGGGAGAGAGAGAGAAACATCAATGAGAGAGAATCATTGATCAGCTGCCTCCTGCATGCTCCCAACTGGGGTTTGAGCCTGCAACCCAGGCATATGTCCCAACTGAGATTCAACCCATGACCTCCTGGTTCATAGGTCAATGTTCAACCACTCAGCTACACCAGCCAGGCTGTGCCACAGCTTTTTTATCCACTCATCTACTGATGGACGCTTGCACTGCTTCCAAATCTTGGCTATTGTAAATAATGCTGCAATAAACATAGGGGTGCATATATATATTCTTTCAAATTAGTGTTTCAGTTTTCTTTGAATATATTCCCACAGGTGGAATTGCTGGTCATAAGGCAGTCCCATTTTTCAGTTTTAGAAGTACTGCTTCCCAGAGTGGCCGCACCAGTCTGCATTCCCACCCACAGTGCATGAGGGTTCCCTTTTCTCCACATCCTCACCCAACACTTGTTTGTCGATTTCTTGATGTTAGCCATTCTGACAGGAGTGAGGTGCTATCTCTTTGTGGTCTTAATTTGCATTTTCTGATGATTAGTAATGAAGAGCATCCTTTCATATGTCTATTGTCCATCTGTATGTCTTCTTTGGAGAAGTGTTTATTCAGGTCATTTGCCCATTTCTTAATTGGATTATTTGGATCTTTTTTTCAGTGTTGAGTTTATAAGTTCTTTACAAATTTTGGATATTAAGTCCTTATCAGATGTATTGGTGAATATATTCTCCCATTCAGTGTGTTGTCTTTTCATTTTTTTGATGGTTCCCTTTGCTGTGCAAAACTTTTTAGTTTGATGAAGTTCCATTTGTTTATTTTTTCTTTTTTCCCTTGCCCAAGGAGATATATCAGAAAAAATATTGCTATGAGAAATGTCCCAAGATTTTACTGCCTATGTTTTCTCTTAGGATTTTTATGGTTCCAAGTATAACATTTAAGTTTTAATCCATTTGAGTTTATTCTTGTGTATGGTATAAGAAGGTGTTCTAGTTTCACTTTTTGCACATATCTTTCCAATTTTCCCAACACTATTTATTGAATAGTCCTCTGATTCTTTTAATAGGAGATCAATTCAGCCTCTGAACAACAGACAACTGATTTCAACAAAACCTTCTAGAAGACCAAAGAAGACTAATAGAAAATAAGCCTCCTGTGGATTACATATGACCTGATACTATGGCAAGTGAACTAAACTGAAAATACTGCCAGGACGCCTTATGAGCCTCTTTAAGGATACTGAGGGGTACGTGAGGTAAAATAACCATTGGTACAATTTAGTGTGTGTATGTGTGCATATGGGACTGTGCTCATATGTGTATTAACTTTTAATAAAAATATGACTAATTATGGAGAAAGCCCATTCAGTACTGCATACCTTTAGGAGGACCTTGTCATTTAAGACGACTGTGAAATCTTCTCAGAGAAACCCTGAAAACATTAGAACAGATTAAAAAAGAAACTATTCCCTACTCCATTTCTCATCATTTTTTTTTCAGATGTATCAGCACAAGTCACATGGCAATTTAAGAGCAAGGGTAGGGAACAGAACATTCTGAGCATATATACTTTCTATAAGTTGCCATTATTCCCAATGGTAAAAAAAAAAAAAAAAGACTTAAGAAAATGCTAAAAGTTTAAAATTTGTTTACTAATAAGAAAGCCTAAGCAATACACAGACTTTATATAAGCCACCTACACAGCCAATAATATGAAACTCAGAAGTTAAGATCCTTGGTGAAACTCACCACAGTGTTCAGTCTAGTAAGTTAAATGCCTGTAATGAATCTAGAATACACACAGACACACACACCACACACACAGTGGACATAAAAGTGACAGTGACACTGGTGACAGTGGCCAGTGACAAAGCAAGGCAAATGCAGATGAGGATGTCACCGCTACATCCTTGGGACCCATGATTAGCTTCAGCCCAAGAAAAGTGGGAAGACAAATGCAGAGAGGACAAGCCAATGTTTAGATTCCTTCTGGTCTGTAGATTCCTTCCCACTGACTCAGCTCTAATTCATTCCTAGATTAAGTAAATCATTGCTCCAAGGAAAGTAGGGGTTGAGGGACAGTAAGTCTTTCCCCCACACAACAGTGAGACGAAAGACAGGGAAGTGAATACCCATTCACCTACACAATGAAGGAACCAGGTGGAACCACCTAATGGGTGGGAAAGGGTTTGGAGCTTGGCTACAGGTCTGTGCAGTCAGAGCCACACTCTAAGGCCCTCACAGCGTGGTTGGAGGGCGGTAATTTATCACACCATTTAAGAGTACACCATTTTCTTGTGTTTCTATAATTTTAAAAGCTATTCTGACACTGTAAAACAGTGGTTCTCAACCTTCTGGCCCTTTAAATACAGTTCCTCATATTGTGACCCACCCATAAAATTATTTTCGTTGCTACTTCATAACTGTGATGTCGCTACTGTTATGAAACGTAATGTAAATATCTGATATGCAGGATGGTCTTAGGCGACCCCTGTGAAAGGGTTGTTCAACCGCCAGAGGGGTTGCAACCCACAGATTGAGAATCGCTGTTGAAGGAATGGAGAACTAGGGGCTCCCAAGTCCTAGTTCCCAGGAACTCAAAATATAGAATTCTATGGGAAGTCCACTGTGGAGAGAGCAGAGTTTTCTGAAAAGGAAGGGCAAGGAAGCAGCCTTCTTCTCTGCTCTGCCCTGGAAAGGGAATGTGATGAGAAAAATAAGCATGGGACAAGGAGCAGATGGGTCTGACAGCAGTGACCACAGCTGTGAGTCTATGAAGGTCATTACCACTTAAATATTTAGTCTCAAGGAATAACTCTCTGGGTCTGCAAATGGTGCACGTTGTAAAAAGTGGGACTCGGGTCAGACACAGCTGAAGAAACTGACTTTTACCAGGAGAGCAGAACAAGTTTCACTAAGAAGTCATGACAAACCTAACACAACAGGAGCAGAAATGTGAACCACACACGTGTGTTTTTCTATTTATTCTCTTCTACTTCCTGTGCTTATTTCTCATTATTTACCAGTAACATCTTTTTTTTGTTGGGGAGTGGGGGGAGGGAGTAAAGCCTGGTTTATCCATTGAGCCAAGAGAATAAGAGAAGGTGTCAAGAGATCTACAGTCTTAGTAAATCTACATCTCCCAAGCATGGCTGGTCAGGAGGCAGCAGCTGTCCAATCTGAAGGTGCTGAGGGATCAGGTGGGGCTGAGGTTAGTGAGATCAGCGAACCCTCTGAAGTGAGTACGCTGAAGCCAAGAAAGGAATGAATGCAGCTCTTCTTTTTCATCTTCCCCTGGACATTCCTGAAAGACTTGGAGTGACCTGGATGGTATGCATAAAGCCCTCCTTCCACCATCACCTCACTCCATCTAAGTTCCAAACAGCCACAATCAGGTCTACAGAGCAGCCCAAATAACTAAGTCTTTCCATCATTCACCTGAAAATTCTGGTTTGGCCAAACCCCAAGGCTGAATTATGTTAGGCAAAGATCTGCCCGCAGGCACAGTGGCTGTCAGCTTCCACACACAAAGCCACCTTTGACTCCTCCCTTATCCCCCCACTCACAATCAACCAGCTACAAAGCCCTGTTGCTTCTTCCGGTGCAATGTCAGTTGCATCCACTCCTTTTCTAGTGCCACCAATTCAGCACCATTACACCACATGTCTGCATTACTGAGATAGCCATCTAGAGCTCCTCGAATTTTCACTCTTCTCTGTACTTTTCCTTTATTCTTCGGCTGGATTCATCTTGAAATACCACTTTGAGGTCACCACTCTCCTAAAAGCAATCAACTTTCACCCACTCCCCATGGGCTTCAGAATCAGAGTTTCATGCAATTCATCAGTATTTGCTCCAATTTGAGTGCTAGCTTCCTTTCTAGACTAAGCATATTATTTTGCTTACTTGTTTTCCTGCTTCACACTGGGTAAATTCTCGGTAATTAATTCTGCCACATGGGGCCAACTGTAATGGAAAACGACCGTGTAAACTGGAGTCAGTGCCATCGCAGGGACAATGGCCGCACAGAGGAAGGTGTGCAGAGCTTCCTGAGAGGGTTCAGAGTCTTAGCAGAAAGGTGACAATGAGGCTAAGCCCTACAAGGTGTTTCAGATTTAAGGAGGCTGCTAATTAAACAAACGGCGATTGGCACTCCAAACAGATAAAAAGAACAAGCAAAGGCCGGGCTCCGGAGTCCTAGTTCCCAGGAACTGAAAATATAGAATTCCATGGGCGGTTCACTGTGGAGAGAGCATTTTCATGGTTTCACTTTTCATATTTAAATATCTGATCCAACTTGAATTTATTTTAGTGTAGAGACTTACTTCCCTATCCCTAAGCCAAGAAAGTTTCCTAATTATTCAAATGCCAAACATTGAAAAATTCATCTTTCCACTGTCTTGAAATGCTAAATGTTATATTATACCAAATATTTATGTCTTAGATTCTATTTCTGAATTTCCTAGTCTGCTCCACTGATCTTTCTATTTATTAGGACTCAAAAATGCAAATCTTAAGGTGAAAATTTCAATGGATCTACCTATATAAAAATTAAAAATATCACAGACAATGTTAACAGAAAAGTGGTAGGCTGGTAGAGGAGTTTACTGTGGCTAAGAAAATGAATTGATAGCTAGAATACATAAAAAACTCTTGAAAATCAACAAGAAAGACAGGAAACTCATTAGAAAAAAGGAACAAGAACTATGATTAAGCATATATGAGAGAGAAAACCCAAGTGACTAAACAAAAGAAGTCCAAGTTAAAAGGATGTGGTAAAATTGGAACCCACATGTACTACTGTTGAGTGTTAAACTAATACAACCATTCTCTAGACGAATCTGACACTAGTTAGTGAAATTAAACGTCCTGTGAGCCCCCAATCCCACTGCTCTGTCTACTCCAGAGGAAATCTCTCTCAGGAAAGGAGGGTAACACTTGCAAGGTTGGTTATAGTGTTGCTTGCTGCAGAGCAGTGCTGGCAGCAACCTAGGTTCATAACCCACTACGAACTCTACTAACAAGTAGAAACCTGATAATGCTTTTACTGTGGAATACCATGCATCAATTGGGAGCAATCAAATGGACAATGGCATGCACAGATATTAATATGTGTTGAGTGAAAAGTTGTAATTGTATTCTTAGCACAATTCCACTTATATAAATTTAAAACAGACATAACACTATTGTACATCCACACCCAGGAACATATGCCAATGGTAGGGATGACTGGGTGAGTGGGGTGCGCCACTTGATTATACTATAGTATCATCTGGTCTGTTATTCACTGAAGGCCTCCTGTTTGTCACACACCTGACTCCTATTGCTGGAAAAATGGAAAAGGATTATTTGGGTTTGAAGAATAATTACTTATTAGATCATTTTATCACCTGGGAACCTTTGAAGGGCCCAGTATCTGAGAAGATGATATAGGACTGATCAATTCTAATTTAATGAGGAAAAAGAGAAGACAATCTAAAGACTGGGGGCACTTTCAGATGGAAGTGCTGACAGTGGCATGGTTTTAATAGGAAGAGAAAGAAACCATGAAGATGAACTTTTCTTGGATCACAAGTGAGCTAAAAATTTGCCTGGGAAAGGTTGACCTGATCCAATTTATGGAAGAATCTAAGCTGGAACTATAAATGGATTCCCTCACATTCAACTATAAGGCTTGATACCTTCTAGGTGGGGGGTGGGGGGTGGGAGGAAATCATATCCTGTAAGACTTAGATTCCCAACAGGCAGGCTAAACAAAATCACAGGGGTGATTATTGTCTATGCTAATTCTGAACATGAATAGGAAACTTATCCACCTTAACCAAGTGATGTGGAACTAATTTTGCCTAGCATGTCTGTAATACACTTTAAAAGAGAACTCTCCAACTCATTGCCAAGGTAAACTCTTCACAAAAGAGAATATCCAGGTGCGAATCCTAGGATTCTGAACCCCATGGACACCATGATACCGGTTTTTAGGCCCTCATCCCTGTCTAGTCACCCACTATTAACCACAGTGCTAAGGTACAGGCAGCAGAAGCACAGCTTAGCTGGGAAAGGGGTAGAAATAAGCTTCTTAAAAATCTCCCCCCTCTCCTTCCCAGTCAGACTCTATGCTCGGGCTGGATCAATGCTCCACCTAAGCCCTGCTCTTTGATCTCTCATTCTCTCCTACTTCCATTCACAGGAATTTTATGAAGACTTGTTGCCAAATCTACAAAAACAACCTTGGACAGAAACTATCTTTAAAACTATACCGTAAGAAACCCCAACAACCAAGTCACTATTAAAAAAAGATCGGTGTTTCTTAACCTTTAAGAACATTAAAAATGAAGGCGTTTTACAGTGGAATTGTTTCTGAGCCATGAATGGGCTTTTTCATATGGTTAAGCAGTGGGTGGAAATAAAGAGAATGACCATCTTTGGTGAAAAGTACAAACTCTTTGATGAAATAGTCAGTGAACACAAAATACTAGCATTTTTGGCCTTAATGCTAGTAGCTCTAGACAACATTTGTTCATCTCAACATGTACTGATGTGATAGGCACTTTGCTCTGATTTACTTAAACAAAGAAGAAACTTTTATAGTTTCTCCCTGGTTCTGTGTTAATTCCTGTGACATGTGTTGACAAAAAATGAATTTTATAATAAGAAATTAACTAGGTGATGGAACTATAAATTATGCCAATACTCTTTTATATTGTTTTAATAGAAGCCTAGTGCACAAAATTCGTGCACCCTCTCCAATCTGGGACCCCTCGGGAGATGTCTGACTGCCGGTTTAGTCCTGATCCCACAGTCAGACATCCCTCTTGCATTCCAGGACCGCTGACTCCTAACTGCTCACCTGCCTGCCTGTCTGGTTGCCCCAACTGCTCTCCCCTGCCAGCTTGATTGCCCCTAACTGCTCTCCCCTGCTGGCCTGGTCTCCCCTAACTACTCTCCACTGCCAGCCTGGTTGCCCCTAACTGCTCTCCCCTGCCCACCTGGTCTCCCCTAACTGCTCTCCCCTGCTGGCCTGATTGCCCCAACCACCTCTGCCTTGGCCTCCACCACCATCACTTTTGTCAGGAAGGACACCTGGAAGATGTCTGGTCTAATTAGCATATTATCCTTTTATGAGTATAGGTTAACCCAATTCATAAGTTAAAAGGAAACTGAATACTGAAGTTCTTTCTTTATATTATTCACCTTTGATCAGGGCTTTCAAAACATTCTTGCCTAAATTAACCATTTCATTTCTCACCTAAAAATAATTTATAGATAAGCTCCATAAAAATGAGTTTAGTCTAGTTATCACAGCACATCTGATAATTCTGAGCAAAACTCAGTTCAAGCTCCAATTTATACATGAAGTACAGTCTCTGTAACCTTCCATCCCTCACTGTACCAAAGATGCACAAATAGATATGCGTACTCTACTAGCTGACCCAGTAGAGAGATACAAGTAGTTGTTGGTCCTGTAGTTAATTTTCTTCCAAGTTTTCTATTGTCCAAAACTTTGCTAAAAATAAAACAAATGTTCAGTCCAACATTCACCAGTGAATTTCAAGTAGTACTTAAATAATCTCTTTAACATCCTGGATTACTTTTGATACCACAAACCTGACAAAGTTGGCACTTTTCATTTCCCTAATCAATGCTTCCAGGGAACCTACCTGTAAGAACAGAGGGCTTGGCTTTAAGTGTCTCTTTAGAATCTGCCTTAACCTCATCTCTTCAACCTTACTTTCCACAATATAAATCCTTTCTCCATTTTGGTGCCCTAAACGTTCTGCTCAGCTGTGAGCCACATTGTGACTGCTCCTCTGTCACTCTCATCTCAGTCTTCAAAGCCTGTCTCAAAAACTGTGCCAGACTTTGTCAAACCTTCCTTCACAGTGCTCCTCTTCACTGACCTTGATCATCACATCTGGTTTCTTATGCATGTAATTTTTTTTTCTCAATTAGACTATAAGCTCCTTGTAGGCAAAGCTCTCTCTCTTTTAATGTAGCCACAGGATTTTGGAAAATATTTGTCACAAAATATAGACTTAATTATCCATTACAAAAACAAAATTTATATTTTAAAATTCTAAAACCATCTTATTTTCATAAAAAAATTAGAGTCCTTTAAATAGACCTCTGATCTAAAAGGAAAGCTTAAACACTTAGGAGTGTTTCGAACATGTTCGTATTGTTGTGGTGACCATCCTTTATCCTTTATCCCCTATATTGCATATAGAGGCCAAATCCTTCAAATTTAGGAGAAATTACTCTCATTTAATCTATGGATTTCAATCAAGGGCAAGTGGGAAACAGAAGGTGCGGGGAGGGGCGGGAGCAACTTTAAATACAGCCATAGAAAAGACACTTCACTTAGCTTCACAAATAATAATATGTGAAAAAACTGGTACCAATAAAAAACTGGTACACCAGCCCCACTAAACCAATAATGCTCCAAATGTTAACATGTAATAAATATCACTATGAATGCATGGCCGTGTACATCTGCAGATGCAACCCATGGCCAAAATTAACTTCAAAAATGGATCTCCACACAAATAAGCTGAAGTAAAATAAACATGTAGTAACTTTTCTTTAGTTTGGGCTGTTTCTCAAAGTCAAGAAACCAAAAACCTTGGAAAGAAAAAAATGCTTCCAAAAATATTCAGTAGGCAAACTAGCAAACTAGGACTGTCTTCCTGCACTGCAAATCAAAGGGAAATCCACCCCAGCTTGAGGCTGGCTGGTGCCGGGAAGGTTGGGAGTGGAAAGTTAGTTTTGTTCTGGAGTTTTCAAATGTTGGTGTGCTTAATGGTTTAGCATCTGCTTCATGATGTTGCCTTTTCTCTGACTGGATTTTTTCTTCTCTTCTGAAATGCCTTCAGTAAGAATTTAGGACCTTAAGCTCTAAATGACACTAAAGGGTATTAAATACAATTAAACATTTTAAAGGCTAGTAATTTTACTTTTCCAGAGCAATTACCATGCTTTCATTTAGATTTTTTTTTTAAAGCTCTTTCTGAACAATGTAGAAAAACAAGGTTGATTTCAGACTGTCTCAACTGTGAATAGTTTCAACTATTAATAGGGAGGCAGTATTTTCCTCAGGGCCATACACCACATGAAAGTAATTGATTCGCCTACACTAAGCAAACAAGTTCAGGATGGAGGCCTTGCCTCAGCAGGCTGGTTCGAAGGCCCTGAGGGAAGAAGTCTCCTACTACCAGTTTTCTATCTATCATTGGAGAGAAAATGTGGAAATTAGATTTTCCTAACGTAGAACCTCACCTGAAGACAACCTGGCTAGATTTCAGTTTAGTACCTGGTAACAAAACCTATGACCCAGGAGGAAGCAAACAGATAAACACTACCAAGGGGAAAACCTAGTTCTTTTGGATGAAATGTTTGCAAAGATAGACCCTTCAAAATTTTATTCTTAGCTCATTTTAAAAAATGACATTCTACATGCCAATTGCATTTCTGGATTCTTTAGCAAATTGAAAAAAGAAGAATATTCCAGTTTCGGTTATTCTGTTGTTAAACAAGTTTGTGTGCTTTCTCTTTATTTATTCAGCAAAAACTACCAGAGCTCCCATTCAGTGCTACTCTGGTGAGATAAAATGTAGTACTTCTTACTTAGAAGCAATAATTATACCTTATTGTTTTATAATGTTGTTGTTGTTTTTTTTTTTTCTGAGAAGCTCCAAATTCTTAGCTAAATTTTTCATTCATTGTCAAAGAAAAACAAAGCTGACTTAAGCATGTTCCTTTAGCATTGGAATTTATAAACCCTGGTCAGACTGGAAGCAGACATCTTACTTATGTATCTTATCTCAAAGTGAACATATTTAAAGCCAAGCCAGGGAATGCACAGCTCACACAAGACCTGCTGGGTCAATCCACTGCATCAAACTTTAATCTTATCTTCCAAAATCTCTTTGCTAGCCCTGTTCGGGGAAAGGGAATAAGAACATTTAACCTGTGGATGTGTATACAGGGCTCCCTTCTCCCCAGACTCTTCTTAGATACTCCCTGGAAACCTAGTAACAACTAGCTCAAATTACTCATTTCATATCCAAGCCTTTGGGCACAAACTCATATCCCAATTTTAATAGAGAGGAAGAGATAAGAGATTTTTCAGTACTTTTTCAAGAAATGGGGACAACCAAACGTTTGTTGAAAAACCTGGATGACTCCAACTGAGTTAAGATGATACTAATATCAGAAATTCAAGGACTTCAAGGACTGCCTATTAACCTCTCTGGGAGAAAACACAACCTTTCAGTAGCTCAATAGTGGAGTCTGACAATTACTTAAGTCATGACAAAGGCCTCTAGGTAAACTTCACACCTTGGAAAACCAAAGGAAAACTAACATCCTGATGAAATGAGAATTAGCTGAGAAATACTATAAAAACCGTATATTTTTTATGTGAATTTTCAAGTTCACTATTTTTAAAAATTATTTAAAATTATAATTGGCATACCATATTAGTTTTAGATGTACAACACAGTGATTTATATATCTTACAAAAAGTGACCACCACAATAAATCTAGTACCCATCAGACACCATGCATAATTATGATATTACTGACTATATTCACTCTGCTATATTGTACATCCCCATGACACTAACTTTATAACTGGCAGTTTGTACTTAATCCCCTTCACCATTTTTGCCCATTTTGCTCCCCACCCTCACCAAATTTGGTAACCATCAATTTATTCTCTGTATCTAGGAATTTGTTCCTATTTCATTTGCTTGTTCTTTTTTGGAGGGTTCCACATAAAAATGAAGTCATATGGTATTTGTCTTTCTATGTCTGACTTATTTCACTTAGCATAATATCCTTTAGGCCCATTCATGTTGTCATAAATTGAAAGATTTCATTCCACTTTATGGCTGAGTAATATTCCATTGTATATATGTACCACATCTTCCTTATTCATTAATCTATTGATGGACACTTAGGTTACTCCCATATCTTGGCTGTTATAAACAATGCTGCAGTGAATATAGGGGTGCAGATAACTTTTTAAATTAGTGTTTTGTATTTCTTGAGATAAATACCCAGAAATGGGACTGCTAGGTCATAAGGTAGTTCTATTTTTAATATTTTGAGGAACGGCCACTGTATTCCATAGTGGCTGCACCATTTTATAATCCCACCAACAGTACATGAGGGTTCCCTTTTCCCCTCATCCTCACCAACACTTGTTCTTTGTTAAAATTGTGATAATAGCCATTCTGACAGATGTGAGGTGATCTGCATTTCCCTGATGACTAGTGATGTTGAGCTTCTTTATATGTACCTCTGTGTACTCTTTGGAGAAGTGTCTATATAGGTCCCTGCCCATTTTTTAAAAATATATATTTTTATTGATTTTAGAGAGGAAGGAAGAGGGAGAGATAGAAACATCAATGATGAGAGTGAATCATTGCTCGGCTGCTTCCTCCACAATCAAGCCTGCAACCCAGACATATGCTCTGGGAATCAAACCATGACCTCCTGCCTCATAGGATGACACTCAGCCATTGAGCCATGCCGGCCAGGCTACCCATTTTTTAATTAGATTGTTTTTTTGATGTTGAGTTGTATGAATTCTTTATCTATTTTGCATATTAACCTCTTATCAGATGTATCATTTGCTAATATCTTCTCCCATTCAATAAGTTGCCATTGCATTTTGTTGGTGGTTTCCTTCACAATTATTAGATTGAATAATGTAAAGCTGTCATTTGTGTAGTTCAAAAATAGTTTAATATCAGTAATTTTATATGGTTAACTTAATGTTTTGGCATTGAACTGATAATTAATACTGTAAAAGAGTGAAGTGTTTCTTGAGATGAAATTTTGATTTTAATATGGTTTTACTAGAGGCCCGATGCATGAAATTCAGCCCAGCCTGTGCCCGCTCACAGTCCGGGACCCTTGCTCCTTAAGCTCAACTCACTGCTCCTTAGTGCTGCCATGGAGGTGGGAGAGGCTCCCACCACCCCTGCTGCACTTGCCAGCTGTGAGCCCTGCTTCTGGCTGAGCGGTGCTCCCCATGTGGGAGCGCACTGACCACCAGGGGTCAGCTCCTGCCTTGAGCGTCTGCCCCCTGGTGGTCAGTGAGCATCATAGTGACCGGTCATTCTGGTTGTTCTGCCGTAATGATTGCTTAGGCTTTTATTATAAAGACCAGAGGCCTGGTGCACAAAAATTTGTGCGCTCGGGGGGCAAAGGGGGCCCTCAGCCAGGCCTGTGCCCTCTCACAGTCTGGGGCCCCTCAGGAGATAACGACCTGCTGGCTTAGGCCTGCTCCTGGGTGGCAGAGGGCAGGCCCAATCCCTAGGTGCAGCCCCTGGTCGGGCTCAGAGCAGGGCCGATTGGGGAG
>NW_006283011.1:200045-206341 GCF_000327345.1 Myotis davidii
AGCAGGCAGGAACATTGGAGTCCTCCGTCACTGAAGCACGCAAGCCTCATGTTAGTTTCAAGCTGCCTGGCTGCCGGCCGCCATCTTGGCTGGCAGTTAATTTGCATATCACCCTGATTAGCCAATGGGAAGGGTAGCGGATGTACGCTAATTACCATGTTTCTCTTTTATTAGATAGGATTACATGTTGATACTAAAATATTTTCCTCAGAAGATATTGCTAAAATCATAATAGAGATCAATAGGAAGAAAAGTCTAATATACATAATATTTTCCTCATACACATTTTAAATATATATGACTCATAAAGTGAAGTTGACTGCATTAGCAGGAGCTCAATCAGTACATTCACTGGTTTCCAGTGAGTGTGTGGTACAAGTTAGCATATGAGGAAAGTGAGGTCCAATGCCTGCAAGTTGATTTGGCAAGTCAGAAAGAACTGGATCTATCCTAGGTCATTAGCTCTCTACTCTAGAATAAAATAAAAGTTTTAAAAACTTTTTTGCACCAAAACTTCTATTTGACATTTGACATTTTTGGTGCCCTCCCCTTGTTTGTACCATCTTATCTTCAACTTTCTGTATTCCCTTCCACAACCATGATCATCCCACTCAACTTCGTTATTCCTTCATATACAAATGTCTACTGCACAGTAAAACCAATACAAATCTGCTATCACAACCCTGCACATAAACCTTCAGTGCTGAATGTCCCAAAGTCAAGGCTAAAGTCTTCATCATGATAATCAAAGCCACAACTCTACCATTTGAATTTTCCACTATTCTTCCCTTGAGGCCCAGCTCCGATGCTACATTCTCCAACAGATGTTCTGACACCTATGAAAGAAAGTATCTCTGTCCTCTGCTTCCAAAAGACTTGTGGGCCTCTGGTATCAACTCATATTTGACATTTATTTTCTCTCCTTTACTAGATCATAGCTTCTCAAGGACAGGGAACACACCTTATTCATTTATATATTATCAGTTGTGCTTCCCATGGTAGGAACATAAATGTTTGTGAAAGCTCTTCAAACCCTCTGAATCTCTTATCTTTAATTATATATTTACTGTTGAAAGTATTACCTATGCCCCCTTTTTTTCCCATTGACCTCTTCTAGCCTGCCCTTGCCCCCCACCCCAGGCCTTCACCAGCTATTGTCTCAAAGGATAAGAGATCCTTCTTTTCTACTGCTGCATAGTATTCTGTGGTATAAATGTACCCCATGTTTTTTTTTTTTTCCTCAACTCATCTACTGATGAGCATTTGGGCTGTTTCCAGATCTTAGCTATTGTAAATTGTGCTGCTATGAACATAGGGATGTATACATTCTTTCTGATTGGTGTTTTGAAACCATCTGAATCTTTACAGAAAATACCATATGCACCATTTTGGAAGGAAATCAACCAAACTAACCAGTTTAGTCTAATATATAAGAGCACAGGCATTTTTTTTGTACACAGATGATTCCTTTAAGTAGATTGTGCAAAATAAACTATTTTAAATACACTCACAGAATTGGGTTTGTAAAGGAAAGCTGTGGTGAATCATTAATTCATAATCTCCATTTTCAAGGTCTGAGAGGGGCTAAGACAACCACTTAATCCTGCCTCAAATTTTATTGACTAGGAAACCAAGTTCCTAGGATCACACAGCTATTTAGTGATGACACTTGAGGTGGATCCCCTCACTTTCAATTTAGTACTGCTCTTTTTCCCTATGCTAGGTTCTACTGACCTGTGAGGTCAAATGTAGTGGAGTCTACTGGCCAAATAAATAAATAAATTGTAAGCTGCAAACATCAAAAACAGAAGCATAAGGGGACTTATCATGTTTGTATGCGCAATTACTATCTCAATGCTCAGCACACTGTAGGTGCCCTCACAGTCAACAAATATTACCGAATAAACAGATGAACACCCCAGGCCTTTGGATCAACAACTAAAATAAGCAAAATTTTAAATATGTCAAAGCACTAGTCAGACAACTAGTTTCCTAGAAGTAACAACTGAAGCCTGAAAGAGAAAACAGAAAAAAAATAGCAAAACAACAGAGCGAATATTTGAGAAGGAAGATCATATACAAACTGAGCCCCATAAAAATAACTAAGCTTAAGCTAATACAAAAGAGAATCAAATTGCTCAACAAATATTTCTCCAAAGAAGATCTATAAATGGCCGACAAGCACATGAAAAGATGCTCAACATTATTAGTCATTAGGGAAATATAAATCAAAATCAAAATGAGATACTACTTTATGCCCACTAGAATGGCAATTTAAAACACACACACACACACACACACACACACACACACCCTTGGAAAAATTACAAGTGTTGGCAAGGATGTAGATAAACTGGACCCCTCCTTACATTGCTGGTGGGAATGTGAAATGGTGCAACTACCATGGAAAACAGTTTGATGATTCTTCAATAGGTTAAACATTGAATTACTATATCCGTCAGGAATTCCACTCTTAGGTTTACTAGTAGACCCAAAAGAACTGAAAACAAGTGTTCAAACAAATGCTCATAGCAGAATTATTCACAATAATCAAAAGGGAAAACACCCAAATATTCATGAACTGATGAATGTATAAACAAATTATGGTATATCCATCAACGAGATATTATTGTCATAAAAATGAATGAGGTACTTATACATGCTACAGTGTGGATGAATCTCGAAAGTATTGCTAAGTGCAACAAACCAGACACAAAAGGCCACATATTGTATGATTCCATTATGTGAAATATCCAGAACAAACAAATTCATGAAGAGAGAAAGCAGATTAGAGGTTGCCAAGGACCAGAGTAGGGGGGAAATGAGGAAGTGACTGCTTAATAGATATGAGTTTTCCTTTGGGGGTGATGAAACAGTTTTGGAACTAGATAGTGGTGATGGCTGCATAACATTGTGAATATACAGTTATTTACACTTTAAATATGTGCAGTTTATTGAATGTCAATTATAACTCAGTAAAGATACTTAAATAAAAAAGATGGGAAAAGATACATCAAACAAATAATAACAACAGCAACAATGAAAAGATCACTTCTGGTTATATTACATGAGGCAAAATACACTTGAAGGCAAAAATCCTCAGTAGTGATAAAAGTAACTATGTAATGATGAAAGTTCAATTCCTATTAGACTTTATATATCTAACAATATAAAGTTATAAATGCATATTGTCAGATACTAAAATATAAAGTTGTACGCAGAGGTGATCTCAGAGTACCAGATGTTGTCAAATCCCCCATTATAGTGGGATCTTTCAATATAGCTCAAGTTATTAACAGGTTAAGAAGATACAAAGTTAGTGAGGAATAATGCAGTTAATAAAGTTCATTGAATGAATATCTGTAGACTTCTACAGAAAAAAAATAAACACATATAATGTGAGTGTACTGAACTCCACTGGTTTATACACTTTAACATGATAAATTTAATGTTATGTGTATTTGACTGAGAGAGAGAGAGAGACAGAGAAAGAGAGAGAGAGAATGAATCAAATCTTTACAGTGCTAGGGTCTTTGGAAATATCCAGTCTGATTGCATTCATAAAGAGCTATCATATCCCGCTCCAATAAGGCAAGGTGCAGTGTTCTGCCCTATACATTTCTTTACCTGTCTGCATGGACTGTAACCCAGCACCTACTTTCTTAAAACAGGCTTCAAGATTAATTCCGTGAGTCCCCAAGAAGGACAGGGCATTATTTTTAAAAAATATGTTTTTATTGATTTCAGAGAGGAAGGAAGAGGGAGAGATAGAAACATCAATGATGAGAGAGACTCATTGATCGGCTGTCTCCTGCATGCCCCTTATTGGGGATTGAGCCCACAACCTGGGCATGTGCCCTGAATAGGAATGGAACTGTGACCTCCTGGTTCATAGGTCAACTTTCGACCACGGAGTCAAACCCGCAGGGCAGAACAGGGCATTATTGAGAGGTGCAGCTTCACTGTGGTTCTCTACAGAGGCTGTTATCAGTGACTCCACTACATTTGACCTCACTGTGTCAGTGTGAACAGAGGCTTTTCTACAAGGGCCCCCGGGCTCCTTCTCAAAGATCCAAGGGGAGAATGCTGCAGGATATTAGAAGGAGGGAGAGTTGCAGAGCCCATCATCCTTAGAGCACAGGTAGGAAGCCACCAGAAAGAGCATGGAAACTGAAATGAAATGCTGCCCTTTACCAGCAAAGGAAAGAGCTCAAGTTCTGGGATGCTCCTAGGATTCCCTGGCACCTTCCCCCAAATGGCCTCTGTGCCACTGGCAGCTGTCCCACAACCATGTAGATAAGATGCACTTGAACTTTTTGTTCCAGAGGATCTCCTGTTCTCTGCTTCACCCAAGCCTTTCACCTCTCTCCCTTCAGACTTCAGGGCTTCCAATCCACCTCTTGTAGTTATTTGAGATGATGGTTAGAATCAACACAGGGTGACAACTATAGGCTCCTTAGGTGTCTGAGAACTTTGGAACCAGGGCCAGGTGTATCTTCAGCTCCTGAGGATGAATTACTTGATCTGGTTTTAATCAGTTTGGGCCATATGGCTGTTATCTATATGTTTGTATGTTCAATGACTAGCTCAGGGCTCTGCACACTGGAGGTGCTCAGACAGTCTACAAAGGTGGCTGGACGAATTAATGAACAGCGGAGCCTGCACCAAAACAGACAAATCCCCCTGCCACAGAGGCCATCAGGGAGTCAAACACATTCAAACGTCCTTAAAAGCATCTCTCTTTCCAGCCTTTTCTAAATTAGTATTCCCATTTTGGCTTTCTGATCTCTAGTAACAGAGAAAATGTGTTACTTTTAAATGATTAGCATCCACGAATTTCAGAGGAAAGCTCATTTGAAGTGCTGTTACCAAGAACTATATCCAGTCACTTAAAAATGGCTATTACTGATCCGGGCAAGAAAATACACAAGATTCCATACATACGTTGTCAAGTTTGGCAGGAGATTTTAGACAACTTCCACCCTTCCCACCCAATCCCAAGTAAATAGGGCATTTGTTTGTATTTCCACATTGACCTCATGAAGGAAAATACCTCCTCCACCTAGAAAAACAATCTAGCATTCAGACATGGAACTTTGAGGGCAAACCTCGCAGTGCGTGTTAGAGCACCAAGTATGTAGTGCTTAAAAAAAAATAAAGCAGAAAAGTATCTTTAATAAAGGTTTCTCCTAAGAGCATTTTCCTCAAGCTTACACTTATACCTGGTATACTATTTCTATACATTTCAGAAAGACAGGTTAAAAAAGAGTGTTCTCTATTAAAATTGGAGATAGAAGCAGCCTTATTCCTATGGTCTCCAGCAACAGACCTGAACGGTGGGGAGGGAGACACACACACAAAATCATTTTCCTTTACTCATTTTAAGTTTTCTGCTCTGCACCAACTCTTTTTAACTTGGCAAAGAGTTAAAAGTTTTCTGAGGTTAGTTCCTGCGGTTAAAAAAAAAAAAAGCTAAATGCTTAAATTTAGACTTTGTAAAACAATACTGGGAACGTTTCAAAGCTTTGGAGGAACACTGGAGTTTATTTTATTGCCTTTTATTAAATTGCATCACATTTTCTTCCCTTTTTAATCCCTCCTGCCCCGGCTCATTGGCAGATCCTACACGTGCCTCCGTGATTCAGTTACCTGTTGGGGGTCAGAGGTTGTGGAGTGGGGTGGGGACGAAAATCCACTGTTCATTTTCAGCAGGGCCCAGGTTTAACAGGTGGCTTTAGCGGCCTCCTGCCAGCTTTAGGCTCTCACCCTCCTCTCCTCCTGCTAAGGGACAGAGCACCTACGGGAGTTCGCGGGCCACGGCGGCCAGTGGGCGACCCTCCCTCGGTTCCAGGAAGGACGGTGGGGGCAGGGGAGGCGTGTTAGGAACACCCCGGACCCATCTGCGCCCAAAGCTAAACACGTATCACGGAACACCCAGCGCCCCGCAACAGGACAACCTGGGAGCAGAAAAACGCCGCGTCCTCCACACCGCCCTCGACCGGGGTGCACTCGCACCCCTGAAATCCCAAAAGAGGGACCGGGTTTCCCGTGAGTGAGGCCACCGGGTTGACCACCGTCCCTCGGCTTGCGCCAGTCTTTCCTAACTCCCAGGACTCGGGACAAGCGATGCGGAGGAGAGGGAGAGCGCGCAGGAAGAGATCCTCGCAAGGACGGCACCGCCGGGAAGAGTGGGAAGCGCAGGCAGCGGGTCACCAGAAAAGGGGGTCACCGCTCTCTACCTAAAACCCACCCGACCTCAGCCTCCCTCATCACACTCCAAAAGCCGCCCGGCTCGC
>NW_006283011.1:207440-215449 GCF_000327345.1 Myotis davidii
CCCCACACACACAGCGCGCACCCAGCCTGGTGGGACAGCCCCGCGCGCGGCCGCCTCTAGCTGGGATCCTCCGACTCCGAGTGAGGTTTGAATTGGAGACCACCCGAGTGAACCCCCACCTCCATCTCTGAGTTATATACGCGTAGAAAAGCGATAAGGGTTTGCGTTGGAGGTTTTAAAGAAATGGGACATCCCCCCCCCACCTCTGTCGGCTTTGAGAGATTTTATATTTAATGACAATGATAATGACCACTATTATGGAATACTTACTACCTTAGGACAAGGCATTTAACATATACACATTATTTCATTTTAACCCTCAGAACAACCCACCCTCCCAACCCCCGACTTCTTGCCGCCACTTTGCAGAGGAGGAATCTAAGGAAAACAGGTTCAGAGAGGTGAAACTCGTCCAATCGTTTTTGACCCCATTGCTTGGTGCTATTTTCTCCTCGACTCTATCACTGGAAATATCGACTGAGGTAATAGCTGGTGTGGAAGGCTTTGTAAGGTGGTGGAAGTTAATGTTACCGGTGTTTCCATGGGGGTGGAACAACTCTCTACAGAGGGAGCAAGCAAGAGTTATGGGTTTTATTAATTGTAGAATTTGTTGTGTACTCAAACGGCGTTCATTATAATCACCTGTATTCCAAATGCTCTTTGTGTTTATCCCCATTTTACAGAAATCTCAGGAAGTAAGTGGTTGGTTGCACAGAATGGCTGAGTCACTGGCAGCACTCAGGGCTGAGCCCCAATTCCTTAGTCCTTAGATCATTTCTTTGTCCTCACCAGGAAGAGATACCTGATTAAAGGGAAGAAAACTTTTTCTCTAATAACACATTGGCCTCGTCTAACTCCCGGCATCTTTAATTAATGTTGGCAAAGCACTTTAATCTACCCAATGTGCTAGTTAATTAGGCAAGTATTATTATCCCCCTCTCCTGGACCAACTCCAGGAGAAAATCAGCTCTGTCAACCCTTAATCCTTGATGAATAATGGGCCTAAGCTTTCTGTTTACCTTCTTTCCCCCCTCTTAAATGTTGTTCCCTGTTGTGTTAAATACTAATTCATTTACCTTGCATTGGCTAAGTAAAGGTTAGATAATATTATGCACTCCTGGATGAGAGTTATATAGGCAACCCCTGTCTTTAAGGAACTCAGATAAAGGAAAAAGGACATTTTGATAAGGGCTTCCCAGAATCTTTTTTTTCTTTTTGTACTTTTTGCTTGGGTAAGCTTTTAACACGTAAATATATTTCAGCTTAGTTCTTTTTAAATTTAAAATGGTAATTTACACATATTTGTGTAAAATTTAATTTCTTGCAGGTGGAGAAGAATAAGAAAGAAGAAATAGAAGAATGATGAGATTAGGCATGAAGAAGGACAAAAGAAAAAAGAAAAAAGGAGGGGGTAAGGAAATGAACAGGGAAGAAAATGAGACTGGGGTTTCAACCAAGAGACTGCAGGAGACATCAGCCCCTGCTAGCGCATCCCAGATCTTTGTGGCAATTACAAACAGGTGGCCCTTCCTTTGGGCTAGAGCATAGACTGGCTTCCAGTCCCTCTGCACCCCTGTCTAGGCACCTTTGTACCAACTGAACATACACAGAGGGACTACAAGAGAGAAAGGACATAAAGTGAGGTAAAAAAAACAACAACAAAAAACAACATCACAAAACCCACAAGATATGGCTTCGAAGGGGAATTTAAAGATAGTTATTCATGAAAGTACTTAATGTGTGTGTGTGTTGGGGGCGGGGAGAGGGCGAGGAAAATGGAACAAAGAAACACCTGGAAGGTCTTTGTATGTGCTATTGTTACTACTTTACAACCCATGACATTTACAAAATTTTGCTTTTATTCACTTAACTTTTAAAAAAAGATGTTTTTATTGATTTTAGAGAGAGAGGAAGGAAAAGGGAGAGCAAGAGAAACATCAATTGGTTGCCAAGTTAGCGACCTTTTGGTGATTGGGACGATGCTCAACCAAGTAAACCACACTGGCCAGGGCTTCACTCAACTTTTTAATAAATGTCTTCTGAGGGCTGGTCGTTGCTAAAAAATGCTGGTAATACATGACCCCCAAATGTTAGACAATTTCTCTTACAAACTTGTGTCAATTAAAACTTTTAAAATAAACAGTTAAGCTAAATATGTTTTTACTTTATGAAAACTATTATAGTGCTATATATAAAATTGATTTGAGAAAGAGCAATATCTGTGATGGCCATTAGAGAGAGGCAGATAGGAAAGGAAATAGAATGGTTTCTAAGAAATTTTGTGAGTTTTGTGTGTGTGTGTGTGTTTAATAAAAAATTCTAGCACTTTAAAGCTGCAAGGGGAGATGTCAAAGACATTTTGCTTTATGCCTTGTCCACTGAGGAGATGTATAAACTTGGGCTATTTATTCTTTTTGACTTGGTTCCTCATTGTACAAGGAGGCTAAAACCTACTTTGTGAGACTAAAACAAAATTATTTTAATGTTTACCTGAACAAATAGCAGATGAGAAGAGTTAAGAAAATTATGAAAATGAAGAAAAATATGATAAATTTCCCTGTTTATTATTGAAACACTAGAGGCCTGGTGCACGAAACTCATGTACTCGGTGGAGGGTCCCTCAGCCCGGCCTGTGCCCTCTTGCAGTCCAGGAGCCCTTGGGGATGTCTGACTGCTGCAGAGGCGGGAGAGGCTTCGCCACCGCCACTGTGCTCACCAGCCATGAGCCTGGCTTCTGGCTGAGCGGCACTTGCCCTATGGGAGTGCACTGACCACCAGAGGGCAGCTCCTGCATTGAGTGTCTGCCCCCTGGTGGTCAGTGTGCATCATAGCAACCAGTCATTCTGCTGTTCGGTTGATTTGCATATTAGCCTTTTATTATATAAGACTAGAGGCCCGGTGCACAAAAATTTGTGCACTAGGGGGGGGAGGGGGGGGGGTCCCTTAGCCCAGCCTGTGCCCTCTCACAGTCTGGGACCCCTCGGGAGATAATGACCTGCTGGCTTAGACCTGCTCCCAGGTGGCAGAGGGCAGGCCCAATCCCTAGGTGCAGCCCCTGGTCCAGCTCAGAGCAGGGCCGATTGGGGAGTTGGGGCACCGCCCCCTGTTATGCACAGAGCAGGGTGGTTTGGGAGATTGCGATGCCACCCCCAGTCACGCTCAGGGTAGGGCCGATTGGGGGGTTGGGGCACCGCCCCCTGTTACACTCAAGGCAGGGTCAATGGGGAGGTTGCGGCGCCACACCCTGTCACGCACAGAGCAGGGTCGATCAGGGGGTTGGGGAGCTCCCCCCTGTCATGCACAGAGCAGGGCGCATCAGGGGGCTGGGGAGCTCCCCGCTGTTACTCACAGAGTAGGGCCGATAGGGGAATTGGGGCACTGCCCCTTGTCACACACAGAGCAGGGCAGATCAGGGGGTTGGGGCGCCGCCCTCTATCACCCACAGAGCAGGGCCAATCAGGGGGTTGGGGAGCTCCTCCCTATCAGGCACAGAGCAGGGCTGATCAGGGGGTTGGGGCACTTTCCCCTGTCACGAACAGAGCAGGGTGGATAGTGAGGTTGTGGCCCCGCCCCCTGTCACACACAGAGCCTCAGGGCGATCAGGGGGTTTGGGCGCTACCCCTTGTCACGCTTATCCTGGTGCTGGGAGGCCTCTCGGCTCCGCTGATCCTGGTGCTGGGAGGCATATTAGAGGCCTGGTGCATGGGTGGAGGCTGGCTTGTTTGCCCTGAAGGGTGTCCTGGATCATGGTGGAGGTCCCCACTGGGGTACCTGGCCAGCCTGGATGAGGGGATGATGGCTGTTTGCAGCTGGTCACACACCCTTCAGGGTGGGGGTCCCCACTGGGGTGCCTGGCCAGTCTGGGTGAGGCGCTGAGGGCCGTTTTCAGGTTGGTTGGTGACTGAAGCTCCCAACTGCTCCTTTCTTTCTTTTTTTAATTTTTATTCTGGGCCAGCTTTAGCTCTGGCTCCAGCTCTTAGGCCTCCGCTGCTGAAAGCAGGTTTCTGGCCTTTGTTTACCTTCTGTATTTCAAACAATGTTGCGATCCTGCTGGCTGAAGCCCCGGTGGACTAAAGCAGGTTTCTGGGGTTTTGTTCAGCTTCTATATTTGTAACATAGTTGCTTAGAGTTGCAGCTCAGAGGCTGGCAGCGGCAGGCAGGGAACGTTGGAGTCCTCCGTCACTGAAGCAAGCAAGCCTCATGTTTGCTTCCAGCTGCCTGGCTGCCAGCCGCCATCTTGGCTGGCAGTTAATTTGCATATCACCCTGATTAGCCAATGGGAAGGGTAGCGGTTGTATGCTAATTACCACATTTCTCTTTTATTAGATAGGATAGTGAAGTGCTATAATAATTTAAAGTATAATAGAAGAATAATGGATAGTGAATGATATAAATAATAGAATGGAATAGATAATCCAGGAAAAGATAGTGTTGATATAGTGTAGACTACTATGTGGCAAAAGTCATCTAAAATAAATAATAAAGACATGGCTTTTCAATAATTTGGCTTGAGAAAACTAGTAATTTGAAAAAATAATCAAGTGTGTCCTTACCTTTATTGTGTGCTAAAAGAAATTTCAGCTGCATTAAAGAATTTTAAAATTAGGAAAATTTAGGCAAATCTTTATGTGACCTCAAGATGGGGAGATAAAAAGAAATGGGTGAATCATACAGGAAATGACCATTTGACTGGATTACATAAAAACTTTAAAATTCTGACAACTAAAAATATTATGAACAAAATTTGAATTATGTACAGAACTCTACATGATAAACCTGACAGTTAATTTTATCCTCAATATAAGAATATACAAATTGATAAGAAAACTAATAGCACAATGAAAAAATTTCCTCAAAAAGAAAAAAATGGATAGTAGTTAACTCTCTGTGCTATATGTGTGTAATTATATTTTAAAGTGTTTGCACTACCTACTGATTAAAAAACTAAAAATTTAAAATAATATATATTTGCACCTATTAAGTTAGAAAATATTTTCTTAAATTCTAATATTCAATACTGAGAGGAGTGCTTAGAAATGAACAATTTTACATATTATTAATGGGAATATAAGTTGATATAACATTTATTGGAAAGCAATTTTAAAAAATAGTTTTACTGATTTCAGAGACTAAGGGGAGGGCAAGAGAGAAATATCAATTATGAGAGAGAATCACTGATTGGCTGCCTCCTGCACTCCCCCCACTGGGGATGGAGCCTACAACCCTGGTTCAGAGATCAATGCTCAAACATTGAGCCGTATCAGCTGGGCTGGAAAGCAATTTTGTGAAATATTTCAAGAGCCTTGAAATGTTTATATTTTGGCTCTATAATTCTATACCTAGGGATTCTGTATAAAGAATCAGGAATGAGTACAAAGAATTGTGCATAAAGATATACTATCTCTTTTATTTTTAATGTTAGAAAATTCAAAACAATCAAATCATCCAAAATTAGGTGAAATTAAAAATGAGGAATTTTAATTCCTCAAGATGGGGAAAACCTTATTGGCAATTTTTTGATAAGCTTAAAATATTTTATTTAAACTTCTAAGTCATTAAATGGGTTTTTAAAAACTTTCCCACAGAGAATCACAACAGGAAAAGAAAAGGGAAATTATACCAGATGCTACTACCATCCACTGAGAGTAGTCAAATGTTGTGGGATGTTTTCCCCCCTCTTGTCCTAAAATTGCCACTGAGGACCAAAGATACTTACCATTTCTCACATTACAAATTCAAGAAGTCACCAGGAACTAGCCATCTCCTCAGAACTTACTGACAGGTAACACATCTGAACTGGCTCTGCCACCTACTATACCCCAACCCACCCCCTTTTCCCAATGAAGAGGGGCTTGAGGGTCCTAAGCTCTGTGGAGGTGCAATTAGCACTCATTGAGCAAGGAGATGAGGAATATATTCCTTTTCTATCCACCCAGATAATCTACCTTCTAATTATTTCCAAATCAATTGTGTAGGGTCTTTACATCTATATAAAATCCCTTTTGCCACATAGTGCAACAAAATCAAGAGGTGACATCCCATCATATTCACAGGTTCCACTCACATTTAAGGGGGCTGGAACCTTGGTAGAATTCTTCCTACCATAAGAGAGAGGGTTTCCTTTCATTCCACATCCAGGAAATGGGGGGAGTCCTAAGACAATCACTCATAAACATGGGGGTTCAGCAAGCCAGGAATATGGGGTCTTGCTGAGGAGCACACCCCACAGTTACCTGCAGGCCATAAGCAGCTAAGTGGGATGAAGGGGTCATAGTGAACATTCTGGAAGCCAAAGAACTTGGCACAAAATCTCCTTTCCATTGAGGTTTGGGGCAGATTGAAAGACACATGCCTGCTCCCAGGCTGGAGTTTTCACAGGAGTATTCACTCCCTCAGGGTTTGAAGGGTTGCAAACACAGTGAGCCTGGAAAGACGATGGGGCAGCTTCACCCACCCCAGATCTCCAAGTCCTTCCAAGCATATGAAAAGGGACCTGTTGGCTCCTGGGGCTCAGGCACACAGAAGCTATCTGAGGGCAGACCCAGCAAGCTGCCAGGGAGCTGATGGGCCAGGCAGGTGAGATTGAGATGAAGTTTTCAAATGCCTAGGATTGAATCTTTTTTTAAAAAAATTCTTTTTATTGTAGTAAAATATACATAACAGCCCGGCTGGTGTGTCCCAGTGGTTGAATGTCGACCTATGAACCAGGAGGTTACCGTTTGATTCCCGGTCAGGGCACATGCCTGGTTGGTGGGCTCCATCCCCAGTAGGAGGCATGCATTAGGTAGCCGATTGATGATTCTCTCTCATCATTGATGTTTGTGTCTCTCCTTCTCCCTTCCTCTCTCTGAAATCAATAAACACATAGTTTAAAAAAAACACTAAAAAAATTATTTGTGTGTATCTATATAACATAAAATTCACCATATTAATGGTTTTTAAATGTACAGTGGCATTGATTACGTTCACAATGTTGTGCAACCATCACACATCTATCTCCAGAACAGAAATTCTACAGCCATTAAACACTAACTCCCATTTCCTCTCTTGGTAGCCACTATTCTACTTTCTGTCTCTCTGAATTTCCTATTGTGCATACTTCATATAAATAGAATCATCTAATATTTGTCCCTTTGTATCTGGCTTCTCTCAATTAGCATAATGTCTTTAAGGTTCATCCATGTTATCAACATGTATTAGAATTTCTTTCCTTTTTAAGGCTGGATATTACTCCATTGTACTTATGTATAGGTCACATTTTATTTTTCCATTCAGCTGTCATTGGACACTTAGGTTGCTTCCATCTTTGGGCTGTTGTGAGTAATGCTGCAATGAACATGGCTGTACAACTATCTGTCTGACTCCCTGCTTCCATGATTTGGGGGTATTTGTCCATAAGAGGAATTGCTGAATCATATGCTGATTCTATGTTTAACATTTTGAACATAGAAGACTAAGCTGGTACCCAAGGTTCCAGCCCCTTTAAATGTGAGTGGAACCTGCAAATATAATGGGCTGTCACTGTTTTCCACATTGGCTGCACCATTTTATATCCCCAATAGCAGAGTATAAGAGGTCCCGTCTCTCCATATCCTATTAACAATTGTTATTTTTGTTTTAATAATTAGAACTGAATCTTAAATACAAAAATGAGACTGGTCTAAAAACCAAAAATGTTAGGGAAATTATTAAATCTGGCCAGGTTGATCACTGATGTTCTGCTGCTCTATGGGAAATGGGAATTCAACAGAAAATATGGGGAGGGGGGAGGGCAGATGCTACAGCTATAAAACCATTTCATGTTTATACACCAACAAGTTGAGAATCCTGAATACCAGGTGTACCGGTTAATAATGCGGATTTTGTAATCCAAGAAAACACGATAATTTCAATAGAAACATCGAAAGTGCTTTATTCAAACTAATGTCCATCGCTAGCTACACATTTCCCCCATCTTTCAGGTAATTTGCAGATACCGTCCCAATAGAACTTTTCTTCTTTTGACTCAA
>NW_006283011.1:215500-219788 GCF_000327345.1 Myotis davidii
TATTTTAAAGTGCTGCTCAGAAAGTGTGTGTGCTGTCTATTCGGAGCAAGTGGTAATCTGAAGGAGCAAGGTCTGGTGAATATAGCGGGTGGGTTAATACTTCCCAGGTGAGATCTTTTAACGTGTCTTTAACTGGTTTTGAAGTGTATCATGAAGCAAAATTACTCTGTCAGGTCTTCTGGCCCATTCTGGTCGTTTTATGATCAAAGAGTGGTTCAAATTGATTATTTGTTGTCGGTAGCGATCAGTATTAATGGTTTCACCTAGTTTTAGAAACTTATAATACACCACACCTTCCTGATCCCACCAAACACAGAGCATTGTCTTCTTTCCGAAGCTATTTGGCCTTGCAGACGATGTTGATGGTTGACCTGGATCAACACATGATTTTGTGCGTTTGGAATTCTCAGAATAAACCCACTTTTCATCGCCAGTCACAATCCGATGTAAAAAAGACTTTTTTTCGTGCCATTGAAGCAACATTTTACTGATGACCTTTCGGTTTTCCATTTGTCTTTCGTTCACTTGATGTGGCACCCATTTTCCTTCCTTTGAAATCTTTTCTATTGCTTGTAAATGACCGGAAATTGTTTGCTGAGCAACGTTTAAGCTTTCTGCAAGTTGTTTTTGAGTTTGACATGCATCTTCATCCAATAATGCTTGTAATTGTTGGTCTTCAAACTTTTTTGGTTGACCTGGACGTTCTTAGTCTTTCAAATCGAAATCATCACTTTTAAAGCATTTACATAAACCAGTTATAGGAATAAAGTTCTTAAAATGTTTACTTACTTTGAAAATGATTCACAAAAGAATGTAGCAGGCTAATTACTTATTGCCTTCACCATTTCACCTTTCATTCATTCCCGGAACTCCTGCTGTTGGGGATTGTGAGGGAAGAAGAAACTTCCCTCTACCCTCAAAGTTCTTTCCTCTGGTCTAATAATCCAATAGACATGAGACAGATTAGCAAAAGAAAATGACCAAATTTAATTACATACATATGCATGGGAACCCTGCACACATGAGAGAGTCAGACCCCACATACATGGAGGTTTAGAGACAGAAAGGGAAATTGAAGCATTAAGACATTCGAACTGGAGATGAGGTAATGCACCTTGGAGCTTCAGCGGTAATTACAGGGAGAACATACGTTCAGTAATTAACAGTTTGCCCTGCACCACGTAAAAAGTCATTTCTGGTGATAACTCTTACCATGGACTAGGCTCCTAATTTTAATTCTCCTAGATAGTTAAGGGTTGGGGGAGGGAGCAGAAGTTTCTCTTGAACCAGCAGGGTCTCAGTTGCCTTTAGCTCAAAATAATCTGCATTCCACTGAGGTACATATTGGGATGGCTCATTCCGAATCCCCACAGGGCCTATTTCTATATCATTCTGAAGCTGCATTCTCTTAGTCCTTGTACTAGCTTTCAGTCATCCTGCAGTCTGGACCATCCATTAAATGTTAAGTATTTTTTCCCAAAGTTGAGTGTTCAGCAGAATCACATTGTCTCCTGGGGCAAAGGCATTCATCACCCTGGCTTCAAATTTACTTCTGTGGAGATGACCTGAGAAATCCTCCACCTCTGGGCATTATTTACTTAACAAGTTGGGTGCCCAATTCTGGTTCTGGACTTTTGGTTTATACAGAAACAATTATTCCCTGGCATCTCAAGAAGGGGGTTTGGATACATACTGAAGAAGGAAATGGAAGGGTCTAGAGCAGTGTTTCTCAACCTTCCTAATGCCGCGACCCTTTAATACAGTTCCTCATGTTGTGGTGACCCCCAATTTCACTGTTACAAATTGAACATAATTAAAGCATAGTGATTAATCACAAAAACAATATGTAATTATATATGTGTTTTCCAATGGTCTTAGGTGACCCCTGTGAAACGGTCGTTTGACCCACAAAGGGTTTGCGAGCCACAGGTTGAGAACCGCTGTTCTAGAGGGTGGGGGCAGGGAAGGCTAGCTAGAAACATGATAGAAGGCCAGGCCCCATGGAAAGGCATGGATATAATCATTCTTTGTGTGGGAAATGATGGGACTTCAAGGGAACAATGATGTCTGGTATGGTAATACCCTCTGCGACTCCCAACCTTAGAATACCAGCAGCTCTTGGGACAATGAAGAAGGTTATATCCTGTGGTTTCAGGAAAGCAGGGAGAACTAAAATAGAGCTGGCAGTGATGTTTTGGAGTCAGAGGACAGCACAGAAATCAGTTATAATGTAGATAAGAAAGCAAACCCCTGTGATCTTGAATGTTAGAGAAATAAGAGTGTTCTAGATTCTGCTATTAAGACAACTTAAGTCATTTCATTTTGAAATTAAGTAAAACAGGAAGTTGGAGTCCTTGGAGATGCTTAGATTGTATAATATTCACAAACAAGACATTGACCTATGGCATCAGGTGCCTGTTCTTTGTATATGTGCATACTAATGGGACCAGCTACATATATTTACCACACAAAGTGTTTGACCCTCACCTTTTGGCTTCTTTTTAAATTCCGAATCTTCTCTCAGACCTGCGACCTTCTTTCTTAAGCTCTTTAAAAGGCCTTGAGACCTTATTTGACACATTTCAGGGGTATAATGAATAATAATGCCTTGCCCTAGCTGGTTTGCTCAGTGGTTAGAGCATAGGCCTGCAGACTGAATGATCTTGGATTCGATTCCAGTCAAGGGTACATACCTGGGTTAGGCTCAATCCCTGGCCCCAGTCAGGGCTCACGTGGGAGGCAACCAATCTCTCTCTCTCTCTCTCTCTCTCTCTCTCACACACACACACACACACACACACGCACACACACAAACACACAATGGTATACATTTATATCTGTAATAGCATTCCATAGTTTACAAAACTCATTCACACACATTTAATTCTCACAATAGTCCTGGAAAGAAGGGATCATTGCCATTGTATAGATGAAGAAACAGGCTCAAAAGATTCAGTGATCTGCTAAAACTCATGTAGTAAGTGACAGAGCGATAATGAAGTCTACTGCTTTCTGCTTTTCACCAGAGTTGCCTTCCATGAGTCTGTGTGCATCAAGCACAGCAGTACTTTTTCATGCATTTTCTCTATATAAAGCCAATTAAGGGATTTGTGCTCTTCTTGTTGACTACTTTAAAGGTTATTAAGTTATTACTGGGGAAAAGTATGACCTTTATGAGCATTTAAGGAATAGCAAGAAACATTAGAAATGTGGAAATCTCATCTTATTAAATAACTAGAGGCCCAGTGCACGAATTCATGCATGGGTGGGGTCCCTCAGCCTGGCCGGTGATCGGGGCCGATCAGGGCCTGCCAGGGGAAGGGACCACAGGAGGTTGACCGGCTGCAGGAAATTGGCTATGGGAGCGCACTGACCACCAGGGGGCAGCTCCTGAGTTAAGTGTCTGCCCCTTGGTGGTCAGTGCACATAATAGCGACTGGTCGACTGGTTGTTTGGTCACTTAGGCTTTTATATATATAGACTAGAGGCCCGGTGCATGAAATTTATGCATGAGGGGGTGTGTGTCCCCTCAGCCCAGCCTGCACCCTCTCCAATCTGGGACCCCTCGGGGGATGTCCAGCTGCTGGTTTAGGTCAGTCAGACATCCTCTCACAATCCGGGACTGCTGGCTCCTAACTGCTCCCCTGCCTGCCTGCCTGATCACCCCTACTGGCCCCCCTGCCAGTCGATCACCCCTAACTGCCTCTGCCTGCCAGCCTGGTCGCCCCTAACTTCTCCCCCGCCAACCTGGTCACTCCCAACTTCCCCCCACCCCAGCCTCGTCCCCCTTAACTGGCCCCCACACCAGCATGGTCACCCCTTACTGCCCCCCCCCGCTGGTAAGGGCGCTCCCAGCAGTCCCCCCTCTGCTGGCCTGGTTGCCTCTAACTGCCCCCCACCAGCCTGGTCACCCCTTACTACCCCCCTGCAGCCTGGTCACCCCCAACTGCCCCCACTGCTGGCCTGGTTTCCCCTCACTGCACCTCCTGCGGCCTGGTTGCCATGAACTGCACCCCCTGCTGCCTGGTCACCCCTCAACTGCCCTCCTCTGCCAGCCTGGTCACCTCTCACTGCCCCCACTGCTGGCCTGGTCGCCCCACACAGCCTGCTGTTCAGTTGTTTGGTTGTCCCTCACTACCCCACTGCCAGCCTGGTCCCTCACTACCCTCACTACCTTCACTGCCCCCCCACCCCCCCGGCAGCCTGGTCACCGCACACAGCCTGCTGTTCAGTCGTTTGGTCATCCCTCACTACCCCTCTGCTGGTTGCCCCATACAGCCTGCTGCTC
>NW_006283011.1:220145-229730 GCF_000327345.1 Myotis davidii
GCTCAATATTCCATTTGTCAAAATATTTTATTAAAGTCACAGGCAAATCTTTCAAAGAAGAAAAAACAAACCTCTGCTAGGCACAGTGTAGAAACCCATCTGCTCAGAGGTGTGAGCTGGATGTAGCAAATTACATCTGCAAGCCTTACTGCAAGTGCTCCCTAATGAAATCCAAGATGTTGATTTTGACCCAAACACTCTACACAGATTGAATCTAGCTATATTAGAGTATATTAGAGATAATCTCTCCCTTCCCATGGCAATTGAAATCAGATGACACATTTCAACATAGTTCCTTGTTTTGAACTTTAGAAGTCCAAGTCTCAAATCTATGAGAATCCATCTTGTTTATCCTACAGACCACCTTTGCAATGGTAGGTAATTTTTTTCAAATCATAATGACTAGGAATTCTTTTCCGTTGCTCATGAAGCTGAAGACAAGTTAGAAGCTGACCTTTTCTTTTTTTTTTTTTTCTTTCTTTCTGGGGTTTATTTACCTTCTATAATTGAAACTTTGTTGCTTTGAGTGGAGCTCAGAGCTGGCCTCAGGAAGCTTGCCTTCCTCCATCATTGGGGCAACCAAGACTCCTGCTTGCTCCAGCTCCATGGCTGCTGGCCGCCATCTTGATTGGGTTAATTTGCATATAGTTGCGTTCTGATTGGCTGGTGGGCGTGGCTTAAGGCATAGCAAAGGTATGGTCAATTTGCATGTTTGTCTTTTATTAGTGTAGAGGTTATCTGCGTAGTGTCAATGAGGAAATAGAATGGAGGGGCTATGGGGATAACAAAAAAATAGAAGCTGCATTTCTTAGCTAAAGGTTGAGAATGTCAAAACATTTCCTGAAGTGTTTCATAAAGAATTACTCAGTGCCCAATACAAAGTACTTATGAAAAGATTTTGTGCTTCCATATATCAAATTAGTCTAGGACAGAAACATTCCATGGTAAAGCTAGCATTTGTAAAGCATCATTTCTTCCAAGACAGACAAAAGCCCTATATTCAAGCAAAACCACAGAATCTATAAGATCATGATACTACAGGATTTACACTCAACAGAATCTTCATTTTGTACATCTTCACATCTTCCTTTGGCTTTTTGGAAGCCCTTAGCCAGACTGCCAGGGATGACACAAAGGGAGTCGAGGTGATGCGGGTGAGGGGCAGAGCTGGCCGGGAAACAGTCTGCTTTACTCCGGCTCCCCCAGAGAACACATGGCCCACCCTTGTGAACCATGTTTCTGATGGAGAATAATTTCCTCAACAGGGTAATTAAATATTCCCATGTTCCAGGAACTATTTGAAGATAGCAGGGATAATTGATATACAAATAGCTCCATTACAGGTTTGAACTTTGTCTTTCATCAGCCCATTTCCCAACTTTGCTAAAAATAGCAAAATTAACTCATTTAATTTTCCTTGTCTTTCCCTTCCCCTTCCTCTCCTGCTTATGAGCTCTGAAGAGGAACAGGCCTGGTTGGATTCCTAAATTGAATAGTTTAAGCAATTAAGATCTAGCTGTAGAGCTAAATATGATATATGCGGAAGGAGTCATTTAATTTAACACATGGGTGATATGCTAAAGAACAAGCCATAATAACTTTCATTGTATTAGAAAATTACGTTAAGAAACTACACATTTCAAATGTGTCTAAGAGGGCAAAATTGTTTATTTCATAAATGCATTCACTAAAAGGTACCTTTAAACTGGGAATTCATTGGCTGCATTAAGAATATTCAGATTACACACAGGAATAATCCTTTTGCTTAAAATGGGCTATATCTGTGGCTCTGGACTTATACTATTTTTCATGCCTTTGTCTTAAAATATTTTTCAGATACTAACTCATTAACTAGATGACAGTATCTGCTCTACCTTCAGAAGGGGAAACTGAGGCTCTAAAAGAACCTAGGGAAGAACCTGGTTGCTGATCCCCATTTCTGCAATAACAGACCTTCATAAGTTCAGGGCCACTGCCTAATAGGTAGAGTTGCTCTAAAAGCAGTTTATTTTTTAAAATTGAGATATAATTGACATAAAGTGTTCTCTTAGTTTCAGATGTATAACATAATGATTTGATATTTATATATATTGTGAAATGATCACCACAGTAAGTCTAGTTAACATCCATCACCACACATAGTTACATGGTTTTTTTCTTGGGCTGAGAACCTTGAAGATCTACTCTCTTAGCAGCTTTCGATATGCAATACAAGATTGTTAACTATGGTCACCATGCTGCACATTACATTCCAGGACTTATTTAGCTTATAACTGGAAGTTCGTACTTTTGATCCCCTTCAATCATTTCACTCACCCCACCCCAGCAGTGTTTTATTAAAGCAAAATCAGTAATAGAATAACACGCTATGATTTTTGCCAAAATAATGTTCAGCCAATTAGTTGAAAAAAGCCATATACATTGGATATGGGTTGGGGGAGACTTTACATATATTTTAAAAATACACAGCCTTCATGCACTTGCCCAGCAAAGAGATACCCCTACCGTGGCAATGGCTGGATATCTTTAAATAAGTGAAAAGTATCTAGTAACTGAAACAGGAGGACCCACGTGTGCCAAGGCCGTGTGACATTTCAGCACCAGCCTGTGGCTGCCCACCCCTCTGGGCTCTGATCGCTATCCCCCACAGGCCTTGTTTGCTATCTCGCAGGCCTTCCATTTCACCAGGGCTTGCCTTCCAGCAGCAGCCAATACTGCCCTCGGGGAAAGAGCCTTCTTGGCAGCTGGTTCAAGATTGTGAAGTGATGACCCAGTTCTCTTTAAAGTCAAACTGGGAGGGAACGTGCTGAGGGGCAGAGACAGGAGGGCCGGACCCCTCCTCAGGTCCTGCTGGAGCAGCCCTGAATTTCAGAGATGGGAGACCATCCTCCCCACAGCGTTTGTTTACTAGGCACAGGCTCAGACGTTTTTTGTGGGAGACTCAGAATGACAACTCCTGACCCTGCTCATATTAACATTCTGATGTCAATTACACATTATAAAGCCACTGGATTTTCTCTCTCTCTTTTTTTTCCATGAGTGGAAAAGAACCAAGAGGCTTGGCATAAAAAAAACTTGGGGATCTATTGCAGTTCTAATAATGACTGAATTCCCTTGTTACTAGTAAGCAGACAAGTTGGAATTAAGCCCTGGTTTGTGAGATGTTACTGCCACCTGATAAGTACTCCTCACAGTAGAGTCCAGCTCAGACAGTCAACAGCTCCCCAAATTCGGCCCAGCCCCAAATTCAGCCCTGCATTCCTCTGACTGGTCCCCAAATACCCTCTTTGCTTGGATCCCTCATTCACTTCTTCTGTGGCCAGAATAAATACTGTCCATGCTGTCCCTGCCCCCACCCCTTGCCTGGCTGCTGACATGCTGACCTGTTAAAAGATGTAGATGATGCTTGAATCTCAGGTTAAATGCTGCTTCCTTCATGGAGATTTCCTGAGTGTCCTCCAAACATCTCTCTCTCTCTCTCTGTGTCTCTCTCCCTCTCTCCCTCTCTCCCTCTCCCCCTCTCCCCCTTTCCCCCTCTTTTGCTTGATTATTCTGTCTGGTGCTGTGGGTGTTTCTATGCCTGTCTTCCTTAGCGCCCCCAGTGGATCGAATCTTTGATCTCTACACCCAGAGCCACTTTTTCATTCCCTTCAGCACCTGGCACATGGAACACACTCACCATTTTAACAATCAAGGCTATTTGGAGTAGATAGAAACCAAATGGAAGGGGCAAGGAAGAGAATAGGGTAGTGGTTCTCAACCTTGGCTGCACATTAGAATCACCTGGGAATCTTTTTAAAATCCTGATTTCTGGGCCTCATCCTCCGTAAATTCTGTTTCTTTGTTACTAATGTTGTGACCCCACCACATAACAATACGCTGATGGTATTCATAGGGCAGCAGGGAAGAAGTGGAGGCAGAATGTTGAGGGGAAAGACAGGGGAGCAATACGCTGATGGTATTCATAGGGCAGCAGGGTTGAATGTAGACAGTTTTTCAGCAAGTTTGATGGAACCAAGAGCAAAGGACACTACAGGAGAGTCTGCATTGACGGCTCACAGAACTCGGGCAATGGAGCAGAGTGTTAGTGTCTCAGAGCAGCACCCCTCAGGAAATGCCCTGTAACAAACGCACTGTCCATATTCTTGCCAGAGCTAAATCCTGTCCACGCGGTGCTGAGGAGGGGAAAGGCCTCCGTGTCCAGGGCGATCACAGTCCATCCCAGGGGTCCCTGTTGAGATGACCAGTGCTATTCAAGCCACTCAGCAGGTTCCGGATTAGAAAATAACATGGCCTCAGGAGACATTCCTCCAGCCCAAGTAGATATGAGCCTCTAGCTCAGCTGTGGGCAAACTACGGCCCGCGGGCCGGATCCAGCCCGTTTGAAATGAATAAAATTAAAAAAAAAAAAGAGACCGTACCCTTTTATGTAATTATGTTTACTTTGAATTTATATTAGTTCACACAAACACTCCATCCATGCTTTTGTTCCGGCCCTCCGGTCCAGTTTAAGAACCCACTGTGGCCCTCGAGTCAAAAAGTTTGCCCACCCCTGGTCTAGCCTATTTTTTAAATTTTCCAGAAGAGGGATTTTATTCCTTTCTATTTGGGGGAAGGACAAGAGCAGGGCAAGGTTTTTTCTTAGGTTAGTTAAGGCCGTGTCAGGGAACTACTGAAAGGTGTTTTGTGAGGCCCTGGTCCAAGGAAGGCAGGTAGCACTGCCGTCCAGTCCTGAGCTCTCTGGACCTTAAATAGTAGAGAGGACCCTGGCATTTGCTGTAGCCACTGGGCGGGTATGATTGTGTATAGAATTTTCCTTGTGCTTTCTGGACTCTGAAAATAGCCCAGTGGCAGGGGTGGTGAGTGGGATGAGGAGTGGGTTGTGGTGGGAGGAGAGGCGTTTTTTCCAGAATCAGGGTGAAGTCACATAGTGAGAAAGGAAAGACCGAGAGACCCGGAGTTGCCCCCCACAATGGGCCTCAGACTGTAGGCCAGGAATAACCACAGTGTGGGGGAGAAGAGCCCCAAATAACTGGAGGCAAATCCTGACTAAAGGCTATTCTTTCAGAAGTGTATGCAACCCTGATGATGAAACCTGAAATGGAGCCTGAGTGATTGCCTCACTCAGAGATCCTGGCAAGCGCTGCCAGCTTTGCCAGGAGTCAACCAGCAGAAGAAACAGGGGCTCTTGTTATTATTTCCGTGGGGGTGTGGCTTTTCCCTCTAATTCTTAATGCTTTACTTTGCAGTCAGCTGCACTGATCAGCGCAGCTGTTTGCCTGGGTCTCCAGCTTCTTGGGATATCATAGCGTGTGTACCCATCACCAGAGGCCCAATCCAGACTAATCGCCTTGGGGCAACTCAGGGCACCCCACACAGAACCCAGTTCTAATTCTGACAAAACAAACAGACCCATGAGTTAGTTGTCTGAGGGGTCGCACTGTGTCCTGCCTACCTTTTTCCAGGAGAGCTTCAGACTAGAAAACCCTGCCTCGTAAAAACCTGATGTGGTTAATTTGAAACAGCTTTAGGGGCAGTGTAGAGAAAAGGAGCCAAGGCCTTTGAGGGATTCATTTAAATCAGTTGTCATTGTGGGCTAAGTTGTGTGTGTCCCCGCCCCCCCCAAATTCATATGTTGAAGCCCTAACCACAGTACTTCAGAATGTGACTGTGTTTAGAGGTAGGGTCTTTAAAGGGGGGATTCAATTAGAATGAGGGTGCCCTAGCCAGTTTTCTCAGTGGTTGAGTGTTGGCCCGTGGGCTGAAGGGTTGCGGGTTCAATTCCTGTCAAGGCCTGTACCTCAGTTGCAGGCTCCATCCCGGCCCTGGTCAGGGGGTGTGTGGGAGGCAACCAATTGACTTGTCTTTCTCACATCGATGTTTCTCTCTCTCTCTGTCTCATCCCCTCCCTTCTATTCTCTCTAAAAATCAATGGAAAAAATATCCTCAGGTGAAGATTAACAACAACAAAATTTTATTAAAAAAATTAAATTAGGTCATTAGGGTGGACTGCTATCCTTCTTAGAAGAGGAAATCTGTACACAAAGACAGAGGAAGACCATGTGAAGACACAGGGAGAAGGCGGGCATCTACAAAGTGAGAGGCCTCAGAAGGAACCAATCCTGCTGACACCTTGACCTCAGACTTCAACCTCCAGAACCAATTGTTGGTAAGCCCCCCAGTCTGTGGTTCTGTCTAATGGCAGTCTGAGCTGACTAACATGCTACGCTGAGGTGTCCGGCATCAGGAACAAGGCCTGGGAGAGGGAGGCAAGGATTGGAGACTGAAAGGAATGCTCTGAAATGACAAGAGCTTACATGGACTGTTCCAGGTGAGGAAGAAGGACAATTGTAAGTAAGGCTGGATTAGTAAAAGTAATTAGTAAAAGTAATAAACTTCTCTAACTTTCCTCCTTCTGTTTCAGTTCCCCTATCCCAGTGGTCGGCAAACAGCAGCTCAGCAAACCGTGACTCTCGAGCCACATGTGGCTCTTTGGCCCCTTGAGTGTGGCTCTTCCACAAAATACCGACTTCTGCACATAGGCCACGAATTTTCAATCGCACTGTACGTGCGCGCCCCACGTGGTATTTTGCAGCTGCCCATATTGTTTTCATTGGTCCTTGCCTGCCTAGGGCCTTATTAAGTCTCTCAGGAGTATACACAATTTCTTAGGGGACCCTGGAGATGGAAAAATGCCTTGTTCCTCCCTCGGGAATCTATTGGTGGAATTTCATGATGGTGGTAGAGAAAGAATTTAGAATAAAGGCCTTTCCTAAGTGGCCCTCAGATTTCATCACTTTGGAGGCTGCCTCCTACTTTTACTTTTAAGGCTGCCCTGATTGAAGAAGAAAGTGATGTGTTAAAATTATGGACTGGGTTGTAAAAGTGAGTTTAAAAATTGAATAAAATCTCCAATATGGAGTTCTCAGATGCCTGTCTCTTGGTGTCAGATCTTGATTCTTGATTAGTATCTTACAACAAAATCAACAGCCCAACATAATTTAGAGAAGGGCCAATATTGGAAATTCTGCTGAGTGGACTCAGTGCTCCCTGTAAGTTTGTGTATTTCTCCATGTGTAGAACTGTGGGTCATGCTACCTACTGCCTCCTTGCTCAAAATACTGTCAGGAACATTCAAGATAAAAAGATATTCAGGTTCCCTGCCCTGGCCAGTGTGGCTCAGTTGGTTGAGCATTGTCCCATGCACTGAGAGGTTGCCAGTTCGATTCCTGATCAGGGCACATGCCTGGGTTGTGGGCTCATATCCAGAGACCAACACCGTCACGACCATAATGACCTAACGACCAATCACTATTACACCCACTGTGGCCAGCAAACGGGCCTGATCTGAGCCGATCGCTCCCAACACCCTGATCAGGGCAGGCCAGCCGGCCAACCGCCTTGGCTGGCAGAAATTTTGGGTACGGAGACCTTGGAGGTGCTCGGTCTCAGTTTCAGGCAGCTGTGTGGGAAAGCTCTCCTTTGGTGGAAATGGACCCAGGATGAGGGCGCTGGAGTCGGGGATGGGGTAGGGAGGCTTCCTGGTGGCCACAGCAGTCCCCTGGGCCTCGCACAGCACCTGAGCGTCTGTTCCCAGTCCGCACAGTGGCAGGAATAGGGGCCGTGGGGCACAGGGGGCGGTGGCACGCAGGAGGCAGGAGGTGTGAGGCCCCACATGGGCTCTTACCCCGCCGCTGGGCCCAGCAGCACCAGCAGGTGGGCCATGATGTGCAGTGAGGTGCTGGGCCACAGATGGGAGGGGAAGCAAGCCAGGAGGGCAAGGCCCCATGCCAGACAGAGCCCTGGTGGCGTGGGTGGGGCCGGAGCTGGAAACCCTGGCAGGGTGGGCGGGGCTGCATCCCTGCACCTTATCGGCTTTGGCCTTGGATTTCAGAGGTCAGCCCCACTTCAAGAGAGAGGATGTGGCGGAAAGTGGCAAGGCCCAGGAGGGATAGGAAATGTGGCTATCTTCGGGAAACACAGCTGCCACGGTCTTCAGTAACTATGAACAGATAATCTTTGGTCTCAGTTCTATAGAAGAGGAAGCTGAGACTTAAAGAAGGGAGCCTTCCACAACACCTCACCCACTTCTCAGACCTGACCCTGTGCAGCATTGTTTTTGTTGAAAGTAGAGGATCCAAAATGTTTTCAGATCGTTGCTATTTTAGGCAGGAAAGAATTTAGCACAGGGAATTGGTGCTTGGGAAATTGTCGGGAAGCTGGCGGAGTGGGTATTAGGCTGGACCCCCAGGAAAGACTCCCTGCCCAGTGGGAGGAGCTACCCCTCAGCCACAACTGAATTCTAGGACACTGGCACAGCTGTGACCCAGGGGTCAGGAAACTGCTGCCCCCGCAAGTGCCCTCCAGCTCCCACAAAACAGGTCACTGGGCACTGCCTCTGCCACAACTGCCTGTGCACAGCCTGGATTCTGCTGCAGAAACCTCCACATCTCTGCAAACATGATCACCAGCAGCAAACAGCCCAAACTGCAGGAAGATGCCTCTGCCCCACTTCTGCCTTCAAAATATTGTGCAAGCACATCCAATCAGCAGAAACGAATTCATATCCAGAAACCTGGCTGCGAAGGAGTGTGGGCAATTTCAGACTTTCGTCTAGGAGTGAGATCTTGCCAATGCACCTCATGTGCCTGGTATTGATAAAAATGGGGCTCAGCTGGTAGGGCTCAGTGGTTGAGCATCTATCTATGAACCAGGAGGTCACGATATGATTCCTGGTCAAATTTTGGGCTTGATCCTCAGTATAGATGTGCAGGAGGCAGCTGATCAATGATTCTCATCATTGGTGTTTCTATCTATCTATCCTTCTCCCTTCCTCTGAAATCAATAAATATTTACTTTTATTTTTAAATATACTTTATTGATTTTTTACAGAAAGGAAGGGAGAGGGATAGAGAGTTAGAAACATCGATGAGAGAGAAACATCGATCAGCTGCCTCCTGCACACTCCCTACTAGGGATGTGCCTGCAACCAAGGTACATGCCCCTGACTGGAATCGAACCTGGGACCCTTGAGTCCACAAGCTGATGCTCTATCCACTGAGCTAAACTGGTTAGGGCAATAAATATTTTTTTTAAATGGGGTCATGCTGTATATATGTGTTATAACGAGTTTTTCACTTCATAGATCACTAATGTCTTCCTGTTAAAACCATTCTTGGAGAACATTATTTATTTATCATTCATTTTAATTGATCTTAGAGAGAAGAAGGGAGAGAGAGAGAGAGAGAAATATTGTTCCATTGTTTCCTGCACTCACTGGACTGGGTATTGAATCTGCAATCTGGGCATGTGTCCTGACTGGCAATTGATCCACCACTTTCTGGTGTATGGGACAATGCTATGCTGGTACCCTGACCTCAAATGCCAGCTGCTAGAACTGTGAGAAAAATATATTTGTATTGTTTAAGCCACACAAATGTATGATATTTTGTTATGGCTGTTTGAGCTGACTAATCTACACGAATAAAAGAGAAACATGGTAATTGGCGTACGACCACTACCCTTTTCATTGGCTAATCAGGGTGATATGCAAATTAACTGCCAACTAAGATGGCAGTTAACTGC
>NW_006283011.1:230508-240011 GCF_000327345.1 Myotis davidii
GCATGACTGAGGGTGGCATCGCAACCTCCCAATCCGCCCTCCTCTGTGCATGACAGGGGCGGCGCCCCAACTCCCCAATCGGCCCTGCTCTGAGTTCGACCTGGGGCTGCACCTAGGGATTGGGCTTGCCATCTGCCACCCGCCACCCGGGAGCAGGCCTAAGCCAGCAGTTTGTTATCTCCTGAGGGGTCCCAGACTGCGAGAGGGCACAGGCCGGGCTGAGGGACCTCCCCTCCCCCCGAGTGCACAAATTTTTGTGCACCGGGCCTCTAGTCTATTCTAATAAAAGGATAATATGCTAATTAGACCAGGTGGACCAGACATCTTCCGGTCGTCCTTCTGGACAAAGCCATGGTGTCGGGGTCCGAGGCAGAGGCAGTTAGGGGCGATCAGGCCGGCAGGAGAGCAGTTAGGGGTAATCAGGCAGACAGGCAGGCAGGTGAGCGGTTAGAAACCAGCAGTCCCGGATTGCAAGAGGGATGTCTGACTGCTGGTTTAGGCCTGGTCTCCTGAGGGGTCCCAGATTGGAGAGGGTGCAGGCTGGGCTGAGGGACTTCCTGTCCTGTGCATGAATTTCATGCACCAGGCCTCTAGTAAAATCATATTTAAAAAAATATTCAGGTTCCCAATAAGTAATGGATATGTATATACTTCCTAGTAGAAGTAGGAAATACAGTAAGCTGAGATGTGAGTTCTCCCTTTTAACTGTTGAGATTGGAAGGGACTACTTGCTTTTTTCTTTTTAAAACACTCATTTTGCTCATTAGATTATTATAATTTTCTTTTTAATAATAGGTCTGGAATTGGTAGAAATTCCCTGAAACTGTGGAAGGAATGGCTCCTCATCTCATTATAATTTTGATAATTATAGCTAACAACAGCTCAGTTAGTTGACATCATTTGGAAGAACTGAAACTTATCTCTGAGTGTCATGTTTTGATAGAATCTCTTCCAAAGCCATCAGACATCCATTTTTTCTTCTTAAACATGGTCCACTGGGTACAACTTAGATGTTTTATTCCTTGGGGCCATCATAACATTCCTGTTTTTCTGAGATGTAACTTGGTGATGTTGCCCTTGAGGTTAAATGATCATGTTTTAATCTACTGCAGGTGTCAGAAGCTCTGGTGACAGTTTTGAATGCCATCTCAACCTGCTTTACTGCCTTTCCAATGGTCCCTGATTTCTTTTTGAGGACCCATGTATTTCTATTTGGGGCTCAAAGATTGAAACACTTGAGCTCAGCTAAGCCAATTAGCACATTGCATTCCCCTACATAGGCATGTGATTTGCCCAGAGGTGAGCAATGCCCCCAAGCAGGTCCAATCAGTGATGTCAGCCTCTCTAGCTCATGCTGATCTTTCTCTGGATGTGAAGACAAAGCGTATAGCCTGGGTCTGTCAGCAGTCATCTTGCCACCACTGGTGAGTCAGCTTAGGATGAGGCTGATATCAAGGGAGGCAGAATGGAAGAAGAATCAAAACAACACTTTGGTGACATTCTCTAACCACTGGATCAACCATTGCCTAAAGCTCCCACTACCTCTGGATTATATTTTTATGAGACTTTACATGAAAAAATTTCTTATTGTTTAAGCCAGTTTGAGTTAGCCTTTCTGCTTTGTGCATCAAAGATAGTCCTAATTGACTCATAATGTAAAAGAATTTAGTACTTGGCCTTGGTATAAAACCTCTTTGGTAACTCAGAAGATATTGTTGGTACACTTTCTGGTAGTACAAGGGTATCCACTTATTCTTTAAATTGTATAAATGTATTATATGCACTTTGTATAGATGATATTTTACTATAAAAAGAAAATAGTTAATATTTTATACTCATCTAGGCAGAATGAACAATAACATTTATTTTAAAATATTTATTGAATGTCTATTTTATGGCAATCATGGTCTAGATCCTAGAGATATAGGCAGGGGATAAGAAAAACCCCCACTAAAAAGATAAATTTTTAAAAAACTATATATATAAATGTCAGGTAAGGATATGTGCTATGGAGAAAAGCAAACCATGCTAAAGGAAAGACAAAGATGTACTGGTATTTTAGGCAGAATGGCTGGGAGGCCTCTGACAAGATGACATGTGAGCAGAAACCTGAAGAAGGGCGTGAGCCTTGTGGATATCAGGGATTTGGGAAGAGCTCTCAGCAGTGAGGACTGTGTGTGCAAAGGTCCTGAGGTGAGAGTGAGCTTGGAGTGCTCTGGAGGCTGGTGGGCTGGAGTTCAGGGAGTGGGGTGGTAATCAGAGAGGGAGCCAGGAACACAGCCTCCTAAACTATGGCAAGGACTGATTAAATTCTGAGGGTGAGGGGACATGTTCAGAGAATTTTGATTAGGGAATCTTAGGATTTGACTCAGCATTCAGAGGACCACTGCTGCGGTGTGAAGTGTGTAGAGAGAAAGGGTGGACACGGGGTGGCTGGTTAGGAGGCCCTTTCATTATTCCAGGTGAGAGAAATAGTGGCCGTAGGGATAGTGACAGGTGGTCAGACGCTGAAGGTGTCTGGGAAACTTTGTCAGGGAACATGGATTGGATGTGACAAGAGAGACCATGAGAGGACTCGAGGATACCTTAGGAACCCTTGGAAGAGGAGCAGGTGTGGGGAGAGAATCAAGAGTTGTGTTCTGGACCTGTGAAATTGGTGATGCCTGATTAGATATCCTAGTGGGGCTCTGGTAGGCAGATGGATATACAGATGAGGAATTGGGAGAGCATGGGGCAGTGTTTAGAGAAGCTTTATTTAGCCTTCCCATTGGTTAGCCTATCAGTGACAGGGGGAAAACAAGACAAATCAATGGATGGAAACTTCATGAGAACACTGGCGGTCTTTCCTACAATTTCCAAAATGTAGTGGCTCGAAAACTTTGGAGGGAGCTCCTGAGGTTGACTGGTTCCATATTTGATCAGGAAATCATGCTATTGGAGGATACTACACGGGTGACACGAAAACCCTCTCTGTGTGCAGGATCCACCACTAAAAGGCAATCTAAACTGCGCTTTGATGCTGCTTGCTTCAGCAACCTTCGAAACAGCAAAATGCACAGGCCTGCAAGTGAACACACAGGTGGTTGTATCTTTTGTCCCCAAAGTCCTAAGCACTGTGGATTCTGTCCTTCTGCATCTGATGCCATTCTCCCTGCTAAGTGACTTAGGATCCTGTAAATACAGCAGCAGTATTAGGAGCAGATAGTGATCCTGCCTGTGACTTTGGAGAATGTGGGAGTCCCTGCCCTGGTGCTTGGTAACCTCTGACCTTTGTCCTCCAGCTCTGTGCAGCCTAGGCTGTGCTAACATGAAACCATAGGCCATGCTGATTCCCGGGGCTCTGCCTCTTCCATTCTGTCAGACACATTTATACCTTAGCCCTTGGACTGGTTCTCTGTAAAATGGTTTAATCTAGATTACAAAATGAACACCATATGTAAATGTTCCAGGAACTCAAATAAAAAATGCTTGCTTAACCAGCAGAATTCCTTCTCCATTGTTTTCAAAGGGAGAAGGCAAGAAGAAGAAGCATGACAGAGCATTAATAACTCTTCAGATGGTCCCGGAGAACTCTTCCCGTGGAAAGATTAAAGGGTCCCTTGAGGCACTCAGCCGAAATATCCTCCTGTAGTTTTGCATTCAAATTAACTAATGAGATGAGCCTCCGGTCTCAGTTTCCTGTCTTTGGTTATAATTGTTGTTGCAGACTTCCTATTCCTTTCCTGCAGCCTTCCTTCTTTGGCTATGATAAGTATTAATGCCTTTAATTTTTCATTCCTCCTTTGGGTCTGGAATTCTGTTAAGAGTGAAGTTTTCTTGTTTTCCAGTCTGCCTTTTTCAGCAATGAACAATTTTCATTTTCTATCACAGATGTTTCTAGGTTAGTTTTTAATTCAGACCTTCACTTTTTTTTCTTTGTTCTAAAAAAAATGAGAGGCTTGTCAGGCTTCTTTTTCATTGTTTTCCCTTTAGAGTCCCTGGTTTGGGCTTCTAGGGGGTGGGTCAATTCCCTGAAATTATAGGTGACATTTTGTGTGTGTGTGTGTAGGAGTATGTGCTTCTCCCACCCCCAGAGAAAGATGTATTTTTATTAAAATAAGTTCAAAAATCCTGCTTAGCGGTTTGGCTCAGTGGAGAGACTGAGGAGTCCCAAGTTCGATTCCTGTCAAGGGCATGTACCTTGGTTGTGGGCACATCCCCAGTAGGGGGTGTGCAGGAGGCAGCTGATCGATGTTTCAAACTCTCTATCCCTCTCCCTTCCTCTCTGTAAAAAAATCAATAAAATATATTTAAAAAACCCTGCTTAATCATTCTAAGGATTACTGCTTTGGGCAAATCTGGTGATTTATTCTTACCATACCTGGGAACAAGCAATCATATCTTCTAGAGACTGTAGGGGGGAGGCTATTTCCTTTTCTCTTAGAACCACAGAGAATTTGAACCAAAAATGATTTCCCCTTCCCCACACCTCTTCCTCTTTCTACAATTGTTGGAACAGATTTCTCAAAATGGTAGATGATCTACCCCAAACCTCACAGCTAGGTAGTTGCAGAGCTGGGTCTAGAACCCAAGTCTTTTGGTTCTTGGTTCAGTATTCTGTTTGCAGTCCATAGTTCATCAACAGCAAGATAACACGTCGCATCCTAAATTTGTCTCTCTCTATTAGCGTGCACCAGTTCACTCTCTCTTCAACAGAATCAATTTCATTCCAAGTCCCTAAGTAAAAGCATCTAAATAATCTTAGTAACTGAAAAGAAATCTTCCAAACCGTGTAAAGGGTCTGTATGTCATAAACTTAAGATATCATATCTTGTCCTTCCCAGCCTCCAAAGAACTTACTTTTGCTGATTGTAGACTCCAATAATTGCATTTATTTCTTATCTCTTCGCCTCCATGCTCCTCGTTTCCCCCAGGATTTTAGAGGCCCTGAAGAGAAGGACCTTCTTTTTTTTAATTTTAATATATTTTATTGATTTTTTACAGAGAGGAAGGGAGAGGGATAGAGAGTTTGAAACATCGATCAGCTGCCTCCTGCACATCTCCTACTGGGGATGTGCCCGCAACCAAGATACATGCCCTTGACCGGAATCGAACCTGGGACCTTTCAGTCTGCAGGCCGACGCTCTATCCACTGAGACAAACCAGTTAGGGTGAGAAGGACCTTCTTTTGAATGCATTTCTATCTCAGAGAATCTAGCACACAGTCCTTTTGATAATGCAGATGTTTGTGGAACATTAGCACTATTTACACATTCCATTACATTTAGGACATTATCTAGGTGTCATCTCTATGGACCATAATTTATAAGTTCAAATACCTTCAAGAGTCAGGCAGATACTTTAAATTAATGAAGCAAAACAAGTAAAGAATCATAGGGGCAGTGAAAACAACATAAAACTGGGAATTTCATGCCCCACTACATTAAAAAAATTTAAAACGCACTTTAGAGGCCAATCTTCTAGCTATGGTGTCATGAAAAGGTTAGCAAATACTCCCTCTCTCCCCCCATAAAAACAAGTATAAAACTGGACAAAATTGTCAAAATCAACCCTTTTGGGGTTGTGGAAATTGGCCAAAGGCAGATAACAAGTTAAGAAGCATTTACAAAATAGCTAGGGGCTTTGTCTTGAATATCACGTGGAAATTGGCCAAAGGCAGATAACAAGTTGAGAAGCATTTACTCATACAAAATAGCTAGGGGCTTTGTCTTGAATATCACTGTACTAGTATGTCCTGCATCTGGAATGGTGCCCAATAAACATCTCTCTATTTCAATGTACCCAAACCAATTAAGTTTCTCCCAATACTCTTATATCTTCTAAGATTTCATCTAATTTGATCTTTTGATTTGTCATCTAAGATCAGCATTTCTTTCATATCATAGAGTAGTAGTTATTCAGAATTAAAGACACAAGAACCACAAAAACCTGTAAGAGAAGTTCTAATGTCCAGTGAAAAATCAATGGTGATTTTAATTTGGGATGAGAACGTTTAATTGCAGTTAAAATACTTTAACTGAAAAATGACATCCTAATTAAGTTATGAGGAAGTATACTATCTGATTTTTATAGGTAGGTAGAATACATCTGTTTTTATTGAGTCCCCAGAATAAAGCATTATGTATAATGGGATTGTGTTTGGTTTCACTTTGAAAAATGGCCCATCATAACAGGTGGGTAACTGAATGGTGTTCCACCATTTGAAGGTACAGGAACAGTTATTAGAAGGCCTATAGTAGAGCTCCATGCAGCTACATGGCAATACATCCTGGAGTGCTCTCAAGGGGTCAAGCACAGTTCTAGGAGCTTGATGTCATCACTTCTCTTTATAACTAAGAGTTACACAGCAGCACATAAAGAGTAACCTCATTTTTGTAAAATAAAATATTATGTTTATACTCATACAAAAGATTTAGAAAGAATAAACATCAAAATGTTAATAAAAGTTCTGGGTCTTCTCAGCATAAGTGAGTGACTTCTCTGTATTTTCCAATCTTTTACATCAAATGCTTATTAATATTGTCACCAACAAGCGAGAGGGTTTAAAATAGCTGCTGGAAAGAGTAAAGATCTGTTGCATAGAGGTTTTTCCACAAAATATTGCCAATTCCTTACCTACTCACTCCTCAGGGGCAGGAAGAGAAAGGGGTCACTTGAGAGAGCACCCTTAGCCAGCAAATTAGCAAAGCTCATAAGATCAGAACATAAAAGGCATGAAACTAGAAGTTAATTACAATAAAGACACTCAAAAACATTCAAACATATAGAGGCTAAGTAGCATGTTATTAAACAATGAATGGGTTACCAATGAGATCAAGGAAGAAGTGAAAAACTTCCTGGAAACAAATGAAAATGAACACACAACAACCCAAAATCTGTGAGACACAGTGAAAACAGTCCGGAGAGGGAAGTTCATAGCATTACAGGTCTACCTCAAAAAAACAAGAAAAGTTTATAATAAATTATGTAACCCTACAACTTAAAGAACTAGAAAGAGAACAACAAAAAAGGCCCAGAATAAGTAGAAGGAAGGAAAGAATAACAATCGGAGCAAAAATTAATGACATAAAGACTAAATAAGTAAATAAGTAAATAAATAATTACCAAAGATCAATGAAACTAAGAGCTGGTTCTTTGAAATGATAAACAAGATTGATGAACCTTTAGCCAGACTTATCAAGAAACAGAGAGGACCCAAATAAATAAAATCCGAAATGAAACAGGTAAAGTAACAACTGAGACCACAGAAATATAAAGGATTGTAAGCAAATACCATGAACAACTACATGCCAACAAGCTGGACAACCTGGATGAAATGGACAAATTCCTAAAAGAATACAATCTTACAAAATTGAATCAGGAAGAATCAGAAAACCAGGATAGGCCAATAACAACTGATGAAATTAAAGCAGTAATTTAAAAACTCCCAGCAAACAAAAGCTCTGGTCCAGAAAGCTTCACATGGGAGTTTTACCAAACATTCAAAGAAGAATTAACACCTATCCCCCTCAAACTATTCTAAAAAATTCAAGAGGGAGGAACACTTTCAAGCTCTTTTTATGAGGTCAACATTATCTTAATTCCAAAACCAGATAAAGACACTAAGAAAGAGAACTACAGACCAATAGCCCTGATGAATATAGATGCTAAAATCCTCAACAAAATATTAACAAATTGGATCCAGCAATATATTAAAAAGATCTTGACCAAGGGGGATTTATTTTAGGGATGCAAGACTGGTACAATATTTGCAAGTCAATAAATATAATACACCACATAAACAAATTGAAAGACAAAAATCACATGACCATATCAATAGATGTAGAAAAAGCATTCAATAAAATCCAACACCCATTTTTTTAATCCTCACCTGAAGATACTTTTCCTTTGATTTTGATTTTTTTTTTTAGTTTCTGTGCTAACTTGCCCACCTCTGCACCACTAAACTGCCTACATGCACTCGTTCCATTGATTTTTAGAGAACGTGGAAGAGAGGAAAAGACAGAGAGAAATATTGATGTGCGAGAAACACATTGATTGGTTCCCTCCTGAACATGCCCGACCAGGGCCCAGGCTGGGGAGGAGCCTACAACCAAGGTGGAGGTGCATGTTCTTGACTGGAATCAAACTTGGGACTCTTCAGTTCAGTCTGACACTCTATCCACTGAGCAAAACCAGCTAGGGCCCAATACCATTTTTGATAAAACAAACAAACAAACCAACTCTCAGCAAAGTAGGAATAAAGGGATCATATCTCAACATAATAAAGGCCATATATGACAAACCTACAGCCAATATCATACTCAATAAGCAAAAACTAAAACCATTTCCCCTAAGAACAGGAACAAGACAGGGGTGTCTGCTTTCACCACTCTTATTCAACATAATACTGGAAGGCCTAGCCACAGCTATCAGAAAAGAAGAAAACATAAAAGGTATCCAAATTAGAAAGGACCTAAAAGTAAAAATTGTCACTATTTGCAGATGACATGATATTGTACATAGAAAACCCTCCACCAAAACACCACTAGATTTAATAAATGAATTTGGCAATGTAGCAGGATACAAAATTAACACACGGAAGTCTATGGCATTTTTATACACCAATAATAAACTCTCAGAAAGAGAAACTAAAAACAAATCCCACTGCAACAAAAAATTTAAGATACTTAGGAATAAACTTAACCAAGGAGGTAAAAGACCTGTACTTGGTAAACTACAAACCGTTGGAAAAATAGATTGAAGAAGATATAAAAAGTGGAAGAATATATTGTGTTCATGGGTTGGTAGAATTAACATCATTAAAATATCTGTACCGTCCAAATCAATGTATAGATTCAATCCCTATTAAAATACCAACAGCATATTTCATAGATCTAGAACATTTATTCTAAAAATTTATATGGAACCAAAAAAGACTCTGAATAGCTGCAGCAATCTTGAGAAAGAATAACAAGGTTGGAGGGATCACAATACCAGATATCAAGTCGCTGTCATCAAAACTGCCTGGTACTGGCACAGGAACAGACATATAGACCAGTGGAACAGAATGGAGACTGCAGAAGTCAATCCAAGTCCTTATGCTCAATTATTATTTGACAAAGGAGACAAGAGCATACAATGGAATCAAGACAGTCCCTTCAATAAATGGCGTTGGGATAATTGGACAGGTACATGCAAAAAAAATGAAACTAGACCACCAACTTACACCATACACAAAAATAAACTCAAAATGGCTAAAATAAACTTAAATGTAAGTCATGAAACCATAAAAATCTAGAAGAAACCGTAGGCAGTGAAATCTCAACATTTCTCATAGCAACATGTTTGCCAATACAACTCCCAGAGCAAGGGAAACAAAGGAGAAAATAGCAAATGGGACTACATAAAAACAAAATGCTTCTGTACAGCAAAAGAACCATGAACAACAAAAAAGGGAGCCCACTGTATGGGAGAACATATTCACTAATGATACATCTGATAAAAGCTTAATTTCCAAATTT
>NW_006283011.1:240256-242743 GCF_000327345.1 Myotis davidii
CCTAAGAATCCCAAAGCACGAATCAGAAAGAATATATGCACCCCTATGTTCATAGCAGCATTACTTATAGTAGCTAATATCTGGAAACAGCCAAATGCCCATCAGTAGAGGAGTGGAGACAAAAGTTGTGGTACATTTACACCATGGAGTGTTATGCAGCTATAAAAAAGAAGGATCTCTTTGAGACAGCATGGAGAGACCTGCAGTGTATTATGCCAAGTGAAGTAAGCCAGTCAGAGAAAGATAAGTATTTCATGATCTCACTCATATGTGGAATCTAATGAACAAAATAAACTGATGAACAAAAGATCCGGAGACATGGAAGCATGAAACAGACTGATAAATCCGAGAGGGAAAGTGGGGGTGGGGGGATGCGAGGGGAGAGATTAACCAAAGAATGTATATGCATATATGTATAACCCATGGGCACTGACAAAAGTGTGGTGAAGGCCTGGTGGGGCCGGAGTGGGGTGAAGGGGGTCAGTGGGGAGAAAATAGGGGGCATCTGCAATACTTTCAATAATAAAGATAAATTTTAAAAAGAGTAAGTTACCAAATAGTGCCTGCAGTTAACAACATACACACAAGTAAAAGTGCATGGCTTTGAAAATTAAAGAATTTTAAACTTGTTAAGCCAAAAAATATTGGGAAGAATTATTAGGAAAACAGATTTGAAAAGATTTGCTTGAAGAGAACATTGGAGAGCAGTAAGAAAAAACCCTCTACTTGTATAACAGTGGTCAAGTCTGGGAGAGCAAAGAGAAGCTAATAGGAGTAATGAGATTTGAACTAAGCAAGAGTTTGATTTTATGATAGAAATGAAGACCTTGAATTTGCCACTGATGACTAAATATCCGCTGGGAGGACTTTATGATCAGTATTTTACACAGTCTGGAGTGAAGTCATTCATTTTATTCATTCATTACCCATTCAATATCTGAGCCCTTACCACACACCACACACATGTTTAGGTGCTGGGGATGTTGCTCTGACCAAGACAAACAAGGTACCTATTCTCATGAAATTCACTTCTAGTACAAGGGTCAACACAGTGTTGCCCATCACACCTCATACTCATAGCTCAGGATGGCTATTGATCTCCAGCTATTGTATCTTCATTCCAGACAGCAGGGTGAAATACGATAAGGGAAATTTTTTCAAAGTATCCACACAGCACAGTGCTTACATGTTGCTGGCCTAAAGCCTCGTCACATGTTCACACCTAGCTGCAGGAGAATCTCAAAAATGTAATCTTATCGCTGAGTAACTAACATAGAAGGAAGGACTGGAGATTGGAAAGTCACTAGCACTCTATGCCACAATCTGTAAGGAACGGTTAGAAAAGTTTCAACCTCAGGAATAATCATGGTAAAATTTCATGGGCCTTTGTAAGCATATATGAAAAACTTATACAAGCAGGTCTGCAATAACCTTTTCTGAAGCAAATAAGACAGAAACAGAGGAGAGAGGCTTAAGCTACAGAAGGGAACTAGGTCAGGTGCAAGAAAGATTTTATGGCAGTCCAGTGATCAGGATTACATAGTGTATGTGACTAATAGGGCTCCATATTGAGTGTTATGACTAGTGGTTCTTATAGAACAGAATTTTGTGTGTAAGTAACATGTACATTTCTCCTCGGCTGAATATCATCATCATATTCTCAAAGGCATATGTGAACAAAAATGCTTAGAATGACTATACCTGATGTGATGTGGAACAACTCTCATTCCCAACTTCAAAAAATCCTAACCAGGATTTTTTAGTAAGTGGGACATTCAATGGTGCTGATATTCACATTTTAGTAAACCGTCCAGTGCCTTTTCCACCTGTTTCTTTCCACACCTTCTGAACTCCTCTCCCATCTTCTCTCTTCTCACAGCATATAGGCTTCTTTCTGTCAAGTGAGATGAGAATGCTAATTTATTTGACATGATGCTCTGAAAAAAATAATGAGGGTGTTAGTTTGCCATACCATCAGGGCAGTTAATGCTTATTGGACAGGCCAGTTTTTGCCCCAAATGTCCACTGTGATTATAGTCCCAACCCCCAGGGCATTTTATGAGACAAGTTCTAAGAAGGGCCTGAAGTTGCTGAGAGTAGGGATTTCTTTTGTTCTTTCTTCCCCCCCTTTTTTTTTCTTTCTTTCCTTTCTTTTTAGGTGGTCAGTAAGTTTATTAAATAAATGTCAGTAGGAAAAATGCCTTTTTTCTCTCCGGTGAGTTCAGTGAGGTGTGTGTGCATCACACATTTAATGGTGTCTAGTTGGCTTAAAATACCGTATTTGCCGGCGTATAAGACGATTTTTTGGCCCTGAAAAATATGCCTCCAAGTGGGGGGTCGTCTTATACGCCAGGTACACTTCAGATAGACTGCCCATAGTGCTTGCCCCGTGCCATAGTGGCCTCCCGATGCCCGCCCACTTCATTCCACATACCGTTCAGGCATCAGCAGCACTGCTGGGTGTATGCTCGGCTGTTATGCGATTTT
>NW_006283011.1:243304-247957 GCF_000327345.1 Myotis davidii
TGTTAAAATCAAATCTGATATTGTTTTACCTTTTATTTGGTGTGTGGAAGGTGTGCGGAAGAGGGGGTAGTCTTATACGGCGAGTATATATCAAACTCTGTATTTTGAGTGGAAATGTTAGGGGGTCGTCTTATACGCCCAGTCGTCTTATACGCCGGCAAATACGGTATCCCTTAAAAAAAAAATAACCTGCCTCAGCTCAACACTGAAGCTTCAAAGTTGAGTACAGATTTGTCAGTCTGTTCCATGCTTCATGTCTCTGGTTTGTTCATCGCTTCCTAAGCCTACAACAGTGCTCAATAAATAACTAAGTTAATTAATTTTGTGTTCTGAAAAATCCAGCTGTAAGAGAGAAAGCTTAACCACCTTTTGATTCTACACAAAATAGTGCAAGTAAAATCTACAGATAAAACAACTTAAACAACAGTTTTAACTTCCGCCTTCCCCAACATTCTTAAAAGTACCAGGCCAATGCCAGCCCGAGGCCTCCGGAAGGCCTGCCCCGAGGGCTCCCTTTAGTTAACAGGGGCCCTGGGTGCCTCAATTGTTTGTACAAACAATGTGGTTTGTATTAAGCATGGGTGTTCCTGCTGGGGTCTGGAACTTGGCTGTGTGCCAGGTACTGGATGCCCCCATGATCAGGAACAAAATCTGGAGGCACTGAGTCTCTGCTGGCAGCATTTCAGGTGTCCCAGGACTCAGTGCTGGGGAGTTAAGTGCTACCCGACTCCCCCGAAAGGGGACCTTAGGGTCCAGTGCTTGATTCCCCCCGAATTCTCCCCTGGAGACTTTACAAATTTTGCCTTGTCCTTCCCCTGCAATAAATCAAAGCCAGGAGTCCTCCTAATGAATCTGCAAGCCTGGGGGTCTGGGGAAGCCCAATCTACTTAGCAAAACAAAGTCAATGTTTATTCTTGCCAGTTATTTCTCCCTTTGAACACCGAAATGGCAAAACTTTTTTTAAAAATTGATTTCAGAGAGGAAAAAAGAGGGAGAGACAGAAACAACAATGATGGAAAGAATCATTGATCAGCTGCCTCCTGCATGCCCCGCACTCGGGAGGGAGCCAGCAACCCAGGGCATCTTCTCTGACCAGGGCATCTGCCCTGGCCAGGAATACCACCGTGACCTCCTGGTTCATAGGTCTGTGCTCAACCATTTAGCCACACCAGCCGGGCAATGGCTAAACTCTTGTTTTATACAATAAGTTGCCTATTATTACTAATAACTTAATAAACTTGTGTGTCTAAGGTAAGAGTCTATAGAATAACCTGACAACCAGTTGCAGGCATTACCTTCCGTCTCCACGGGGTCCTGCCTCTCCCTAAGCTGAGACCTTCCTCCTGGGGCACTCTGGTCCCGCTCCCCCAAGTGGGACCGCGAGGACTCCCTGGACTGCCAGGCGCTCTGGGTGGAGGCGGCACCATTGCCCACGTCCTGAATATCTCAGAAGGCTCTTTCTCCACACTTGCATTCAACTATTTTACTCAGATTCCTCTTATTTATTGCTTGTTTGCATAGCGCTTTTTTTTTTTTTTTTTTTGCTACTTTAATCCTAACCTGCTCAGGCAAAATTTTGTTTCTAAACTAAAGTCTGCAGTGGACTCAATGTCTTGCTGGTAACAGAAAGAAATCGCTGTAGGCAATCCCATGTCAGGGTGCTAAGCCGCCTCAGGCACAGGACAGGAGTCACTAGAACTCCGTGTTAGTGAGAGGCTGGCGCCCCCTGCAGCTGAGCGGGCATTCGCAGTGAACCCGGCGGTAGGTGAGCTACCGAGCAGTGGCGACCGCTGTCTCACCGGGTGGAGCAGCCCTGGGCCGACGCGAAAGCAGGTTCTGGGGCGCTAAGCCCGCTGCCGCCAGGAAGGCCGCCTTCCACCTCCGCGGGGGAGCAGAGGACTTGCTGCCGCAGCGGGTACTCGCCTTCCTGGTCTCCCCCAGGTTCCGCCGGGTGGCCTAGCCCAGCACCGCGTCCCAGCTCTCAGCTCCCAGGCCCGCCTGCCTGTCTCCCGCTCCCAGGGTCCCACAAGCTGGCGCCCATGGCCAGGGGCACTGCTGCCTTACTGAAGTTAGAACCATTTTTCTTGCAATGACTTAAAATGTTCCTCTCAGTTTCTTCTAGGAACCTTTTTGACAGCAGCCTTCTTAAATCAAGTTGATGTTGGAAATGCTGTAGGAATTTCATTAAACTTGACAGCAGGGAAACGTTTAAAGAAGTCTTTTAAACCAAATTTGTCCCCTACAAACAAAGCTCATAGATTTTAGGACATAGTCTTTTCTCCAATGGTGGTGCTATTGCCCTATTGTGGAGACAAATCTGTTTTTATCTACAGCATGTCATCCACCCTGATAATGGAACTTCTACATCTTAAACTTTCGATTTTCCCCAATATTTCTTTGCATGCTATTCTTAGAGGTAAATTTTAGAGGGAAAAAAAAAGTTGTCATGTTGAGGCAAAAAATAATCCCAGTAGATTTTTAGACACAGGGCCAAAGTCAACTAATTTGAAGAAAACATACTTTTATAATCTTCCATCTAAGAATACATTATACAACTCTATTTATATAAGATTTTACAATATTTTCAACAAAATTTTATACTTCTCCTTCACATTTCTCATTAAAGTCATTCCTAGGTATTTTGTTTATGGCTCTTCTGAATGAGTCATAAACAAAATACCAAGTAATGTTTAATTATAGATCAAGTAATTGTTAATCAACTTACTTTGATTTTCTAAGCCACACAGTTTGTCATTCTTAATGCACATATATACTAATTTAAACAAGTTATAGTCATATTTTTAAATATGGAAATAATCTAAGTCATAAAGCATACTGTTAGTGGAATGTATATAGTGATGAAAATTATGCTGATAAAGAGTTTATAATAACATAAGAATTTATGTCACAATATTTAGTGAGAATAGAGCATGAGTTTAAAATGTATAAGCTTTCCTAAATTTCACTATACTCTATAATAAAGATATATTGATTCTATAATAAAATCAGAGGCCTGGTACATGAAATTCATGCACTTGGGTGGGGGGGTGTCCCTCAGCCCGGCATGCACCCTCTCACAGTCTGGGACCCCTCGGGGGATGTCTGACTGCCAGCTTAGGCCTGCTTCCTGGGGTGGATTGGGCCTAAGCTGGCAGACAGACATCCCCTGAGGGGTCCTTAGCCCTGCTGCTGAGGTGGGAGAGGCTCCTGCCACCACTGCTGTGCTCGCCAGCCGTGGGCCTGGCTTCTGGCTGAGCGGCTCTCCCCCTGTGGGAGGACATTGACCACCACGGGGCAGCTCCTGCATTGAGCGTCTTCCCCCTGGTGGTCAGTGTACATCATTGGCCCAATTGCCCCTAACTGCCCTCCCCTGCTGGCCTGGTCGCCCACAACTGCCATCCCCTGCCAGCCATTTTGTGACTATAGGCGCCACCATCTTTGAGGGTGTGGCAGTCAATTAGCATATTCCCTCCTTATTGGCTGTGGTTGCCACCATCTTTGAGGGTGTGGCAGTCAATTAACATATTCCCTCTTTATTAGATAAGATACCATATACCTATATATAATTACAACTATTTACCAATATGTAAGGGATAAAGTTTTTTGTAAAAAAGCTATAGAAACATATAATTGTGACTGTACTTGGATATCAGAATTACAGATAATTTCTTCTTTTCCTAAAAGGTCTGCAAAATCGTGTGGTACTCTTTAATGGGAAATGCATTTTTAGATCTTTTTGCATCCTTACTGGCACCCTGTCTCCTCATGATAAAAATCTAAAATTCTACGCATTGCATTGAAGGATCTTTTTTCCTTAGGTCTGACCCTCTTCTACGAGCAGTGAGATCTGTGCAGTCACACAAGGAGCTGATGCTGTTGTATAGTCTTTGTTTTTATATTTTTATTTTTAAATTACAGTTGGTGTGTAATATTATATTATCAGGTGTACAACCCTGTGATTAGACATTTATATGACTTACGAAGTTATCACCCTGATAAGTCTAGTACCATCTGTTACCATACATAGTTATTACAATATTATTGACTGTGTGCCTTTGTCCTGTACTTTACATCCCCGTGAATATTTTTGCAACTACCAATTTGTACTTCTAAGTCCCTTCACCTTTTCACCCATCCTCCAACCCCCTTCCCATCTGGGAACTGTCAAAATGTTCTCTGTATCTATGAGTCTGTTTCTGTTCTGCTTGTTTATTTTATTTTAATGCCACTTATAAATGAAATCATCTGCATTTTTATTTCTCTGTATGACTTATTTCACAAGAATAATACTCTCTAAGTCCAATAGAGGTTGTTGCAGATGGCAAGATTTCATTCTTTTTTATGCCTGACTCATATTCCTTTGTATATGTGCACCACTTCTTTTTTCATTCATCAATTGATGGACACTTAGATTGTTTCCATATCTTGGCTATTGTAAATAATGCTGCAATAAACATATGGATTATGTGTGTCTTTTATGATTAGTGTTTTGGGTTTCTTTGAATAAATATCCAGATGGGGAAATACTGAAATACTGGGTCCTTCTTTGTCTCTTGTTGTATATATAGCCTTTGTTCTAATTTCCATTTTGTCTTGTATAAGTATGACTACTCAAGACTTTTTTGTTTCCATTTTCATGAAATATCTTTTTCC
>NW_006283012.1:0-877 GCF_000327345.1 Myotis davidii
AGACAGGATTGTTACTTCATACACTGTATTATTCCTTCATAAACAGGCCTGTTATATCATAGACAGCATTGTTACCTCATAGACAGCATTGTTACTTCATAGACTGTATTATTACATCATAGACAGGATTGTGACTTCATAGACAGATTTGTTACTTCATAGATAGGATAGTTATCTCAGACCATACAGTGACTTCTTAGAGAGGATGGTTACATCATAGACTGGATTGTGACTTCATAGGGAGTATTGTTACTTCATGGAGAGGATTGTTACATCATAGACAGGACGGTGAATTCATAGAGAGGATTGTTACTTCATAGACTGTATTGTTACATCATAAACAGGATTGTGACGTCTTAGAGAGGATTGTTAGTTCATAGACAGGATGGTTACATCATAGGAAGGATTGTGACTTCATAGAGAGAATTGTTACATCATAGACTGGATTGTTACATCATAGACAGTATTGTGACTTCATAGATAGGATTGTTAGTTCATAGACTGGATTGGGACTTCAAAGACTGTATTCTTACTTCATAGACAGGATTGTTACTTCATAGACTGGTGTGATACATCATAGATATGATTGTGAATTCATAGAGAGGATTTTTACTTCATAGATTGCATTGCTACTTCATAGACAGGATTTCTCTGTATGGTGACTTCATAGACAGGATTGCTACTTCATAGAATTGATTTTTACTTCATATAATGTGTTGATACATCAGAGACAGGGTTCTTACTTCCTATACTGCACTTTTACATCATAGACAGGATTGCGACTTCATAGAGAGGATTGTTACTTCATAGACTGGATTGTGACTCCATATACTGCATTGTGACATCATAGATAGGATTTTTACTTCATAGACTGGAT
>NW_006283013.1:0-2433 GCF_000327345.1 Myotis davidii
CACGTGTGTCATAAGTTCGCCATCACTGGTCTATACAGTGATGAATAGATGTAGTGGGCCTAAAATAGTGGATGATAACTGTGTGTAAAGCCAGATTGCAAAGCTGCATGCAAAGCCAGACTCTAGAAAAAAAAAAAAAAAACTAGAAAAAAATCACATATCAGTTTGCACATCTTTCCCAAGCACAGTCATCCCTCCCACCTGTCAAAACCAAAAGTTTACCACCCTACGGTGAATACAAAAGAGGTGGCTACTAATTCACAACAGTCTTCAAGAGCATTAATTATTGATTCTTTAGTAGGAAACTGATACTCTCAATGAAGGAAGAACTTGAAACACAACAAAAAAAGTCTGATGTTGAACAAAAAGACTAATCAACAATATTTTTTAAAAATATTTTATGTAATACAATGAATGGTAGACTTCAGACAATGTATTTTCATTTTTCTCAATAACATCTTTTTAATTTTGTTACTTTCATGATCATTATGTCCTTTTTACATGCCCTCTTATTTTTTGTTATTTTATCTTTTATGAAGAAATTGTCTTATAGCCAATTAGTTGTACTGTGACAATGCTTACAGCAAAGATGTTTACAACAAAAGTGCTTATGGTGAAAATACCAAACAAGGGATCACAGACGTGTTATTAACCATTCACTTCCAGTTTTAAGAGACTTCCAGTTTCTCTTACAGATTATTAATTGCGTGACTCTTAAAAATAATATTTTTAATTATTTTGAACACTTTTTTATCCATCATCTAAAGATAAAATCAAAACTCCAGAATATAACATCCATGGCCCTCTACAATCTGTCTCTAACCATCCTAAGTAGCCTCAACTTCTATTTCTTGCAAGCAAATCATTATTTTTCCATCTAAACCTCTGACTCCAAACTTAACATGCTCTTTTATGTATTTCCTTTTGCTCTCTCTCTCTTTTCCTGATATACAGTAGGCTCTTAGTAAAGGTTGGCCAGCTTATGTTTGGCTGCTTATCTATAATATGTGAGAACAATATTCACACTTAGTAACCTGGAGAAATAAAACTATATCCTAAAGTGTTACAGGGAACAAGCACACACTCTTAATAAGCCTGAAATATTATCAAATTTACCTTGTTAGTAAATGAAAGAAAAGTGAATTAAGCTGATCACTTTAATTGAAAATGAAATCAGATCAAACGTAATTACACTGTGGCACAACACAGACCTTCTGCACTACGTAAACATTTGTCCTACTGTTGCAGACTTGTAAACATTGCCAGCGTTCTGGTAATGCCTCATTTCCCTCAGGCTCTTTCCAAACACAGCAGAATTTGTTGATGCATACAGTGAGGTCAGGTAATGAATTTTTAAGGTCATTTTGCAAATTGGAGCAAAAAGTTTCTTTTGATTCCTCCAGAGATCTCTGCATAATGGGTCGCTTCTCCTGAATTTATTAACTTTCTCACCATGCTATAACCAACTAATTTTTCTGCTTAGCCTCATTATATTCTACATTTATATAACCTATATTAGATGTTCTAAACAAGCGTTTCTCAACCTGTGTGTCGCGACCTTTTTGATGGTCAAACGACCCTTTCACCGGGTTGCCTAAGACCATCCTGCATATCAGATATTTACATTACAATTCATAACAGTAGCAAAATTACAGTTATGAAGTAGCAATGAAAATAATTTTATGGTTGGGTCACAACATGAGGAACTGTATTTAAAGGGCCAGAAGGTTGAGAACCACTGTTCTAAACACTCTAATAACTTTGCCTCACTAAGGTATAAAAATAAATTTTGAAGAAAATAGAGGTGTCACATTGCCTTTTTATCCCCCAGAATGAAGAGCTCTGAATAAATTTGCTTCATGTCTGTAATATGACTCCAGAATCCAAGTTCCTGAAAAAGAGTTTTCTACTCCTTTCCCTGGGTCTAAATTTTACATAAACATCTATAAAATATTTTCGCTTAGGCTGTTCTTACTGTGGGAGTTGCAGGCAAAACAAACAAACAAACAAACAAAAAAACATGACCACATTGTGTGTGTACAATGTGTAAGCCCTTCAGAATGCCATTGTGAAGGGAAATATTGCCTTTTGATAGTCTTTCTAGACAAGTTATTCCCAGAAATATCCTCTTAGCAGACACTGTTTCTCACTATACCTATCCCATTCCTCCTTCCTTATAGTTTGTCTTATTCCTATTAGCTAGTTATCTATAAACCAGATTCCTATGAAAAATGTAAAACCATAAGACAGATTTGGGATTATGTATGTAGGAAGTCAAACAGCCAGACATTCTGTATCATATAATAAAAAGTATCCTTATAACAACAACAACAACAACATTATTAGGGCATTTAAATTGACTTTGTTCTAGGTAGTAAGAATCTAGAATATCTGATCTTCGGGGCTTCCATCTTTTTGAGCATTTGTGTGATA
>NW_006283013.1:2557-15272 GCF_000327345.1 Myotis davidii
GCCTGGCCAGTGGGGCTCAGTAGTTGAGTGTTGACTTATGAACCAGGAGGTCACAGTTCCATTCCTGGTCAGGGCACATGTCCAAGTTGCAGGCTGGACCCCTAGTAGAGGCATGCAGGAGGCAGTTGATCAATGATTCTCTCTCATCATTGATGTTTCTACCTCTATTTCCCTCTCCCATCCTCTCTGAAATCAATAAAATTATTTTTAAATAAATAACAGTATGTCATTAAGTCTTCTAATTTAAAGTACATGGGAAGGTTTCTCACATGAAGAAACATACGATTTATGCCTTGAAACATTTGATTTTGGTCAGTGAGAAGAGAAGAAAGGGACAGCTTCCCATACATGTGACCTGTGCAATAACAGGGCCCTGCTTCAGAAGGATCCCCCATTTGGTTTGATGCTGCACTGTTAGCATCTTGAAATAATGTTTGAACAAGGCGGCTTGCATTTTAATTTTACACTGGGCCCCACAAATTATTTATCTGGTCCTAAGTGTGGAAGAACAACCCATCCTGGGTTTATGGTGAGATTAGAACCACCAGGCCACAGAATTAACCAGCATTACTGCAGGATATAGATGAGGTAGGGATCCTATTAGTGGGAAAGTAGTTTGCAAAGAGAGGTTGTGCCAGATCAACAGGACCCAGGTGTTAGTGCTAGAGTCCAGAAGGTATTCTAGAACCACTCACAAGTCTTTGCAGATTTTTAAAGATAAATTTTATAATTCAAATTTTGTGGTAATGTGAAGGATATATTGAGGAATGAAATAAATTAAAAGGCAAGGAGTTCAGACAGAATGCTACTAAAATGGCCTGATGAAAAAATAATGAGAGCTTAAAGGTACATATTAACACTGAAATAGTCTGGGCCTAGATTCACAGAGTGGCTAGCATCCTCTTCCTCATCTGCCTTTCTCCAAAATCAATAATAAAAAAAAAAATAGTACCATGGTGACTTTATTGTGTGATCTCACTTCTTTTTCAACTTTATGCTGAACACAATCCATAAAAATAAAAATCATCCAGAATAAAATTTTAGGTAACACATTCTCCCCTGATACTTCAAGAAATCTTCATAAAAATAGCATAATTTAAAAACATTTTAAGGGAAAAATGTTAAAACATGTACAAAAAGCTCTCACCCATCTTCCTCACATTTTATTGCTGAGATATCTTCCCAGCTTCTTTTTCCTACAATGGTGTTTTGATGACCAAAATATTATAATTATAAATAAACCAAATATTTGTTTAAAATGCTAACCTTGATTATATTAGAAGTAAACATTTTATCAATGAAACACCTTGAATATTGTATTAAAAGTCCAGAATCAATGCCCAAGAGCTGAAAATAAATCTTTATGTAATAGTGATTGTAAAACATTGATTTTTTTTTCAGAGTATTGACTATGCGGTGTAAAGTGCATTCTTGCTTCATTTTATATCAACCACATCCAGAAAATTGCACAGATTGAGAATGCCATCCTCAGCTTCAAAGAGAATAGATTTGGCCTCCAACATAAACTCTGGCTTACCTTGCCTCGTAAAAAAGATTGGAGCTTAAAGGTTTTGCTCAAATAGCAGCTTTCTTGTCTATTTAAAATACAGCGCCTGGTAACTGAGCTTCAGGTTAACCAAATAACCATCTGTTTAAAAACTGTCAACACAAACATTAAAATCCCTGTTTCACTTGCAAAGTTTTCTAAAAATTAACAGTCTCCTGTTGATTGTGACTACATGTAATTATAACCCAAGTTTGGTTTATTAGAATCCCTTTGAAAATTCAACACAACCGATTTTCTAACCTCTTACTCTCTCCCACCACAAGGATATCCACACCTTTCTAACAATAACACAACCGATTTTCTAACCTCTTCCTCTCTCCCACCACAAGGATATCCACACCTTTCTCTCATCTCCCCTCACTCTGCTCTAGCCACACGGGCTCCTTGCCTGTTTTCAAATGTATAGGCATCTTGCCATTGATGACTCTTTGCCCTTGCTGTTCCCTATGTCTAGAACCTCCTCAAAGATGTACATGGCTTGTCCCCGAGCTCCTTCAAGTCTTTGCTCAAACAGCACCTTTTCAATGATTACTACTCTGACAACCTTCTTTAAAACTAAACCTCATCCTTAACTATCCCAGCTCCTGCTTTATCTTTCTCCATGGAACTCATCAACGTATATTACACTATGTAGACTGTGTTGCTTAGCTATTGTGTGCATCCCTTCCTGTAATGGAAATTACATGTGCTCCCTGCTGGATCTTCAGTGTTTGGCAAATTGCAGACACTCAATAAATATGTGCTATTAAATTAACGGTAGTTCCATTAATTCTTTTTTTCTGAATCTGCCTTTACCCGAGGATTCAAGCTGAACTGGCCTTCAAGTCTTAACTAGACAAAGACCACTAAAGTCACAAGAGAAAGGCCTGATGACTTTCAAATATTGGAGTACTAAAAGTTATTAATTGGCCTCTGTAAGTTCTTTGATATATGCCTACACAATGACTGTAATACATTACGGTGGAGGGGAATCTTGTAATTAATATGCCATGAACTGTCTTGGTCAGCCATTAAAAAATACCATAGACTGGGTTAGTTAAACAGCAGAAATCAATATTCTCATGGTATTAGAGGCTAGAGTCCAAGATCAAGTGCCAGCGTAGTCAGTTTCTGGTGAGAGCTGCCTTCCTAGTTTATCGATAACCACCTTCTTTCCGTGTCCTCACATGGTGGGGAGACAGAGACAGCAAGCTCCCTGCTGTCTCCTCTCACAAAGACACAAATTCCATTATAAATTCCCCACCTTCTCGGCCTCATCTAAATCTAAAAGTTTCCCAAAAGCAACCCTTTCTTCCCCCCTCTACCCGATTTTCTTGTCTTCTCAATTCTTCAGGTACAAAGTTATTTGGTTTTGGTTTTCTATCCAACTACTCTGTTCTCACTCACCCTGACTTCTTTCCCAAAAGTCAAGATTAAAAAGATCTTTATTTGTGGTTTTATCTACTTATTTATGGCTACATGAATTTTTATGTGCTCCCTGCTGGATCTTCAGTGTTTGGCAAATTGCAGACACTCAATAAATATGTGCTATCAAATGAACAGAAGTAGTTCCATGAATTCTTTTTTCTGATCTGCCTTTACCCGAGGATTCAAGCTGAACTTGCCTTCAAGTCTCAACTAAAGAAAGACCACTAAAGTCACAAGAGAAGAGCCTAATGACTTTCAAATATTGGAGTACTAAAAGTTATTAATTGGCCTCTGTAAGTTCTTTGATATATGCCTACACAATGACCGTAATACATTACGGTGGAGGGGAATCTTGTAATTAATATGCCATGAACTGTCTTGGTCAGCCATTAAAAAATACCATAGACTGGGTTAGTTAAACAGCAGAAATCAATATTCTCATGGTACTAGAGGCTAGAGTCCAAGATCAAGTGCCAGCGTAGTCAGTTTCTGGTGAGAGCTGCCTTCCTAGTTTATCGATAACCACCTTCTTTCCGTGTCCTCACATGGTGGGGAGACAGAGACAGCAAGCTCCCTGCTGTCTCCTCTCACAAAGACACAAATTCCATTATAAATTCCCCACCTTCTCGGCCTCATCTAAATCTAAAAGTTTCCCAAAAGCAACCCTTTCTTCCCCCCTCTACCCGATTTTCTTGTCTTCTCAATTCTTCAGGTACAAAGTTATTTGGTTTTGGTTTTCTATCCAACTACTCTGTTCTCACTCACCCTGACTTCTTTCCCAAAAGTCAAGATTAAAAAGATCTTTATTTGTGGTTTTATCTACTTATTTATGGCTACATGAATTTTTACATTTCTTAGATTTCACTCTTTAGAGTGAAGGGCCTTTAATATAAACAAAGGCTTCTCAAGCTAATATTGCATCCCTATCATCCCAAATTGATAATTACTGTTTACTTGCTTACACTAAAAAGACATTTCCTCACATGAATAAGAGGGATAGGAATGTGAGAGGCTAGAGGACAGAAGACTTTATGCTGTCACATATAGTTTAATGGTTTAATCTATAGACTGTAAGCCTAAAAGTCATAATATGAAATGAATCTTATGTTCCTAAAATAAGTAACCATTGTCTCAGTTCTATGCACCCAGGTTCTCTCTGGAAATCTATAAAATCATATATATTTAGCTTTCTTTTTCTGTTCATTATTCCTATCTTGACACTTGGCATTGCTTTATAACAAGGCAAATATTACAAATAATTGGAAAAACCATCAATATGTTGGAAGGCTATTGATGTGACTTCTTTGAATCATTAGACTCTCATACAGTTTTGCTTATCTAATATAAAATAGCTTTTTCTTAACTGCTATATGGAACAAGTAATTAAGTTTTTATAATATTTAATTATTGCTTCCATGTAATCATTAGCCAATGATTATAAAAAACAGACTATCAGAGGATTTATTATCCTTCCTAAACTCTCTTTTTAAATTTTTCTGTCATTTTTGAGATTATTATAAAATCAAAATTTTCCATACATAATGTCATCTATTTTAAATAAAAAGTATAGGTAGGTGAATTCTAATAAAATAAAATTAATTTCTTGGTAGCTCTCTCCTTGTGAATTAATTTTGGAGATGATTAAATATATTTTAATTATCTTTTTAAAAATAAATTTTTATTGATTTCAGAGCAGAAAGGAGAGGGAGAGAGAGAGAGAAACATCAATGATGAGAGAGAATCATTGATTGGCTGCCTACTGCATGCCCCTAACTGTGGATTGAGCCTCCAACATGGCCATATGCCTTGACTGGGCGGGAATTGAACTGTGACTTCCTGGTTCATAGGTTGATGCTCAACAGCTTGAACCACACTGGCTGGGCTTCAGCATTATCTTTTACTTTCAAGAAAATAATAGAATTTGAAATTAAATACAATTCTAAAAATCAGGGTTCTATGGGAACCTATTTCAAACAGGTCTGTTAGCATTAAGGTTATTGAAAAAAATTTGCTTCTGAGATTGGGATTTAAACTTATACCACTCAAGCACAGATAATTAGTGCTTCTCAATTTTCATTTTTATTAAAAATAATAAGATATAGGGCAGTAAGATGAGAAGGGGACATAATATAGCATTATTGTACTACTAGAGTTCCAGTGCATGAAATTTGTGCACTCAGGGGGGTCCCTTAGCCCAGCCTGTGCCCTCTCACAGTCTGGAAATTCCTCGGAGGATGTCCGACTGATGGCTTAGGTCCATCAGTCAGACATCCTTAGCACTGCGTGGAAATCCTTAGCGAGCCTCTTCCAACACCACCGCTGCGCTCACAAGCCGTGAGCCTGGCTTCTGGCTGAGTGGCGCTCCCCCTGTGGGAGTGCACTGACCACCAGGGGCAGATCCTGAATTGAGTGTCTGCCCCCTGGTGCTAAGTGTGCATCATAGCAATCAGACGTTCCATTGTTAGATCAAATTACATATTAGCCTTTTACTATATAGGATATTAATCCACTTGGATATTCTTTCCGCAAGTTTTCCACTGGTGTTTAACTATTTTAAGAGAATAATAAGGTGCTAAATATCATCATTAATCAATCATTAATAACTCTAAATGCAGAAACAGCATCAGAGACCATTCCACTCCCCCCTCCCATGAATAAACTTTCCCGTTTATATTATCCTAGTTGAACTTAGGCCAGTTTTGTTATAAAGATTGCTTATTTTTGTAAATGTCTCTATAGTTCATACCTATTATAAAATAATTACAGACTACAAAAACTATGAATACTTCTGTCTAACTTTTTCCATTCTGCAGAAAAACTTATTTCTCCACTGGTTGGGGGGCGGGGGGGGGGCATTGACAGACACCTAATTGTTAAATCATTAAGAAATGTTGCTTGAAACTTTCCAACATCTTTATTTACTACAGGTCTTAATTGCAACTCAAGAAGCATTACAAGACTGATGAAAAGGGGTAAATGGCTGAACGGTACAGTAAATGTCATTGAGTTTATTTCATTTGAGAGGTTTGTGGTGATTAATCTTACGTGGTTAATATCCCGAGAGGAGCTGAATTTGATTGATGAGTTTGGGGCATTTTGGGAAACAAGTATTGGAAGATGCAAAGATTTGGGAATCTAAAGGCTAATTCGTTATGCAAATCACAGTGTTCAATAGGATTTCATTTGTTATTAAAGTAAAAAAGTCTAGTGGATCTCTTTATAGATGATTTCAGTTTTTTTCTCATTTCAGTCAATGAGTTTCTGGTGTTACCTCTACTTAAATATTCCTATAATAATCATAAAGCAAAATGTGGGTAAAACAATAAGAAATGCCTTATAAAAGCAATACAGAAAATAACAAAGTTAAATAATTTCTGTCTTGTTTGTATGAGTGTTAGGGAAAAAACATTCTATACTGTGTGTATAGTCATTATGTTCCACTTTATTATACCAATCATGCCCTTGGTGCATTGCTCTTACCTCCTATTACTTAGCAATTTTTTTTTTAATTTATTGATGTTCACAGTATTTTCCTCTCCTCTTTTACACATATTAGCCTGACTTCTCGATTTCTAGATATCTGTGACATCATTCCAGGTACTCTCTTTGGTAAACTATCCTTTGCCATCACCAATAATGGCACCATATCTAAACTCTGAGTTCTGAATACTCAACATCTCATTCTTCAATCATTCCCTCCCCATTCCTTCACTGTATTAATATGAACACATGTACACACACACACACACACACACAATTGATTTTACCTTTTTTAACACAAGCAAGAAGAATTTTAAATGTAGGGAGTCAAAAGAGTAATGAAGTTTGGGATGGGAGAGTCACTTTAAGTTATAAATTCTAGGAAGTAAGAAGTTAAATGACAAAAGAAGAAAGGAGAGAGGATATCACAAACATATGCTTCTTGATTGCATTCTGAAAGATAGCAATCCCTAACTGGTATTTTGAAAACATTTGAACAACACAAAAAAAGTCTCATCATATAGACCACTTATTTTTTAAAAATTGATATATTCACCCCTATGTACATAGCAGCTTAATTTACCACAGCCTAAGTGCCCATCAGCAGATGAGTGGATTAAAAACTGTGGTACATCTACACAATGCGGTACTATGCTGGGATAAAAAAGAAGGAATCCTTTCCATTTGCAACAGCATGGATGGAACTGGAGAGCATTATGCTAAGCGAAATAAGCCAGTCAGAGAAAGATAAATATCACATGATCACACTCATTTGTGGAATATAATGAACAACATAAACTGATGAACAAAAACAGATCCACAGATAGAGAAGCATTGATCAGACCATCAAACCTCAGAGGGAAGGTAGGAGAGGTTGGAAGTAAGGGAGAGAGATCAACCAAAGGATTTGTATGCATGCATATAAGCCTAACCAATGGACCCAGACACCAGGGGCATGGGAGAATGAGAGGGGGTAGCATGGGGGACAATGGAGGGCTAATGACACATACTAGTATGTAATACCTTAATCAATAAAGAAAAAAAAGATTTAAAAAAGTAAAAAATTGAAAATTATTTTCAGACATAATCCTGGAAGATGGGAAGGAAAAACATACGACAGTTATGATTATATGAATAAAAATAAACTGAACAAAATTCATAACATATGTGGTACTTACCTCAACTTCAATTTCATATTAAGATATAGAGGCTGTTTAGTTATTAACATTACTTTACCTATAATTATGGATACATATCCACTTTTTAAATTATCACTGTAAAATGTGATAGACAAGAATCACAATCTTTAAATTCATGTCCAAACAAAATTTACAACACTTTTGTTCAATCTACATTGTTGAACAGCTTGAAACTATCCTCATTATTTTGGGTAGAACAGTTGTTAATTTTACTAATGGGAAGCAATAAGTGATGAATAATGAAATAAGTCATTGGCCTTCCTAACTGCTAATTCTTAGGGATGTAAATTTTGGCTCATTAAAAATATTTTAGACAGATTAAGGCACATTGATGAGCATTTAGTGGTATTGAGTCACAGAATACAATGTCTGGGAACCTCTATATTCAAATTATAAAACTGCACCATGAGACAAGCACTAAATCTAATGAAGCGCTTGTTTGAATAGTCTGATATTTTATAACTGACTGACTTGGCTGTGGGATTTCTTGTCACAGTGCTTGGGCCCCATTAATGACAACTGACATTAATGACAGGACAAAAGATATTATTATCACTTTGCAAGAGAAAAATTTTAATGGATTGTTAAAGAGAAATTGGAGCATGGGAGAACTAATGTCAAGCTAAAGGGAATTTATACATAACCTTCTAATAAAATCATTTGGTATCTAGCTTTACAATCTTGCCTTTTGTGCAAATTAAAAATGTTCATTGGAAGATTTAGAGTTATTAAGAGAGCAAATGTAGGAAAAGCTAATGATTATTCTAGCCTTTATCACAGAGAATTTTGCCTAAGCATACCTAGAGCTGTTTCTCTTGACCCTGAAACATCGATTACTTAATACAATCTTCTGCATTTCAGAAAGCTAAGGGACAGTCAATAGTTCATTGAGAAGTTCCAATTCATTATTTCAAAGGTATGTTCAGGCTGAGTTATGACCTCAATGGTGCATTCATGTTGAAGTGGAATGCTTCCATAGGGCTCTCTGACCTATGGATAAATGTTGTTCAATTGACTTTAAGTAGATGAAGCACTGATTTGTAGGAAATGACATACGCATTAGAAACACAAATTTTACTCTCTAAGAATCCATGCCCTCAAAACAAAAGGGCAAAATTAAAATAGATAAGAAATGTTGACAGAAAACTTGAGTAAATGTTTTGAATAAATGAAACAATATACTTTCTGAAACTAAATATCATCTCTTTACTACATGAAAGAAACAAAAGATTGTCTTTTTATTGCATCTACTTCAACATAATTTACTGGTTTTTAAAAAATGTAGGTTCATTTTCAATTCTTTCTAAGTTTTGGAAATTCAACAGAATAAACAAGTATCTAGAAAGCTTCTAATACGGCCACTAATGATTCTCATCATGTAGTATTCACACTCTCCCACTGAATGTAGGCTGGACTTAGTGACTCTCCTCTAATTAACGTAATATAGCAAAGTGATAGAATGTCACTCCAAGAAAAAGTTACAAAATGATGACAGCTTCCATTTTGCATGCCATGCTTTGATGGAAGTCAGTTGCCATATTATAAGCTCACCTATATGGAGGTCCATGTAGCAAGGCAGTTTGTAACTCTCTAGTCAAGAGCAAGCAAAAGACAGAAACACTCAGCCAAGCAATCCCATCTGAGAAACTAAATCCTGCTAACAACCACATGAATAAGCTTAAAAATAGATTATCTTGCCCTGGGTAATGTGGCTCAGTTATTTGGGTATGGTCCTCTGCAATAATTATTATTATTGTTATTTTGAATCATTAACTTTATTTGTTACTCTTTATAGACATTGGTCCACTTCCACATAAAAAAAATAGGAGCATCTGCTTATACTTAGTCTTTATAACGATGTTATACTATAAACCATAGTAACTTACATAGAGAAAAGTTACTGAAATAAAGAGATTTTCATATCCCCCAAATGTCCCCCCAATATTTGTCTTGTATAATTTTATGAGCATTTATAACTCCACAAAGCTTGTTTCTTCTTAGATTAATGTAGTATTTTTAATATCCACACTAGACCATCAGATCACCAAACTTTCAAGAGTTTGAAAAATCAGGTGCAGTTCAACCATTAATTATAATTTCATTCCATTTAGTATTTGAAAATAATGCACTTAATTAATTGTAAAACATTTAGAATAGCTTGTGTTATTTATATTGACAAAATGCACTGAATTTATTAGATTATAAAGGTTTAACTTCCTTACAGGATAGGTGCAAATAGTATTTGGGTTGTTTTGTACTATGAGCTATTATAAATGTCTTAATTTTATGCAAATATCTCTGAAACAAGAGAAGATTTTTAACTTTAGAACAGTTCTAAACTACGCATGTGTACAGTCATGCCCAAGTTTTGATCCCTGGTTGGGGGCATGCAGGAGGCAGCTGATTGATGTCTAGCTCTCATATTTATGTTTCTCTCTCCCTCCCTTCCTTTCTCTCTAAAAATCAATTTAAAAATAAAATAAAATAAAAAGATAGATTCTCCCTCAGCCAAGACTTCAGATGAAAGCACTGCCCTGTCCAACACTTACACTATAGCCTTATGAGAGAGACCTTGAACCAGAAGTACCCAGCAAAGCTGTACCCAGATTCCTAGATCACAGAAACTGTAAGATGAAATTGTTGGTTTTCTTAAGGCTCCAAATTTGGGGTAATTTGTTAAATAGCAACAGATAACTAATAAAACAAAAAAATAAAAGCTATTTGCAAGAAATTGTCATTGGTTCCAAGACTTAAAGTTTAATTTCAGTTGCATGTTAAATTAAAATTATAAAATATAAATAAGATATATTTTCCAATAATCTTGAAAATAGTAAATTCAGGTTAAATTATAAAACAATCATTCATAAAAAATTACTCTTTAATCAGATTAGCTAACATCTACTGTAAAATACTTCCTAATGAATTTGTAATCAATTTAAGAAGATATATCTTTAAAGCATTAAATGGTATCTCTTACATCTTTAATCAGATTAGATAGGATTATTTAAAGCTCAATCATGTCTCCAAAGAGCAAGCAAATATGCCTTCAACTTTTAAAATACTGTTTTGGTTTAAACTTATGAATCTACTAAACATGCTATTTTATTATTGTGATGTAGTATTCTATCAGATTTTGCAAACATATAGCATTATGCAGCTATCTATTTCATATATATGAAAATTATGTCAAATAAATATTTAAGCAGTTTATAATAGCTTACATTTTTAGAGGTTAAAAAGTAATGATTCTTAGACTAATGTTCTACAGTTAAATTCACATCCATTACCCAGTGCTAAAACTTTTATATTTATAAATAAAGACATTGATTCAGTAGTTTATAATCATGATATTTTAACATGTGATTTAAAAATTACACACTACTATATTTTTGTGCACAAAAAAAAGCAGTTGATATCAACATTTCTGGGAACCTGAAAACTGTAAGCAAATCATTTTACAGAATCACAGTAAAAGTAGCAATTTCTTGAAAGCAAACAAATAAATAAAAAATGTTCCCATAAAATAAAAGTGAGGCAAAGAGAAATTTCATAACTCTTTTTTCTAAATGTGAATAACTGACAAGAACACCAAAAAGTAATGATTCTTAGACATTTTCTACAGTTAAATTAGTCCGTAGCAGAAAATGACATGGTTAATAGAAGCAAAAAGGTGAGAATCAAAGTGTCTTAAAAAAATCTTTAGATAAATTAATGACATAACAATATATTTTTTATATTTCAAATATTTTAAAGTACATTCATATTGCTATATGTAGAAAACATAACTGAGCTGTTTTCCCCCCTATGCAGGAGTGGATATAATTCACATGTGCTTTATTTGCATTTGAAAGTATCAGCCTTGGGAGCCATGAGTAGACTGACCTAAACAACACTGATCATCTTGAGTATTTATATGGCTGACAAGTCTGTCATTCCTTCATGTGAGTGCATCCAGTTATTATATGACACCTCATAAGGTAGTGAAATGGTTCAATCAATTCAAATTGTAAAGTGTGTTATCTCCTCCAAATCTAAAAGATCAAATAACTGGGCCAGACTCTTGGTAATATCTCTTATGACTTAAAAGGTTAAAGTATAAACAATAATAATATGTGCTTATGACAAAGGGCTCACAGTACCAAATATCAATAAAATCACTAGATCTCAAAATTATTTATCTGGAACATATAGATGTCAGTCTCTTTAATTAGCACATTTTCAGTTAGTCTTACAAAAACAAACTATCATGCATTTTAATAAAACATTTTTTGGATCGCAGAGCACTGACTCAGAATACTGACTTAGAAAGACATGCCTTGAAGTTCCCGCAAATAAAACAGTGGAAGGTGCAAAGAAAGAAAATAATGTAGCTTATATAAATCCTAATAGATTATATCATCTGGTCTCAAAAGTATTATCTTGAAATTCTAGAGGCCCCCAAAAAGTTTTAGAGAGTCTGTAAGATTAATCATTAAAATGAGGGTAGCCCTGGTGAGTTTTGCTCAGTGAATAGCGTGTCAACCTGCAGATCAAAGAGTCCTAGGTTTGATTCTGGTCAAGGGCACATACTTCGGTTGCGGGCTCCTCCAAGAATCTGGCCCTCATTGGGGCTTATGCAGTAAGCAACCAATTGATGTGTTTCTCTCACACTGATGTTTCTTTCCATCTTTCTTCTGCTCTCCATTAAAACTGATGGAAAAATTTCCTTAGGTGTGAATTAACAAACAAAAAATAAATAAAATAAAATAAAATGAGGGTAAATATAAAAGACAGGTTTCTTTATACTTATCTTATTATTTATGTAATCACTCTAAAATGTACTGGATTATATAAAGCAAAATTAGTAAAAATGTGTATATTGAAAATTTTAAGTATATCCTATCTAATAATAGGCAAACATGGTAATTAACCATACCTCTGACACGCTTCCCAACAGCTAATCAGGGTGATATGCAAATTAACTGTCAACCAAGATGGCGGCCGGCAGCCAGGCAGCTGAAGCGAACAGGCTTGCTTGCTCCAGTGATGGAGGAAGCCAAAGTTCCCCGCCTCCCGCTGCCGG
>NW_006283013.1:15428-26026 GCF_000327345.1 Myotis davidii
GTAAAAATAAAACGACAAAAAACAGCACAAAAATAAGAGGGAAGAAAAGGGAGTATTTGATTGTTAGGTGCTTAGACTACATTTGAAACAGTATATCATTTGAAGATAGATTGCAATTAAATATTTCTATTGTAAACATTATAGCAACCACTAAAAATAACCTTTTAAAAGAGGTATACATTTTTTAAAAAATAGTAGACCTAAATGGAATAATACTTAAATAATCCAAAATTAAGGAGAGAGAGACATAAAACAAGTAAAAAGCAATTAGGAAGAGTGTACATTTTAATCCCACTATATCTATTTTCACATTAAATTTAAATGATTTCAACACGCCAATTAAAGAGAGAGAGAGTGGATAAGAAACAAGAGTCGAGTATATATAAGAATACCATTTTATTTTAATTTTATTTTTTAAGAATGCCATTGTAAATAAAGCTATAAATAACATTTAAAAATTAAACAGCCACTGTGGAAAACAGTATGGAATTTCTTCAAAGAATTAAAAATATATAAGTTGAAACATACTTCAAAAAAACAAAAATTAAAGGATGGTATAAAATTATATAGCTGTTCTAATATATTCTTGCATACACTTATGGAATTTATTAAGCAACCACCTAGTACATTCCTCACACATAAGGGACCAATATTTTAGATGATCAAACTCCTCTACATGGGAGGCCCTCTATACACTCCAGCTAAATCTATTCTAGTTCCCCAAATACACTCAGGAGTTTCACACCTATGTTTATTGGTAAAACATTTCCCTGTGGCTGGAATGGCCTTCCCAGCATTTGACAAAAGTCCACTTATCTTTCAAGATTAAGCCACATAATACTTTATTGCATTTACACTTGTTTATGTGTCTGCCTCCTCCAACTTCAGAGAGCTTTGTAGTGGTGTGAATTGAAAACCAGTCTTGTTTATGTTTCTAGTATCTAGTGCAGTGATTGGCATATAGTAAGTAATTGCTGGGGAATGAATGAAATAAAAACTACCTATTCTATTTTTTACCATGTAACTCTTATGATTTTCTGTAATGCTAAAAGTTCTTGAAAAATTAGCAAACTAGGAAAAGAAATAAAAATGGAATCAAAATTATCTCTTCCTCTATTGGCTGGGAATGGTTAAATACAGCAGACGTGTGCAGAGCAGAAGTAGAATCACAGAATGAAAGAATCTAACTCTTAGAAGGAACTTTAGCCAATTTAGAGCTGAGGTCAACAATAGGTCAAAGAGAAATAAAAGAGTTAGACAGGACCAAGGTGTAGGAAGCAGCTCTAGAGTTAAGCCTTGGATTGACCTGTGGCAGAGCCACAAACAAGTCCCAGCTTAGAGGGCAGAGCTCTCTTACCATAATTAAGCTTAACCTTATAGTGCTCCCTAGATCCTTCCTGGGTAGCTACTGGGCTGTAGGAGGTACAGCAAGTGTTGCCAAAATGAGTGAAACTCACAAGAATATTGTAACTATGGTGACCACTTCCTTGTTTTTCTCTGACTATAAAATAAAGCCTCAGCTTGCTGGCTGGATCCTTCTCTGTGGCCTCATCCGGGCACAGGAGGTCCTCTGAGCCCCAGCTATATTCTCTTTGTCTGTCTTTTCTTTAATCCTTCCCCACCCCTCCTCAGACTCACCGAACCCTTGGTTGTGGTGGCACAGCACACCAAGGGAAGTGAAACTGGAGCAGTGAGCAACAAAAACAATGGGAAAATGCTTTGAGATGTATGTGAAAGTGGCTTTCTTAAAGCAAAAACAGCCCTAGCCGGTTTTGCTCAGTGGATGGAGCATTGGCCTGTGGACTGGAGGGTCCCGGGTTCAATTCTGGTGAAGGGCACAGTCCTGGGTTGTGGGCTTGATCCTCAATAGGGAGCACACAGGAGGCAGCCAATCAATGATTCTCTCTCATCATTAATGTTTCTCTCTATCTCCCTTCCTCTCTGAATTCAATAAAAATATATTTTAAAAAAACAGCTTCATGTGTCACTTGTGGAAATCACTTAGCTTTCCACTACTATCTAATACTATTGGACAGTATTTACATATTATGTTTTGTTTTGTTCCTTTGTATATCAGGAACGGTGTAAATGCTATCTATTGATTTCCCTCTGTCATTCATTAAACTTTCCTCACAATTATTTTTAACACTGCCTTATCAATGCATTCCTCAATTCATTATAGCTTCCTTGAATTTTAAATGTATATGCAAATAAAGGTGATATGTTCTCTGATAGTACCCTTACTTGTCTATCTTTAAGAAACATACAGGAATACTTTTGAGATGTTACTGGTTTTTACAATTGACTATAAAATATATTTCAAAAGGACCCACTTGTGATGTTACTTGTGCTTCTAGAAAAAGAACTGAATAAAAAAAATGTCTATGGCTAAAATCTAGAAAACTGCTTAAAATATCTTTTACTTTGTAATATAAATGCAAAATTTGTCCAGTATATATCATCCCGATGAGGATTTAAAAAAAAGTAATTGCATTCCTCATGTATGTGCAAATAGATGTATTTAGTTTAAAGTAATTCTAATTATGGCACTTTGTAAATGGCAGAAATATTATCTTTTCAATTGCAATATGTATTAAAGGAGGATTTCTTTCCTTAAGAAATAGGATCTATCATTATTTCTAAATTCTTTCTATCCTATTAAATAATTTATGAAGAGTTTTAAGATTTGTATTGATTCCTAGTTTGAGTCAATATTTTTAATGGTGTACACTAAATACAGGCTTCTCGTTGCCTATGTAAAAATAAATAATCAAACAAAAATAAATAAATAAGGATTCAAAGCAACTTCATTGCAAATTCCCCACATTAGCTGTTTTACACTGAAGCCTGTAAAAGTTGGAATTGAATACAATGCATTTTTCCCTCTCTGCTCTTGATCACAGAGATATTGTTACGTTATTAGGTAAAACAAAATCCTAATGAAATTCTTCTTCATCTCTGCCTCCGATACATTCCCTACAGAGTCTAAGGCACACCAGATTATATAACTTTTGGAATTTTAAGTATTTTAAATGTTTCATTAAAATTCCACTGAATTTCACAGACACACAAAAAATACAAACCAATTCCCATGTAGGCACCAGGCCATAAAGCTAGTAGCAGAAGACTGTATTATGTGAAATGCACCCTTTGTATTCGAGATGGAGAGCAGGGCGGAGGAAACATTTTAGGAGTCATATTGATAAACAGGGTCACTAGTTTTTCATTAGCCCATCCTATATAAAGCAAAGTTATTCCCCTTGGTGTGGGTTTGGTTACATTCACATGAAGAGTGCAAATTCAGAACAGGTGAATGACCAACAGTTTTAGAATCAAAACTCTTGGACCAAAAAATAAAAAGTAAATTCTAACTACTCTACATTCCTACAAGGCACATCGGGCAAACACAAAACAAAAAATCCAAAGGTGTTTCCTCTGGAGCTGGGTTATACCCTGCCTCTGGGCAAGGAAAACACTTTAATATGTTTTTCAAGAGAGTACCTAACCATCACATAAATTCACCTTTCATTTAAGTAACAAACCAACAATAACTAACATTCATGCATCTGGTACTCTTTCAGGCATTTCCATTAATCCCCACTGTAACACCGCATCGGTAGGTATCATTTTTATCTCTACTTTACATTGACGGAAACAGTCATAGAGGTCATATAAATTAGCCAAGTTTCTAATATCACTAATTTAAAAGAGCCCAGCATTGATCCCTAGATGCAGAATTTCTTAAAAGGAGAAATAAAAATTCAGTAATTTACTAAAGTTAATAAATAAGAAGTTATTAAATATTTAGAGAATTTTCAGCCCTGTCCTTTAAAAAAAAATAAAGCTATTTTCTATACCAATTCATTCTAATGTCCCACACATTGTTAATTAATATAATCCCTTTAAGAAGCAATATTTTTACAATAAAATGTTTTTTAAACTTGATTGTACTTTATATTATCTGAAATGTTTTTATTCAAAAGTCAAGACCCAAATTAAATATTCAAAAATAAGTGCATTATATTTTAAGTTATACTAAATTTTTCTGGAGTACTTCCCTACAAAAGTGATAATCTTAATAATAATGAAAATCATAATTTATCATCCAAAGAGCCATCATATAGCATGTAAATACATTAGTTTTAAACTCATCAAATATAGATTCATACACACACAAACACATATAAGCCCTATTTTTATTATTGATTAATCCTAAACTATTAGTGGTTAGTATAACATTTTTATTTTGCCCACTACAGAAATCAGCCAACTGTATATGCACATAACATTTAATTTCTTTTTTCTCTCAAACCTTTTACCCCCTTAATTAAGTGACAGCTTCTCTCTGGTTCCAAAACTGGAGGAAGCCCATTTAAGTAAAACTTTGAAATAACAACACTTCAAAGATATCAACAGACTCCAGAAAGCAAAGTAACTTTTCTTTTCATAGAATTCAACGTATATTTCTACCCAGAACTCATTGAATTTAAGAGAGTTTGTGAAGTTTTATCATATAGTACCTTGTGCTTTTCTGAAAGAAAGCATTGCTAGTATATGTGTGAGCACCCTGAAGATATTACAGAAAAATAAAATTTGGAGATTTTTTCTCTCTAGGCTTCTGCATATTCCAGTAGGGAAAAAAAAAAGCCTCTCTAAATTAATATCAGGAAACTCTGATATAACAAAAAGAACACATTTGTGGGCATCCTGTTGGGATTAAGTCTGCAATCTATAGCTCGCCTAGCCCGATGTGATCAAAGTTAAGTGAACCCCCCTGAATTAACATTTTTTTCGAACTTCTTGCCATATATACCTTTAAGACTTTCTAGTATGATATGTGTTCTTTTGCTCCTTGTTCCTATTTCTCTGCTCTTTGCCTTTTATTTCTTTCTTTGTTCTTTGCCCCTATGTGTTTTCTTCTTTCTCATTTCTAATTTATGATATCTTGCAATATAATATTTTGGGTACAGGAAGGGAAATAAATAATAAATGCATAAACAAGCAAAAATAAAAAAACTAAGCTAACCAACCATGAAGCAAAGTGGAGGAGCTTCATGCCTTCCCTTTCATATTTCTTGAACATCCTACTGAGCTCCTAGAGGCCTGAATCTGTGCGATACTGTCATATGGACGTAGTAGTGTGTTTTATCTTTAGTTTGAAAATAAGCATGGTTAAAAAGACAGTTCTTAGAACATCTCAAAAGATGATGAGCAGTATATGATTTAGCTTGTTTTGAAATATTCACTGGAACTGTTCTGGGATTGGCAATTCTTTGACCCAGCAGTTGGAAGATAATTCAGTAATGTTTAACCACACTCTTACTCAAACCAAAAAGACATATATTTAACATATTATTTAGAAAATATTTAAGAGGACAATTCCTTGTTTTTCCCTTTTCCAGAAGTCATACCAGTGCAAAAATCAAATGCCCACATTGTTGCAATCAAGAAAGAAAGAAAGAAAGAAAGAGAGAGAGAGAGAGAGAGAGAGAGAGAAAGAAAGAAAGAAAGAAAGAAAGAAAGAAAGAAAGAAAGAAAGAAAGAAAGAAAGAAAGAAAGAAACGGAGAAAGAAACGGAGAAAGAAAGGTATTTATTTTTCACCAGAAGAAAAGAGAAAATAAAAACTAAATCTCAAATGATAGTTGATCATTTAAACTCAAAGCTGACTGACTATAGCCTTGTTCATCTTTGGAGATACAAGCTTAATATCCAGAGGAAAAATAATTGCCTCTTTTTATTCTACCTTAATATGACTGATGGGTGAATGAGGAAGAAAACTCTATCCAACATTTGTATCTACTAAAGGATAAGACAGAGTGGTGACACTTAACTTTGTCAGACACATAAATGGGCCTTTGATATGAAAATATAGTCCCAGAGAAAAGTTAGAGGAATTAAGCTATATAGGGTGAAGAAAGCTAAAGTGAAGGGGACAGACCTAGTGGTGAACAATCTTACAAAGGGAAAAGCCAAAAAGTAGGAGGAGTTTCAAAAGGGGGAACAGTTGGGAAAGCTGCATGCTATAGGAGCGCTTTACTAGCCCCCCAAAAATCCCCAACAGCAAAGTGAACAAAGGCTTTTTAGGATAAGACAATTTGCAGAGATCCAATATAGAATTTCTTCAATTTCGCTACAATCTCAATAAAGATTATTCAGTACAAATGATTTGTCTGAGTGTTTTTTAGGAAATTAAGGGAAAAAGATTAGGCAAATCTATACAAATACTAAAGAATTATATTTTAAACAGAAGGGATGGAAAGTTTAATGGAAACATGGAGACAGTGTGAAACGTTTATACTTTCTTTAAAGTCAGTCTTCTCTGAAGTGAGAGGACTAACTAAAAACAAAATAAACAGAAACAAACAAAAAATACACTTGCTATCTTTCACACTCTAGCTTCTAAGTGAAAAATCAACTGCTTACAACTTGACTCAGAAACGTTTTATTAAGACTATTATTTTCATAGGTCCCACTAGCATTTAAACTTTTCAGAGAATGGTGAACTGGCAACTATGAATACTGAGGTCTGAGTGCCTGATTTCCATGGTGATGCAAAGCCTGTTCGGGAGCCTGCTAGTTGTCAGGAACCTAGCACTAACACATCACAGGTAATAAAAACTAAATTGAGGGGAATAAACCTGGGTTGAGCAATCTTGCAAAACGTAAACAGCAAAATCTAGAAGGAGAGGCAAAAAGAAAAGCAGTGAATATTCCACGTGCCGTAGAAAACTGATATGGGTCCCCATCAAACATGAAGGTGTCCAAAGCGTGGTTTTGCTGTAGTTGTCATTACTACTTAACTTTATTAGAATTCCTAAAAGCCAGGTCAATATTAGGAAATTGGACATCGGCCCAATCATTACATTTTGTTGACAGCTTAGCTCTGCGGGAGTGTGAATCTCAGTTCCTCACATTTAGCAGACAGAACATACTTCTGTTTCCAATAAGATCTTGACAAGAAGAATCTATAAAGACTGCATGTTTACAGAAGTGCACAGTGAGGAGAAGAATGTGACAGTATGTGACAAACTGTAGCCTTCCAAATGTGCTCTACACGATTTTATTAAGCTTCCTGGATGAAGCAAGAATATGAAAAGATACACAAGTTTAGGAATCCTGATGAAGGACTATTCAGGGTAAAAATGTTAATCTTCATGTAGTGTTTATGTTTCCAACATACTGGTTTTCCTTGAGAAGCATATAAGCTGTCAACCAAAATATGCACCATCAGTGAGTTACTTATTTTAATGAAGAAAGACACACTTACATTTTCATGTCTTGACTGACCATATCTCAGCGGATAGCATTGTGAGACCACAGTAGAGGTATTACACAGCTTTATGCTTTTAGAAGCATTGTTATTCTTCAGAAATGAGGAGAAATGAATTAAGTGCTAACAAAGTTCTGATAGAAAACTGATTTACTGTTGTACCACAAAGATATTTTATTCACTATCCTGTCTTGTTTGATTTGCTTAAGCTTTTAACTCTCAGACTTCTACAATACAGAGACATCTCTAGACATTACCCCTTAGATATAACAGAAATGTCTTCTGGATTGCACTATACTCCCTTACCATCATCAAACTCATTTATCCAAGAAAGTTGTACTTAGGATATGGAAAAAATATAGGTTCCATTTTGAATGAATGTAATCAGAAGCATCAATTCATTCATTTTCTTCCTTCTTGGCCTATGAAAAAGGATCACATTAATACTTTGAGAGATCATTTAAAACATCTTTTCTCTGACATTCTACCAGTGGCAATCAGTGTTTCCTAAATAGACAGCAAAGTGTTCATGCTCTCCAAATGGTTTGGGTTCCTTAGAATGTGAATTTATAATCTAAAATTTTATAAGACTGGATTAGTTCAAACAAGTTCAGAACTTTTTAAAAATAGAACATAGACATATTAAATTCAAAACATATACTAACAATTTTAAAATGATATTCTCCCTCTCTGTTTCTGCTAAGAGAGAAAGCCCACAAAGGCCAAGAACAAAACAATAGGAGGCAACAGTTCAAACTAAAGTTTGATCATCTAAACAAGACTTGAAAAGGAGAGGTATTAGCTTGCTTGGGCTGTGATAAAAAGTATGCTGACTGGGTGACCTAAGCATTAGAAATTTATTTTGTCAAAATTCTGGAGGCTAGATCCCAAGATCAAGGTGTTGGCAAGGTTGGTTTCTTCTGAAGCCATTCTCTTTGATTTGTAGATGGCCATCTTCGTCCTATATCTTCACATCATCTTTCTATATATACATCTATATCCAATTTTCCTCTCCTTATAAGGACCAAAGTCTTGTTGGTTTATGGTCCACTCTCATGATCTCATTTTATCTCTTTAAATACCCTGTCTACAAACAGCTACAATCCAAAGTATTAAGGATCAGAACTGCAACATATGAATTTGGGGAGGATATTATTATGCCCATAAAAAGTGCTAATCAAAATTGTGTGACCTAAAGCTCAACAGAACAGCAAAATATAAAATAATTGAGCCCAAGGAGCCAAAGAGAAGCTATTTTAGAGAAAATTTTGGGGGTTCTCTGGCACTCTCCTTAGCCATGTAGAAGGAAGGGTAGATAATTTAGCCTCACTCCTTGTCAGGTAAGAAAGGCTTTAAACTTAAGAAACTATCTATAAAGCTTGGCATATATTTAATGAAGATTAGAGAACATAAAAGACCCATTTTTTTTTACCTGTCCCTGAGAAGTTTAATATAAAAAAGATAAAGCGAATATGAAGGTTATTTTAGATATAACAGAAATTTAATCTAGCCACAGGGTGCCTAGATATTTGGTCAAACATTTTTCTGGGTATGTCTGCAAGAGTTTTTAGATGAGATTACCATTTGCATTGATAATAAGTAAGACTAAGTAAGGAGAAGTTTCCCCCCCTAATGTGAGTGACCCTCTTCCTGTATAATACTTAGATACTTAAAAGGTATTTTTTAACATTCTTCCACAGCTTCCTTCCTAATCTGAAGAATGTATGTAGTATATCCAGTCAGCCATGCTAACTCTGGGCACTATCCTTACTTCCTTGTTTCTTGATCTTTGTAAATAGGGTCAGATATGCAATCCCAGCCAGTCAAGATAAGCCCAGTGCTTCCTTGTTTCCTGCTTGCCCCTTTCTGTGAAAGCTTGCAGCCTTTTCCTCTTACTGTGCAGTTCTCCAAACACATGAGGGTGGAAACTGCTGCTTCATGAAGTTTGTGTGTATCACCTAAATTGTCTTCTTTAGTCATTATATGGGTACAGGCATATACACATACATGTTTATATATTCACTAGAGGCCCGGTGCACAAAAATTTGTGCATTCGGGGAGGGGCGTCCCTAAGCCCGGCGTGTGCCCTCTCACAGTCTGGGACCTCTCAGGGGATGACCACCTTCTGGCTTAGGCGCGCTCCCTGGGGGATTGGGCCTAAGCTGGCAATCGGGTATCCCTCTGGCAGCCTGGCAGCCCTCGGGGGAATGTCCATTGCCAGCAGGGGTATCTGGGGTTTGTTTGGCTTCTATAATTGAAACTTTGTTGCCATCCTGCTCACTCCAGCTCTGAGGCCACAGCTGGCTGAAAGCAGGTATCTGGGGTTTGTTTAGCTTCTATAATTGAAACTTTGTTGCTTTTGGAGCTGTTGCTTTCAGAGCTCAGAGCTGGGCCACAGCAAGAGGGGAATCTTGGCTTCCTCCATCACTCAAGCAAGCAAGCCTCCTGCTCACTTTAGCTGCATTTGTTCCTGCATTGAGTGTCTGCCCCCTGGGTCAGTGTGTGTCATAGTGACCAGTCATACCCAGTCTTTCTGCTGTTAGGGTCAGTTTGCATATTATCCTTTTACTATATAGGATAGAGGCCTGGTGCACGGGTAGAGGCTGGCTGGTTTTCCCTGAAGGGTGTTCCAGATCAGGGTGGGGGTTCCGCTTGGGTGCCTGGCCAGCCTGGGTGAGGGGCTGATGGCTGTTTGCAGCTGGTCACATCCCCTTAGGGTAGGGGTCCCCCCTGGGGTGCCTGGTCAGTCTGGGTGAAGGGCTGAGGGCCGTTTTCAGGCTGGCTAGCGACTGAAGCGTCCAGCCTCTCCTTTTTTTCTTTTTTTTTTTATTTTGGGATTTATTTACCTTCTATAATTGAAACTTTGTTGCCATTCTGCTCACTCCAGCTCTGAGGCCACAGCTGGCTGAAAGCAGGTATCTGGGGTTTGTTTAGCTTCTATAATTGAAACTTTGTTGCTTTTGGAGCTGTTGCTTTCAGAGCTCAGAGCTGGGCCACAGCAAGAGGGGAATCTTGGCTTCCTCCATCACTCAAGCAAGCAAGCCTCCTGCTCACTTTAGCTGCATGGCTGCAGGCTGCCATCTTTGTTGGCAGTTAATTTGCATATCTCACTGATTAGCCAATGGGAAGCATAGCAGAGGTATGGTTAATAACGCTTTTTCTCTTTTATTAGATAGGATGTGTACATACATATATATCCACATGTGTACTAGTCTACACTAATAAAAGAGAAAAATGGTAATTGGCGTACGACGCTACCCTTTTCATTGGCTAATCAGGGCTATATGCAAATTAACTGCCAACTAAGATTGGCAGTTAACTGCCAAC